>NC_053471.1:6577837-6879893 GCF_015227805.2 Hirundo rustica
ACACCCTAAATCAGGAATTGCAGGGCCTGGAGACACTATGGATCAAAGGAGGTACCAGGAAACTGCAAAGCTGAGTCACCCCAGCACACGGAATAAATCCAGCATTAAAATCCAATCTCATTTGCTTTCATCAGCTGGAAGTCTGCAGTGCCGAAGGAGCAGGGCCTGCTCAGGATTACAGAAGCTGAAAGCTGCAGACAGGGGAAAGGAGTCTCAGCAGAGACAGCAAACTTTGTGCTGTCACCTTGGTTTTATTGTGTCACAAAACTGACTGAAACTGCAGATTCCTCAGCCCCTGGCTTCCTGCAAGCTACAAGTAATTCACTGAGACTCTGCAGCACTGTGAAGGCCACCAGCAGAGCAGCTGATCCCACCAGGGGAGAACAGAACTGCAAACTGGAGCTCCCTGCAGGGACCCTCTGCTGTCCCAGCTGCTCCACCCCAGCAGCTCCTCCCGTGTTTCCCAGCCCACACCTGCTGCTGCCTCTGCACTGGGACTCCAGAGCCACAGACAATGGCAGGGCGCTGCGCTGGCCCAAATCTCAGCGTCCTTGTCTCAAACCCAACCTCTCAGCTGATGCCGCTGTCTTGGCTTGGGGTAAATTTGGGAGAAAGCTTTTGAACGGGGTCTTTTTGGGAAGTGAATTTAAAGGGTCCCTCTCTGAACTGGTTTGGGAGAAAAGCTCAACGCCACAGCTCCCGGGAGCGAGGGAGGGGCTGCAGCCATGCCCAGCCCAGCAGGGGCACAGCAGGGCGGTGCTGAACTCACCTGGCTGCCCTGAGGTACATCAGCAGGTCACAGTCGTTGACTCCTGGCATCCACACGAGCTCCTCGTGCTGTGTCACCGTGTCCCCGTCCGGGGAAGGGAACGGCTGCAGGTCAGGGAGCTTGGCCTGCAAAACAGGGTCACACATGCATGGCAGGTGCTCCTAACGTCAGGAGGACGCACAGGTGTCTAAATTCTCTGCAGCAGCAGCAGCTGGTAGGTGGGAGGTGCTCAGACAGGGGGTGGAGGGGGTTTGTTTCACGTTTCAGAACTCTGAGGATGCTGAGGCACCAAGCCCCAACCCCTTCCCTTCACGCAGCACTCCCTGCTCAGGGATTCCCCTGAGGATCATTCAGGGCCAACACCCCCTCAGCCACTGCCAGAGGAGCCCCTGTGCACACAGCAGAGGCTGGAAGGAAAGCACTCTGTGCTGCACAGCCCCGTGGTTTGGAAGCACAGAGCGGGGGGACAATTCCCTCCAGACACAGCAGCTGCATCTGTCACAGGGACGCTGATCCAGCTGCTGCCTGCCATGAAACCCTCAGAGAACACTCCACGTGAAGGAAGGCAGGAGGGGAGTTATCCTGTGTGCTCCGCTTGAAATCAGCAAGAAACCCCACACATTTGACACCGAGTTTAAAATTAAATGCTCGGTAAATCATCAGAACTCTAAAGAGAAACAAAGACATTTCCTGAAAGGGAGATAGCTCAGCAAAATGAACACTGCCTCTAAATAAGTATTACACTCCATCCAGAGACCCAATTAGCATCTTTAGTCATCTCCTGCTCTGAGATGAGATAGCTGAGAGCCTCTTCAGAAACAGCTTTTAAGCCCTATAATTACCTCCAATACTTACAACGCTAAACGTATTTGAGAGGCAACATTTATACATAACCAGTAATTACAAGTCACAGGTTCAGATGTCTTTCATGTTCTGCTCTTTAATCTGTACTTTATTTTACTTCTTGCCTGGGAAAATGGATCTGTCACTGAACTTCTCTTGTGGGATAAGGCAGCCCTGGATTTCTGTGGCAGAAGCACCCCGGCACCCAGGGGGCTGCACAAGCCCTGGTCAGCCTCCTCCACCCCTGGAATGCGCTTCAATACTCCCAGGAGCAGCTTCCTCTTCCTCACAGCACCACTGGGGCTGGAGAAGATCTGCAGGGTGATCAAGTCCGTGCCCAGCCCAGAGCACCGAGTGCCACCTCCAGCGGTGGGGACTGCAAACCTCCCTGGCTGCTCCATGGAGCCAGAAGCTGTCCCAGGAGAGCACTGAGCAGGGACCCACCCTGCTCCCCTGGGAGGTGAATTCCCAGAGCTCTGCCATCCTGCACAACATTTGTGTGCTCTGGTGTCCCTGCTGCCGTGGGGACACAGGCAGGAGTGGGGGGATCTGAGGGAACCCCAACCCCTCTGACCCCGGCATGTGCACAGCTGAGGGGAAACCAGCGCACCAGGAGCCCCTGGTGGGACCCCAGGCTCTGCATTCTGCTGCTCTCAGCTGCTGCTCACTGAGGGGGGTGTCAGTGATGACATCTGTCACAAACAACGATGACTGAGGGAACAATGGAAGTCTAAAACATGAAGCAGGCAAGAATTAACAGTATTCTAAACCAATGGACCTTCTTCCTCCTTTTCATTTCCCCATCCATAAATGCAGTTGGTAATTATACCTTAGAGCAGGGTGACTAATGCCTGCCAAAATATTAGATGACAATTTGAGATGAAAGATGTTTTGAAGGTATCATTTGCAGTACTCTTGTTATGACTACTGAAAAGAACACTACAGGTTTAATTGCCAAGGACTTTTTTCCTCTGAAGGCAAAACATCCTCAAGAATGTAACATCAGGTTCCATAAATATTTACTTTCACTAGTCCTTAAACGAGATTTTTAAGAGGGCCTGAATGAATATTCATCACCTGGATGCAGAACTCCAGCACTTGGACACTACAGAGTCAATTCCTCGGGAGAAGGAGAGGCCTCAGCTCCCAGTGACAGATCTGGCCCGATGAACCACAGCAAGCTGTATGTTAATACTCTCTAAGAACAGATTATTTCCAATGCTTATGAAGGATTTCTCTCAAATTAGAATTAACATACCAGGAACATCTAGAGTCTTAACCTTACTCTGCTTCCCAGTTCGTGAACACACTCAGCAGCTTCCCCAAGTCGTGTTTTAACAATTCAAATGACTTAAAGCACTTCTTTCTTTAACTTCCAGCATTCCCTCAGTCGTAGTCAAGAATTAACCCAACAGCACTTCTGCTACTGAGAGTCATTAACATATCAACATCTGACACAGAAAAGTCTCAGTAACTGAGCTAAGGAATACTAAAGAACTCACTGGAGTGAGTCATCTAAAGATGGTTTAAAAACCCTCCCCAGATCTGAACACTTGCAATTTCAAACAACTGACATCTGCACAGATCAGGAGACAAGAGCATCACTGCGTACTGAACACAAACAGAGCCCCTTACCTGGTGGCTGGGTCCAACTCTGATCTCGCCCTGGGTACTGTTCAGCCTCCTAAGACACAAAGGAAAAACAGCAATGAGAAAGAATTGCAATTAATGAAATTCAGGGTCATATTCCTTTTTGGTATTGCGTTTCCAATGCAAATGGAGCAGCAGCAGAAATAACACATCACTTAGGAAACGAGGGGATGTGCTCAGGG
This sequence comes from Hirundo rustica, assembly GCF_015227805.2. NCBI lineage: Eukaryota > Metazoa > Chordata > Aves > Passeriformes > Hirundinidae > Hirundo > Hirundo rustica. The sequence continues at coordinate 6,581,282 of NC_053471.1, forward strand.
GTGCTGAGTAACCTGGTCTGGGGAAGGTGGCCCTTGGCAGGGGCTGGGACACTGCCACCCTCCCAGGAAACAAATCCACTCCGAAGATCAGCCAAAAGCCCCCAGAAAACAGTGAGAATGCGTCAGAATGTTTTCCCCCAACGCGTGTTTTTGCAAGACAACCTGACATAATTTTCTTGTTTTCAGGTTATGCAAGGAAATGACTGACCTGGGAAATCAATTCTCTATTTACAGAGTTATACATTAAATACCAGGTTACTACAAGGTGTCAGAATTCTTCCCTGTGAGGAGCAGAGGGGAAGCTGACAAAACAAAATGCTGATGCTCTTCCTTTCATCCCAGAATTCATTTTAAGGCCGTGCACATCCCTGCCCATCAGTGCAAGTGAAGCTCACAAGGTTCCTGGGCAGGATTTGTGCCCACCCTGAACATGGGCTGCTTTCAGCTCACACTGGAAGAACCAAACATCCCCCAGCTCCCAATTCCTTCAGCTGCACCACACTGAATATGACAAATAAGACATTTAAGAACGTGGCTGGAACATCCTGTGATTGCAAAGTTAAAAGCAAAGTTTGGGATGGGATTTCTGCTCCCAACTCTTTCTGTGGGAACTCGGTGGGGCTCTCCAACCATTCCTCGTGATGCAGAAATATTTCTGTGTGTCCTCCCATCACCCAGGCACCATTTCCTGGGAATATTCACACCTCAAGGTGCACCCAGAAGGTGAGGGCTGTGCTGAGCTGCTGTGCAGGAAGCTCTGGCAGGCTGTTCAAGGTCCCACTCGGATTTTAAAAGGGCACAAAGCCCCTGGCTCCTCAAGGACACACCATCTGCTCCGTAATTTCTACTGTTTCCACATCCCCAGGAACGGGGTTCAAATGGAAAGAAAAATTCTTGCTATGGAAACTAAAAGGCACCGCGGATTTGAAGCTAAATCATATCGGTGAGAGCAATTACAGTGAGAATGGAATGGCATCCTGTGTTTATTCGACGGGAAAGGGAAAAAAGGAGCCAACACTGTATATGAAATGTGACACAAAAGAAACTGCTGTAACAAAGCAGTATCCATAGCAACAACAACTTAATATTTCAGTCCTCCTCAGCTGCAGTGGATTAAATATAATGACAAGATGTTCCCTTTGAAAAGTAACCTGTTGCCATGGCAACGTTGTGTTCTGCAAAGTAAACAGGGGCTGGTCAGAAAGGAGCCGGGAGCCAGCGCTGGAATATCAAAAAGGCAGAGGCAGAGCAGGGCAAACAGCACGCCCTGACCCAGGGAGGCGAGCTCACAGAGCTCCAGGAGGGCAGCGAGCACCTCCAGCTCCTGCAGCCTCGGGCTCAGGGCAGAGGGCAGGGCTGGGCACAGGCTGGGGCACAGCCCTCGTGTCCCTGCTCTGGGGAGGAGGAGGGAGGGAGGAAGGCTGGCACAGCAGTGCCTGCGCAATTCCCAGCACCAAAACGAGCTTCACCCTCTGTTTGTCACCTGCCTTGTTGTAGACACTGCTCAGCAGTTACCCAAGGCTGGCACAGCTGGCAGCTCTGCCCACGGCCACAGTACCACCCAGGACTGGGCCATGGCCACCAGAGGTGCCCCCAAGCACGGCAGAAGCGCTCTGCGAGAGCCTGGGCTCAGGATTCTGTCACAGAACGGCCAGAGCCTGGTGGGATCCAGGGCTGGGAATTCACAGCAAAGCTCTCCAAGGCTGGGGGCAGTAGCAAGAGGCCCCTGGGGATTTGTGCCCAGCCCTGCCCATCCCTGAGGTGAATCCCAGCCAGTTCCCTGCCCAGCACGCCAGGGAAGGGCTCTGCCAGCAGCCTGGCAGGCTGCTGATGGAAGCACACAGCCCGGGTGCCCCTGCAGGGCCAGCATCTCAGAAATGGTGCTGCTGCTCCTTTCACCTTCCCCTTTTCACTGCCAGAGCTCAGCACCAGGGCTGCTCTGCAGCGGCTGGCACGGGGCTGAGCCCCACGGGGACCAGCCCTGCTCCTCGCAGCTCCTTCCAGCCAGCAGCAGCCTGGCTGGGTCCTGAGCCTCGGTGCTCTGAGCAACAGCACAAACCCCACGGAAATAACTCAGTGCTGCCACTGAGCTTAAAACAACAACCCACAACGAAACCCCAAAACAAAACCAGAACCCAATCATCACACACAGGGCAGCAATCTGTGCTGCCCACGGAACCACCCCGGGCACGGTCAGCCCTGACTGCAGACTGAGGTGATCCCTAACTCAATTAGAGGGATGCTTTCTTAAACCAGCCACAAACCTCCTCTCAAACAACCCTACTGACTCTCTTAGGAGCTCTCCAAGAAGGGTTTTCGAAGCAAACCCGCTCCAGCCCAGTGCCTGCTGTGACAGAGTTCCCGTGCAGCAGGGTCAGGGCTGTGGGACTGGCCCCAGGACAGGGAGCCCTGTGTGAGCACAGGCCATTGCTAAGGAAGTGTCCAAAAACAGCTGGGAAAGGTCATTGTTCCTACACAGCCAAAGGTGACAAGAGGAGAGACCCATCCTAAAGGCAGGATATGAGGGGCTGGGGCTGTATGCTTGTTTTTAAGGAGCAGTAACAAGCTGTAGCACTGAATCTTCGGAGATTTGGGGTTATGTGTGAAGCCTGGTATCAACATCAGTGGCTTTGCTGAATAAAACCAAGCCCATGTTAGATACGTGTTCTAGGATAATGATAAACTGCAGTCATACACTTAGCACTGATTAACCAGCCATTATTAATGGCCACACAATCAGTTACACCCACTGAGAGTGGGACACAGCAAAGCAATTCCTGCACACTCGTGATTTCTGTAAAGTTAATAGAAACTCCCAAGAAAGAAAAGGGATTTTTTTTTTTAAATCCTTTAATTCCAATAGTCTAATACCCAAGATGAGAGACCTCTGCTCTTCAGAGGCAGTTCTAAAAACATCTGGCAAGGATCATTTTGTTCCATCTCTAGAGGGACAAAACAGGGCAGAACAGAATTACTCCACTCCAACTTCAGCAGATTAAAAACCAGTTTATCAGGGCCTGGAAGTGACTGGCACCGCAGCCAAGAGCATCTGTTTATGGTCACTGTTGGGAGGCAGGATACTGAGCCAAGTGAGTCCTTAATTTTAACACAAAGTTATCTTCTGCACGTCATGTTCAAACACTGCACGCTTCAAAACTCAAAAGGGACAAACACGTTCAGGCCTCTCAACCTTTAACCAAAAAAACACACAACTGCCTCAAACCTGAGTTAAATACCTCAGAGGAACAAGTCCCCCAAATTCACCTGTGCCTCAAACCTTCATTCCTTAAGCCAGATTTCAAATTTCATTTTATAGAAATAGTACCCAAATGCTCAGAAAATCTTCTCGCCCCTTGTATGCTTAAGCCTCATTAAAAACCTGTTGTAACTGTGTGTTGTAATAATTTAAAAAAATGATAAATAAAAAGCAGAAGCAATTTTGTCTTCTGGGTGAAAAATCCAAGCTGTACTTCACGCAGAGGAGCTCACAAGGGAAGGTTCTCAGTCCCTGCTCTCCCCAAAGCAGCAATGAGCAAACGTGTCCCAACACCTGCCCTGCAGAGCAAGCTGCAGCCTGCTCCCGACGGCAGGGGACCAGGCAGGGACTGCAGCCTGCTCTGCTCCCTGCTGCTCCTGCAGGAGGAGGTTCTTGCACAAGCTCCAGTCAGACAGGAAAAGCTTTTTTTTGAGATAAAAGTTGGTTTTTCATCATGTTTAGAGAGGAGGGAAAAAAAAAAAAAAAACAAAACACAGAGAGTTCTTCTCAGTGCTGTCCCCTACCCAAAAGGTGGGATGGAGGTGACAATAGTTCAGCCAAGTCCCTGCAGAGGAAGGAAGTGTTCTCTCCACTCAGGAATGACCTGTGTGGGGGTATTTTGCTGGCAGGTGCCATGGAGCACCTCTCTAACACCTGTTCACCTCCACATAAGGAACACACCAGCATTTTGGTTATAAGTTCAAAAAAATCCGTTACTGGGAACCATTGCGTAATGCAAAGGGGTTTTTTTATCCGGTTGCATGTGATTTTAATAGAACCAGAATGTTGTTTACAAGCAGCATTTACACCAGTGAATGAATTCAGCATGGTTGATGCTGTTTGTTTGCCCTGTGCAGTCTCTGAATGGCCAAGCAAAGAGCAAAGCTCCTCGGTTAAAGCAGCCTGACCTCCCCAGCAGCACCACTGCTCCAGCACAGGGCAGTGCAACTGGGCAGCAGCGCTGCAGGGACCTTCCCCACAGAGCTGCATCACATCAGAGGCACTGATCGACCTCTGGGGCTCTCCACTTGCCTGACAACACAAATGTGCCAAGCACAGCTTCCCTGAGCAGCACACGCGACAGCTCGTGTCAGAGGTGAGAAGCGTGAAGAATGGGGAGCACGAAAGGAGCTGGAAGATATCCCTAGTTCCACCATACACCTGGAAAAGAGCTCTAATTAAAACAAATTACATCCTAAAGAATTGGAAGGAAGGGGAGAGAGGTAATCTTACTGATTTATGCCTGGGAAAAGAGCTGAAATGAAGGCAGAACAAAGGCAGAGAAAATTCTTCATCCAAAGGACAATATTCAAGCACTTCCCCTGATGTACCTGCAATTTCTAACAGCTGTTTGGAGTGGCACTAACTCACCAGACCACCTCCCAGCAGGGCCTGAGCTGGGAGAATCTGCTGGGCATCCAGCCAGGAAAAAACTCTCCCTGAGGAATGGAGAAAGGGCAGGAGCACAGCTGCAGGCTGAGCTGGGGCAGCTCAGAGCACTGCAGATGCTGCCAGCAGCACCAGGACACCTCACACCTGACCCTGCTGCCACCCAGCCTCTCCCTGGGTGTTTTTGGGGTTTGGGGTTTTCCCTGGGTGGGAGGAGCAGCGAGGTTGGGTTTCTATTTATGTTTTGTTTTCTTTTTAAAGCCAAGTGTGCCCCTCCACACAGACCTGAGGAGCTGCTTGGCTGTGAACTGGCTGCCCAAAGCTTTCTCCTCTGTCTAGAAGTGAACATTTAAAACCAGCGTTAAGGACACAAGCTGCCATATCCCTGTATTCCTGCAGAGCACTGGCAGATTCCTGCACCAGGAGGAATTCAAGGAGTTCCTTTATTAGGAATAAGAATGTGTCCAAAGCTCAGGCCTGTGGAGACTCCTCTCTAAACTGTGAGGTGATCCAGCCAGGCTGAAGTTCAGGGGAGTTGAGCTCTGTCATCAATAGCAGGACTTTGCTTCAGCCAATGGCAAAAGTGACCAGTGATCCACATGAAATAGGTGCTCCTGATTTTTTTATGCTCTGCAGGTATAAAAGGAAATGGTACAGGAATGACACTTGGGGTAGGATACAGACATGGAGGTGGCACTGACGTGGGCAGAATTCTGCAGGTTTGTTCACTCATTCCTCAGCTCCTGACAAGAATCACCATCTGGGTTGTGTTGGAAAGGACCTCAAATCCCAGCCAGTGCCACCCCTGCCATGGCAGGGACACCTCCCACTGTCCCAGGCTGCTCCAGCCCCAACGTCCAACCTGGCCTTGGGCACTGCCAGGGATCCAGGGAATGATCCACAGCTGCTCTGTGCCAGGGCTGCCCACCCTCCCAGGGAACAATTCCTTCCTAACTTCTATCCAAGCCTCTGCTCCCTGAGTCTGAAGCTGCACCGCCTTGTCTGTCACTCTGTGCCCACCTGAGGAGTCGCTGTCCCTGCAAGCCCCAGCGGCACAGCTCCTGCTGGGTGGGTGACAATGTGAGCAGGGCTGGTGGCAGAGGTGTCACAGTGAGCAGCACACACAGCCCTGGCCCCTTTCCACCCAAACACTGCACATCTGCAAAGGAGCTGCCCCGAGCCCAGGGGAGAGGGCAGCTCTGCAGGACACAGGGACAGAGAACACAGCACCCAGCTCCCCTCACACCCATCTGTACCTGGCAGTGGCACTGCTGGCTGTCCCACAGGGACCTGGGAGCACAAACCCTGCACTTTATCCCATCAGCCTGATGAGTGCCTGCACAGCTGCTCCCGAGCTGCTCTCCTGCACGGGGCAGCAGTGCTGCGATTCAGGTGCACCAGCGTTACCTGCATGGCACTGACAGGCCAGCACAGCCACAGCAGCTCCTGGCAAAGTGTCAGTGTGCTCAGTGTGCTCAGTGCCCCAGCCAGCACAGAACCACGCACCCTGGGAGCCAGCAGGGGCTCCATCCTGGGAGCAAGCAGTGGCTCCATCCTGGGAGCAAGCAGTGGCTCCATCCTGGGAGCAAGCAGGGGCTTCATCCTGGGAGCAAGCAGGGGCTCCATCCTGGGAGCAAGCAGGGGCTCCATCCTCAGAGCCAGCAGTGGCTCCATCCTCAAAACCAAGCAGTGGCTCCATCCTCAGAGCCAGCAGTGGCTCCATCCTCAGAGCCAGCAGTGGCTCCATCCTCAGAGCCAGCAGTGACTCCATCCTCAGAGCCAGCAGTGGCTCCATCCTCAGAGCCAGCAGTGGCTCCATCCTCAGAGCCAGCAGTGGCTCCATCCTCAAAACCAAGCCGTGGCTCCATCCTGGGAGCGAGCAGTGGCTCCATCCTCAGAGCCAGCAGTGGCTCCATCCTGGGAGCAAGCCGTGGCTCCATCCTGGGAGCAAGCCGTGGCTCCATCCTGGGAGCAAGCCGTGGCTTCATCCTGGGAGCGAGCAGTGGCTTCATCCTGGGAGCGAGCAGTGGCTCCATCCTGGGAGCAAGCCGTGGCTCCATCCTGGGAGCAAGCCGTGGCTCCATCCTGGGAGCAAGCCGTGGCTCCATCCTGGGAGCAAGCAGGGGCTCCATCCTGGGAGCAAGCAGGGGCTCCATCCTGGGAGCAAGCCGTGGCTCCATCCTCAGAGCCAGCAGTGGCTCCATCCTCAGAGCCAGCAGTGGCTCCATCCTGGGAGCAAGCAGTGGCTCCATCCTGGGAGCCAGCCGTGGCTCCGTCCTGGGAGCCAGCCGCGGCTGCTGCTGCTCTGTGACCCTCCTGTCACATCACCCGGCAGGCCCCAGCAGCCCTGGTGCCCGCCCTGCGCACAGAGCCGTGCTGGGGCGCCCCGGTGCCCCCGGAGGCGGCAGCCGCAGCCGGTGCCGTGCCCCCCCGGCAGTGCCCCGCTGGCAGCGCTCTCAGGAACGCACGACCCCCAGCAAACGACCCCAGGAACACTGCGGGAGCGAGGAACCACAGCGCAGATCGCCGTGCTTTCGGGAGGCCGGGGTGGTGCAGCCTACCTGCAGGGGCTGAATGGATCATCCATGACTGTGCCAGGCGGCCGTGGGCTGGGACGGATTGCTGAGCCCTCTGCTCCCAGCCCAAACTCTGCCTTTTCCACTCTACCAACTCAAAATGGAGGCACATGCGGGCTGGGAGCCCTCGCCGAGCCTGCACTGAGCTTGTGCTGTGACCTAAGCCCGCACGCAGAACGCAGAAACTTCGCCCTCGGACCGGCGGCACTGAGCATGTGCTGTGACCCTCCCTCCTCCTTCCTCCTCCTCCTCCTCCTCCTCCCTCCGGAACGGCGCCCGGCGCCCGCGCTGCTCCGCTAAGGAACGCGGCGGGGACCGCTGGGACGGCCGGGATCCGCCAGCGGATAAATAAATACAGCCGGGATCCGCGAGTGAATCAATAAATACAGCCGGGGATCCGTAAATACAGCCGGGATCCGCGAGTGAATCAATAAATACAGCCGGGGATCCGTAAATACAGCCGGGGATCCGCGAGTGAATCAATAAATACAGCCGGGGATCCGTAAATACAGCCGGGGATCCGCGAGTGAATCAATAAATACAGCCAGGGATCCGTAAATACAGCCGGGATCCGCGAGTGAATCAATAAATACAGCCGGGGATCCACCAGTAAATAAGTAAATACAGCCGGGGATCCACCAGTAAATAAGTAAATACAGCCGGGGATCCGTAAAAACAGCCGGGATCCACAAGTCAATCAACAAATACAGCTGGGGATCTGCAAACGAATAAATGAATACAGCCAGGGATCCACTGAGACAGCCAGGGATCCACCAGTAAATAAATAAATACAGCCGGGGATCCGCGACTGAATAAATACATACAGCCAGGGATCTGTAAATAAATACAGCCAGGAATCCACTGAAACAACTGGGGATCAGCTAATAAATAAATACATCTGAGGATCTGCAAGTAAATAAATACAGCCAGGGATCCGCTAATAAATATGGCCGGGGATCTGCTAATAAATAAATAAAACAGCTGAGATCTGCTAATATGGCCAGGGAACTGCTAATAAATGTGGCCAGGGATCAGTGAATAGAGCTGGGGATCCGACAGTAAATGCAGCCTGGATCCACTAATAAATATAGCTGGGGATCCACTAATAAATACAGCTGGGATCCACTAATAAATACAGGAGGGATCTGCTAATAAATACAGCTGGGATCCACTAATAAATATGGCTGGGGATCCACTAATAAATGCAGCCAGGATCCACTAATAGAGCAATCAACCCCGGCCGGGGTTTTGCTCCACAGACGCAGCCCAGCCCTCCTCGGCAGGGCGGGAGGGGATTCCCAGCAGTTTGTGCCGGAAAGCGGGCAGGAAACTGAGGCACAGAACCCTCCCCTTCTCCGGGTGGTGCTGCAGGCTTGGGAGCAATAAGGAATATTATTCTCCCAGCCAGCAGGTGTGAACACAGCCCCGGGAGCCAGGCTGGATTCTTCCAGCCTCAACTTCCTGCAGCAGCCTGCATCTCTGAGTCCTCTATTTACTGGGTAATCCCAAAGATGCTCTTACTCAGAGGTAACAATCCCTTCCCCTCCAGCACACACGGCTTTAATCGGGATTCATCCCTCTGTTTTCCAGCTCCCGAGATGCCTCAATCTACCACGAGGAGAAAGAAGGAGAAGAAGCTCCCCAAATATTGTATTTTGAAAGACAGAGTAAGCAAAACACATCAGGCCCCAGAACAACCCTGCCTTTTCTTTACAATAATCCAGCGAGGAATTTTCATTGTAGCAGAGGTGGATACACAATTTCCTCCCAGACCCTGCTTGGGAACCTTCCCCAACAGCCTGAATCCTTCAATGAAGGTGCCACAACAATTGAAATGTTCAGAAAATCGAGTGTATCAGCTCCTGCGGCTCTGCTGAAAGGATCTAAAGCCGTTCCCTAGGACACAGGACACCCCAATACTCACTCACATCACAACAACCTACAACAAGGACGCTCCAGAAGATTAAAAATAAAGGAAAAGCGAATGCTGTGCAACCAAAACACAGACAAACGCTTCCCAAAACATCCATGCTGAAATTCACCCAGGCCTCCAATGTTTGGTATTATTTATTTTTACAACACCAAACAATGCTGGGAAATCCTGAACCATGAGACTCTTTGTAGAATAATACCTGGTTATTTCTAGTTCCAACAAAAAATTCAGCAGCTTTTTAATCTCTGTATATTTGGAGATGTCAGTGTCAGAGGAAACTTTGTAATATCTTTATTTACTCCTGGGACCACAGCAGCTCTGGCTGGGAAGATGCCACACAAGGGAGCCGCTGCCACCCGTGGGTTTGGCACTTCTGCATCCTCCAGGAGAGCTCCGAGAAGTTCCCCAGGTGCTCACAGGATGCCAGAGCACAAAAACAAGGACTGGAGGTGGCAGCGGCATTCCTGGTAGTGGAATCAGTCACTGTCAAAGCAGTCACTCCTCTGAAGAGACACAAAATTAATTATTTTCAAGTCCTTGACATAAAATGACTTTTTTTCTCTCAGCTGGCAGTGCTGAGCTGCGTCCCCACTCCGGAGAGCCAGGAACACTCGGCAGCTCTGGCCTGAGGAACCCTGCTCGAGGTGAGAACACTCTGCCTCTACCCCTCGGATTAGCTCAGGGCTTCATTCCACAATCCCAGTTCTCCCAGGGATGTGAGAATTACTGACACACCCTCTGGAGCCCTGTGCTGGACTCCGCAGAGAAAACCGGAGGGACAAAGGTTATCCCAAAAGGGCCAGGGTGACCAACCCCAGAGCACAGAAACCATCAACGCCAGCACCAAGGTGGATACTGCCAGAGATAAACTGAGAATCACAAATTTCAGCAGCACAGAAAGGACAAAACAACTTTTCCTTGAGCTCTGTGTCCTCCAACAACAGAAGAACCCCGTCCTACACATCCCCCGGCGCTGGGGACGTTCTGCAGGCTGGCTTTTTCCCCAAGTAATTTTGCAAATACAAACACACAAAAATAGCTTCTTGGCAAACATATAAACACACTAAAATAGATTCCCACCACACTGAGCTGCGTCTGAGTCCTGCAAAAGTTTCTGAGCATCTTCTGCTGAGGCTGGAGTGCCCGAGACAGAAATCCCCTCGGGGCTGTGGAATCCCACCGCACGTCCCCACAGCCAGGGCTCCCGGCAGCATCCAGAACCTTCTCCCACAACCCTTTCAAACAACCAGGAGTGTTTCTCACCCCGGCAGTGACACAAAACACTGCTTTGGGAAAGGTAAAAGCGACAAAGCCCCTGAAATGTGTTTTACAACGCTTTCACTTCCCAAAGCAAAGGAGATCCGGCATCAGAAACGCAGCAGCAAAACACGCACGTCAAAAATCACCCAACAACCTCCCTTCACTCCTCCCTCTGAGCCTCCCCCATTCCAAGACAAAACACAGGCCTGAGAGCTGGAATTAGATTTTAAAAAACCTGGCCGAAACTAAATGAAGAAAAACCGACTTTTCAGAGCTGGCCAGTCTGAGTAATTAGCTGATCACTAAGTGCTCTGCTTTGTCATCTCATTGATCCTTTCAGGCTCAGTCATCCTCTAATAGCTGGAAGAATTAACAGCTAAGTCTGCCCAGAAAATGGGTTTAAAACCCCACCGACAGCAACAAAAAAATGCCATTTCACAGGGGAAATCGTCCCTTGGCCAGCACCCCAAACACTCCAACCAAAATGCACTGAAGCACCAACAGAGGGGCCAGGGACAGGCACCCTGAAAACCTCATCAAGGCCTGGAAGGCTCCAGAGAAAACACACCTGTGATGTTCCAGAAGCATTCTCACACCTGGTGCTTGAATTCGGGATTTTCCCAGGGCTCAGCACCATCCACCACCAGCAAGGGACCCCCAGAGGAAGGGGAATGCCCGAGTGAGGGATTTCACAGCCACAAAGACGCATTGAAACACTTCAGAATAAGGCACAGGAAGCCTCATAAATAGGAAATTTCATCATAAATACCCACACCGATAATAACAATAATAATAACAATAACAACAAAAATAATAATAATAACAACAACAATAATTACTCCTTCCTAACTGCAGGCAGTTAGTGGCTGGCAATGCCCTGAAGCACAGAGATTCAGATCTGCATTAGAAACAGCAAATCTACCATGGAACAATTCAAATATTTATTGTTTATATGCTTATCTAACCTCCCCCTTTCAAATGAGACTTTTCTCCAGGGTATCTCTGGAAATCAAGGCCACAGCTGATGGTTCTGCACTGAAAGAACAATTCCCTTCCAGTGGGCACAGACCTGGGCCAAATTATTCATCTCCCACTGGAATGCTCATGGAAATATCCTCCCCTAACAGCAAACTCCTCAGGGCCGGCATTGTGAGGCATTTTGCGTGTTAGAAAATCCCGTAATGGAGAAAGTGTCACCTTTGAAAATAACAAAGCTACAGCCTGGACTGAGCTTTCCGAACAGAGCTGACCAAGGCTGGCTGGACACACCTTCCCCAAATAGGAACTGACTCCCAGAAAAACTTCTTTCTGTGCCCCTCATTTGTTCTAGGCAGCAAAGCATAAACCAGGCACTCCTGAAATGGGACTCTGGACCATTATCCACACAGGAAAGTGGGAATTTCCACACTGAAAAACTTTCAATTTGATTTCTCAGAAGTGTCTAAATTTCAACTTTGCTGACTAGAACGTGCCAATGATTTGTACAAGTATTTTCAGGGGTGTATATTCAGCCAAGAATTCCTGCTGAAGTTTGCAAGCTCTAACAGACTTCCATATTTCCAAGAAGCTGTTTGGAAGCAGCACATTATTTACCCAGAGATGCAACTGGACATCAGAACTCACAGCACAATTTTATTTTCTATTCTTATTTTTCTTCTGAATAAACACGCTCAGGAAGATTCTCCCTTACATCCCTTCCACCCCAGCCTCCTACCAGCTGGATTTTAACCTTTCTTCCCTTGAGTAATTTTCATAGAATTAAGGTTGGAAAAGACTTTCAGGATCATCAAGCCCAACATTTGAACACCAGCTCAGGTCATGGTGAAGTGGAGTTTAAAAGCCATTTTCACTTACCTTGTCTCTGGATTATAGCCCAGGATGTAGAAAAATGAATCCACTCGTGCCTTGAACTCTCTAGCAGCAAATATGTCAGAGAAATGGGAGATGTTGCACTTCCCTCTGAGAGAAAGAAAGAAAGAGGAGAAAATGGCATCAGAATTCCAGCTTGAGTAACAGCTACTTTAATTAAGTGCCACTGCAATCTGGGTAGAAGCCACAGGCATCCCTGCTCTCATAAATGTCCAAAACATCATAAATACCAGGCTGCTTGAACAAAAATCCACGTGGGCTCTTCCCACGGTGGAAAGGGAAGGAAATGCAGCTACAGTGGCTCAGATGGTGCTCTACAAACATTCATTAATTCTCCCTCAGCCAGCACAGTCCTGAGGAGCCCAAATTCAATCAGCCCAACAAACAATAGCTCGAAATGCGATCCTGACAATCTCTAATTTACAAAGCTTTTACAGTCCTGTTACAGTTCCATCTTCCAAAATTCCACATTGTTGAAGTCAGCTTTCTATTTAGGAAGCTAAATAAAACTTCAGTTTAATAAAAGCTCCAAATACAAAGCAAAGCTGTGGTGCTTTTAGCACGTGTGCAATCCAAATTCCAAGCAGACAGAAGTCTCGTTCTTTTATTTTCACACCTGAGAGAGTGAAACACACAAAGACTTATTACAGAAAATGAGAAAAAAAAGATACCTGAGGATTTATTAGCTTATTCTACCCCAGATTGCTAATAATTTTTTTAATACAGCTTGCTGATGAAGTCATTATCCTTAAGAAGAGCATTAAGACTGACTGTAAGAAGTTGCCTCTCATTTCCTGGAGGGTTTGCTGGGCTCTTGGTGCTGCACAGCTGCTCCAGCTCTGTCAGCCACACAGAGCTGGAGGGACGAGATGTGCCCCTGGAGAACTCTGCACCCCTCAGGATGAGGCTGGAACGCTCAGCGTGCTCCCCATCCTCATCTTTCCAGGGGAAAGCGCTCCCAGAAAGGGGAAAGCGCTCCCAGGAAGGGGAAAGCGCTCCCAGAATGGGGAAAGCGCTCCCAGAATGGGGAAAGCGCTCCCAGAAAGGGGAAAGCGCTCCCAGAAAGGGGAAAGCGCTCCCAGAAAGGGGAAAGCGCTCCCAGAATGGGGAAAGCGCTCCCAGAATGGGGAAAGCGCTCCCAGAAAGGGGAAAGCGCTCCCAGAATGGGGAAAGCGCTCCCAGAAAGGGGAAAGTGCTCCCAGAATGGGGAAAGCGCTCCCAGAAGGCTCTCAGAGCCCTGCTCTGGACCAGGACTAGGCAGGATGGAGGTTGAATCAAGGCATGGAGGGTGAATAAACAGCCCCTGGGAGCGGAGGCTGCAGAGCTCCCAGCCCTCTGGCAGAGCCAGAGCAGCCCTGGACGCTGCCCAGGTCCTGGCAGGCTGTAAAGGACCAGCAGCAAGGTCTGAGAGAGGCCCCACACACAAACACCGAGGGCCAGGCTCACTCACAATGCTGATTTTCTCCCTGGAGGCTGATGCTGCTTTCCAAGTTTGGTCATTTAGAGAGACAGAAAATGAGCAGGGGGATTTGTTTTGATATTTCACATCAGATTCGCATTTTTAAAGTATTCTGGGGAAAAATGTTTAGCTTCCTTTCAATAATTCACCTGCCAGCTAATTAGCATATTCCAGATAAGTGGCATTATCTCTCTCAATGGCAGCAGCACATCCTGTGCACAGCACTGCAGCCCAGGAGTTCTGCATTTCACCAGCAAGATTTACCAGAGAGGTAAAAAGAACACCATGTTTATTACACACTTCCACAGAGATCTACAACTACCCTCCAGTTAAATTTCTCCACTGGTTAGAGCAGAATATTGGGAGTTACAATCACTGGTTTTATTCCCCAGTTTGCCATCGATTCGTTGTGTGTCCAGAGCCATTTGTTTGCAGGGGGCAGAGAAATAATCCCATGTTATAATAAATTAGAATTTCATGTTAACCTTTCATGCATCACGACACATTCTGCCTCCCCCACGTTCTCTGCAAGAACACCATGTGCAATTATCCTTCTGCTCATCTTCTACACTCAGAGGTTATTTTCCAAGTTTGTTTGGCACACACGTAGATTCCATTTTTATCTTTCCGTTTCTATCTTTTATTTAAAGGGGGAAAAAAAAGAAAAAAGAACTGAAAGGATGCAGAAGGGGAGTCAGAACAGTCCCAGGGAAAACTGCAGACACAGAGCTGAGTTTCTCTGTGTTTGAGCAGATTTCCAGCCTGGCTCCATCAGGACAGCCAAGCTGCTGATTTTAAACTGGAAGGGACTCAGCAGAGGCACTGTGGAATTCCAGGGGCTCCCACCGCACCGCTGGAATGCTCTGAGTTTATAAGAAAGGTTTAATATTTAAATCAAAGGCTTCCCCTGCCAGAACAGAAGCCAGTTTGTCTTGAAGTAAGTGGCTTCAGCAAAAAGTGACTCTGAACAAAAAAATGTCTCCAGATGGCTCTGGTGAAACACCATCTGAGCACCATTATCAGGGAGATTATTCAATTTGCATCTTGACAATATCCATGCATGTTTGGCATGCTGAAAATCAGCTGACAAATAATGCCTTGCCTCGGGATCCGGTAACACTCGAAGGGAGGGTGTTTCCCTCAGCCCTGCCAAGAGCCTGGAGGGTGGCAGAGCAGCAGCCCCCGGGCAGGGCAGAGCGCAGGGCACACACCCGGGCAGGCAGATCCTCCTCAGCTCTGGGCTGAGCTGTGGCCACGGAGAGCACCCAGAAACAGCCTTCAATGCCATTTAACCAGGGACAGTCAGTGCTGCAGGAGGAGCCACTGCTCCCGGGGAAATCGGGCTCTGAGGGAAGGGCAGCGCTGCTGCTGGAACCAGCAACGACCTGAACTGGCAGCGATGGCAACAACAACAACAACAACAGCAACAACAAGAGCTGCTGAGCACCGAGTGACCGGCACGGAGAGGAGACTGCAGGGCTGCAGCTCCCTGGGCAGAGAGCACTGCACCACTGCAGGGGAGGGGGACACAGCTGGGCTGGGTGTCAGGGACCCCCAGACACCCCTGTCCCCCCAGGCTGTCCCCCCAGGCTGCCCCAGCCCGTCCTGACCTGAGGGCAGCAGCGTGGTACGTGTCCACGTAGTCGGAGATGAAGAGCTCACGGTTCTTGATCACCGGATCTGTGATCACCAGCTCCCGTCCCGAATCTGCAGAGGGGAAATCACAAACACAGCTCTGACACTGCAGCTGGGCCAGCCCTGGCACAGGGAGATCACAAACACAGCCCTGGCACTGCAGCCGGGCCAGCCCTGCCCCTGGCAGTGACCCTGCCCCTGGGAGATCACAAACACAGCCCTGTCCTGGCAGGTGACAGCCCCAGGGTGTTCCTCAGGTGCACACTGAGGTGACAAAGATGCTGTTCACTGCTGTTCTTGTGGTCAGTGAAGTGTGGGATGAGAGAATTAATGTGCAAGTGAAGCCTAAAGTTTTATCTTTCGTGTATTCCATGTTCTGTGGTGCCCAGGGTGCAGCTCTGAGCTCACACCCAGCGTCACTCAGCTCTGCACACAGCAGGGCACAGAACAAATCCTGTTCCACATGGACACCAAGGACAACTCTCAGCCCAAAAGCACAAACAAGGGTGGCTGAGGGAGGAACAAGAAGGATGGGACCTCACAACCTGGAGCTGGAATTGGACAATTAAACCCCAATGTGCAAATGGACCAGAATTTATAAAAGTGTGAGACCTCGTGACTGTTGGTCCATTTTGTGACCATTTTGGGTCCACCTTGGGTGTACCCTGGCCAGGCCTGTCCTGCCCAAGGTGGATCCTTGAAGGCCTTTTAATAAATATCTATTTGATTCTCCAGCTCTGTCCAGTCTGTTCCAGCTCAGCCTTCCCAAGGCATCATAAGAACATCATATCTATCCTTATCTATCAATTCCCCCAGGATTTCTGAAGGGGAAAACCTTTTTAAGGGCACTGGGTGATGCATCTGGACCACTGGGAGCAGTCACTGCCAGGTGAAAGGAACCAAGGAAATTAATTTGTTCTGGTTTTCAGGATAAGGTTTTGGTTCCTGTGCATATTTAATGTCAAATCTTCAACAAAATCCTGACAGTGGTAACTGCATAGTGCTCGGGCTTTGAGGTAAATATTGACATTCATGTTCAAACACAGAAAATTCTGAGTGTTAACAAAGAACTTCAAGAAAACTTTTTCCATGACTTCTTCCTGGTACCTTTGAGGAAGACACAAAAATTCTCCACACACAGGAGACTGCATTAAAAAGCAGCCACGCTATCAAAAATACTTTTTGACACTGCGCCTGTAATCTCATTGTTAGAAGTTTCAAATAAATTAGTAACAGAAATGTTAGATTTGTGGAGTTTTTGCTAAAAGCACACACAAAATGCCCTTTAAAAGGGGAACGTGTGCTCAACTTTGTTCTGTCAGGCACCAGAAAGTTGCTGCATTCCATATTTCAATCATCAACTTTTATCATCACGGTTCACCTTGGAGAATCTTCAGAATTTTTAACAGTTGCCTCAAGGAAATTTCCTGGTAAGAACAGAAGCAAATGTTATGTCTTCCCTGGAGGCAGGAGATAAATGACACTGGGATATGTACTGAAGTTTCTTCTGTTTCTGTGAGACCCAAGATCACACTTGTTTTTGCAAAGAGAAAAGGGGAAACTCAGCTCCAAGTGCCTCAGTTCCATCCCTCGCTGCAAGATTAATCACACTGAATATTCATGTGTGTGAGCATGACTGAAAAAGACTCGGTGCTCATGACACTGCGGCAGAACCACAAAAAACAGAGCAGATCCCCAATTTGTGCAGGTAATTTGGTGTTCAGTTATTATCAGTACAGTGTCCAGGAGCCCCACCAAGGATGCAGGGTGATTTTGCTTTTCTAGCCTCTCTCAAGGAGAGAATAATAATAATACTAATACTAATTAATACAGTTATTTGGCTTATTAATTATTAACAATAACATGAGTGTTAATTAATATTTAATTACTAATTAATATTAATTAATGGATAATTATTTCTTATTAGTAACACCAGAGTCCCAGCACTTCCAGCACACCTGGAATGCCCCTGACTACAGGGACAGGACCCACACCAGTGACTCCAGGCAGGTAAGAAACCACCAGCCCTTGGCTAACACCACGTCCTGCTCCCACAGCCCTGTGCAGAAGTGTCCTGGCTCTGTTAAACTGGGACTGGGGACAGGAACAGGGCAGGGCTGGCTCAGTTAGAACTGGGATTAAGGCAGGGACAGGGCAGGGCTGGCTGAGCAGAGCCCACTCACCGTTCTCGTTGTGCCTGTCCTGCACCAGGTGCTGGTACACCGAGTCGGGCACCTCGGACTGGCGGTAGTACCACTTCACGTTCATCAGCAGATGGTCCCTCTTGCTCTGAAAAACAACCCCGGGTGTTACTGACAGGGAAATCAGCACAGAGCCCCACAGACCTCGCTGGGAAAAACCCCTGGGGGCTCGGACCCAGAGGGGAAATGCATTTCTGCAGCCTGTGCTGGTGACAGATTGATCCGCATCAGCTGCAGTTGTGCCTCTGCATCTGACCAGCAAACCCCAATCCACTCCCAGCCCAGGGATCAGAAAAGGATTGCGAATTTTGGCCTCATGCAGTCTGCTAATTTCCACAAATAAGAAGTATTTATGGCCAAACATGCAAAAAAAGAATGCCCACAGGAACACCATTCAGTGCAACCATCCTCAGCAGTGGAAACCAAGAGATAATAGATTTCTTTCCCCCCAAGGACAGATGGATCCAGACATAATCATAGACGTTCTTTATTACACAAAAGAATACGATACTGCACTTCAATCACAATAATTACAGGCTCTGACTGCTCATCAACCTCACAGCAAAATTTACACAAAACTCTCCTTCCCAAATGCTCTTTTCTCATTGAGGCTCCAGCCACCAATTTTCTCTTTCTTAGAAGGAAACCGAAGCAGAAGCACCACTTAAAGAGAATTTTTAGATCACACACTCTGCCGACTTTATCCCCAAACCCCTCGGTCTGCAATTCTCCCCGCTGCTCCAAAACACTTGAAGAAACAAAGGCCTGCGGGGAAAGGAACATTCTTTCGGCATGAGGCAACCGCAAGCTTGTTTTCCTCCGGACTCGATGCTCAGAGCCCTCTGAGGCGCCAGTCCCGAGCTGCACGGGCCCGGGAGGCTCCGCGGGGTTCCGCTGTCCCTCCGTGCGGCCGTCGGAGCTCTTCTGCCGGAGGAGCAGCCCCGCAGGCCGCGGGGAGAGCGCTCCCGAGCGCGGCCGTGCAGTACCAGCGGAGCGCTGCCGGCGGCAGCATTGCGCCGGGAACGCCGCGGCGCAGCGCCCGGGCCCCGGCCGCGGGAACGCGCCTCGCTCCGCGCCAGCGAGCCCGCCTGAGGCACGGCAAACGGGGAAAAAACCATCCAAGGGACAACGAGCGAGAGGCGGCTCTGATTCCTGCTGCCTGCCGTTCAAAAATTGGGGCTGCAGACTTGTCTCTGCTGAAATAATGCTCTGTGCATCACAGCTTTTAGGAGCGGCCTCTCTGAATTCTGGAGACAAAAAAAAAGTCCAAGTAAATAATCTGTTACCCTCTCGCTAAGAGTTCATAAATTCTATTAGTGGAGCTCGCAGCAATGATGGGAAACATCAACCCAGCATTTCTCTGCAAATTCTCTTTGTATTTCTCAGCTGAGAGGACAAAACCCCCATTCTTTTGTTACACAATCCCTGAGAGGATGCTCAGGGAGCTTCACTCCGGCACGAAACCCATTCCCACACGTAAGGACAGCGGGGCAGAGCAGCAACAAAAATGTCATTTACAGTGAGACGTGCAAGGAGCTGCTCACAGCAAAGTCTGTGACAATGATGCACTGGGGGTTGTGTTGGTTGGGTTCTGGGTTTCTTTGGGGTTTTGTTTGGGGGGGATGACCTGATCTCCTTCCTAAATACCTATTTTTACCACTCTTGGTCATTTTTGCCCAATTCATTTAACAGCTGCCCCCTGACAAGCCCTTTTCTGGGCCCACTCTCCAACACAGACGATTCTGTGGGGTTTAACCTGAAGCTTCAATCTTGCTAAAAATACAAAACGTCTGTCAGAGTCTCCCTTTTCACATTTACATCCCTCATGGCACAGAAATTCCTAGACATGCTATTTTGTCAGCCAACTTCCTAAATACGTATGTCATTTATAAAGCAGACTACACTCGGAGGTGTCAAGGCGCCAACTTCTGCGGCAGACTATTTATTTTCAAACCATGTGCACACAAAAGAAGTGTCCCCTACCTCCCAAAGTGTGACTTTTCTTTTTTTTTTCCTTTTTTACACCTTTACGTCTGAAAAGCTGCAGACACTCACATGCCAAATCCAGGCTCGCAGAAACTGCAGCCATGGCAAGAGCTTTAAATTTCAAGCGTCCTTCTGTCAGCTCAAAACGATTCCCTGTGCTACAAAACCACATTCTCCCCTTTAATGAAAATATTGTCTTTTACTGCAGCGCTCACAAAGTGCTCATTTGGGGGTTTTGTTCTCGCTGACATTTTGGGTTTTGTTCCTTTTAAACAGCGTGAATCAGTTTTGGACATTGAACAAGAATTAGATGGGATCTGTAAATGGATTAAAGCATCTCAGTTCACAAGCATCTGGTCAGCTTCTATTTAAAATGAGCCTCTGACTTAAAGGGGCAAAAATAATGCTGCAAGTTCTCTTCAAAAAGCAGGAATGTCCTGATTTCCAGAGCATTTGTGCCTGTTTTCCCAGCAACACCCCAGAGCAGATCTCCAGAGATTCCAGGTTCTCTTTCCAGGGCAGGGAGGAACCAAACTCTGCAAACACCACAGATGTCCTGCAGATCCTCCCAGAGGGATTTAATCGCTGCACTTCACTCCTTGCCCTATTTAGAGCCACTTTAAATCACAACTAGCTTTGGGAACAACGTGCCAAAGGCTGGAGATGACAGATGGGCACGCTGGAGTCAGGGAGGAGCAGCAATTCCAGAGAAACAAACAGCAAAACAGGGACGAGGAACAGAACATCTTCCCTTTCCAAGGTGCCTTCCGCCAGGAAACCTCACTCTGCTGGAGAACCGCGTTTTACTCTCAGTCAATTCTAACATTTACCAAGAGTCAAAGGAGAGAAAAGGAAAAATAAACACCACTCAGCCTCATTGTGGGGATTAAAAAAGTAAAACAGAGGGGGGACACAAATGAACCTATCTGGAAATCAGCAGCCATAGAGATCCAGCAAGGATTATTTCTCTTCCCTCTCCACAACAGCACGTGTAATTTCACGTTCTCAGGGTATCTTTTTGTAGACAGTTTGCTAATTAATTAAGAAAACTGATCAGCTGTTAGTAAGCCAAGCAAACCCAGCCTGGAAATGCAGAGGTTATTACTACAAATGAATGTTATTTTTGCAGCTTGATTATTTAATTCAGACGCCTGCATAGCAACACATAATTACTCCTCGCAAACAGAGCGGCATTGTCAGCGTTCAGCAAGAAACACAAACGTGAAATAAAAGCAGTAACGTGGCCACATGCAGATTAATCCTCCTGCCCCTGCCCCACAGCCCGGGCAGGGCTGTCCTCTGCCCCTGAGCCAACACAAAGCCCGCAACCTCTAAACCTGTTACTGTTATCTAATGACTGCTCCATCTACAAGGGCTTTTCTAATAGAAACATGCCTCGATGGCTTATCTGGGCACAAAGCAGGGCTGATTGAGCGCAGTAATGCGAGGCAGGAAATGAGAAGCCTTGGGAAAGCCGCGGATAATCGATCAGTGGATTCACTCAAGTGTGAGCTGAGCTGGGAATAAGCTGCCTGGGGTATCAAATATTGCTGTTTCCAGGGTAAAGGCCCATTTCTGTGATCTATGCGGGGCACAGCATAATTTATTGACAAAACAATATCGGGTTTCTTCACAATGGCTCGCGCCTGACATTTTCTGACTGTTTACGGCGAGAATTTTTCATGTGTCCTTTTTATTCCCAAATAAAACTCCTTTCGGAATTCACCGAGTCACCTCAGCACGCCGGAAATTAATTCGGCCTGGCGTGGGAGGAACTCTGAGAGGTAAAACTCTCCTCACCATCCCCTTGCCCTGAATTCCAGCCCGTCCCAGGTGCGCAGAGCCCGGCACACCTGCAGGGACACACCTGGCCCAGACCCAGGGACGCACACTCCTGCTCAGAGACACCCAGAGCAGTGCTTGTTCTACATTCTGCTGCAGCTCCTGCAAGAGCTGAGGCAGCAGCATCTGCAAACGTCACAACCATCACACACAGGTCACTGGTGGCCTTGCTTCTCACAGAAGGACAGGGGAAGGCACCGCAGCCCCACGAACGCACCTGCACACCTGAGCCTACACCCAAGCAGCCAACAGCAAACTTTAAACACTGCAAAAAGTGGCCAGAGCCGGTTCTCCATGGCTGCACATCACCTGCAGGGCTGTTTGTGCACGGGAGGCCGTGGCCAGGCAGCCCCAGCCCCGAATCCCAGCTCCCCGGGCTGCAGCCCTCTCCAGAACACGGCGCTGGCAGCGCCTCAGCGCAGCCAACGCTGAGCAGATGCCATCTGCGGTCTCCCAGTGTGGGTGTTTGGCACCGGAGCTGCCAGACTTGCTCAAAAACACAGCTCCTGGCACAGGCTCCGGGCTCCGGCACAGGCTCCGGCACAGCCCCTGGGCTCCGGGCTCTGGCACAGCCCCTGGGCTCCAGCACAGCCCCTGGGCTCCGGCACAGCCCTGAGCAACGGCACAGCCCCTGGGCTCCGGCACAGCCCCTGAGCTCCGGCACAGCCCCTGGGCCCTGGCACAGCCCCTGGGCTCCGGCACAGCCCCTGGCCTCCGGCACAGCCCCTGAGCTCCGGCACAGCCCCTGGGCCCTGGCACAGCCCCTGGGCTCCGGCACAGCCCCTGGGCTCCGGCACAGCCCCTGGGCTCCGGCACAGCCCCCGGGCTCCGGCACAGCCCCCGAGCTCCGGCACAGCCCCTGGGCTCCGGCACAGCCCCTGGGCCCTGGCACAGCCCCTGGGCTCCGGCACAGCCCCTGGGCCCTGGCACAGCCCCTGGGCTCCGGCACAGCCCCTGAGCTCCGGCACAGCCCCTGGGCCCTGGCACAGCCCCTGGGCTCCGGCACAGCCCCTGGGCCCTGGCACAGCCCCTGGGCTCCGGCACAGCCCCTGGGCTCCGGCACAGCCCCTGGGCTCCAGCACAGCCCCTGGGCTCCGGCACAGCCCCTGGGCCCTGGCACAGCCCCTGGGCTCCGGCACAGCCCCTGGGCTCCGGCACAGCCCCTGGGCTCCGGCACAGCCCCCGGGCTCCGGCACAGCCCCTGGGCTCCGGCACAGCCCCTGGGCTCCGGCACAGCCCCCGGGCTCCGGCACAGCCCCCGAGCTCCGGCACAGCCCCTGGGCTCCGGCACAGCCCCTGGGCTCCGGCACAGCCCCTGGGCCCTGGCACAGCCCCTGGGCTCCGGCACAGCCCCTGAGCTCCGGCACAGCCCCTGGGCCCTGGCACAGCCCCTGGGCTCCGGCACAGCCCCTGGGCTCCGGCACAGCCCCTGGGCTCCAGCACAGCCCCTGGGCTCTGGCACAGCCCCTGGGCCCTGGCACAGCCCCTGAGCAACGGCACAGCCCCTGGGCTCCAGCACAGCCCCCGGTGAGCACGGGCTGCTCTGCTGGGAGGCACCAGGCAGGGGCTGCACATGGGCCAGGAATTCTGGCAGCTGTGGAGCAGGGACAGATCCTGCAGGAAATGCAATAAACAGCATTAAAAGGCTGCCTGAGCCTGGTGAATTCAGCAGTGATTCCCACCTCACCTGGAGTCAGCACTGGATTTCCCTGTGTTTCAACCACACTGCAGTTCTAAGGCAAAATTCAACAAATCCAGCACATCTGGTCAAAAGCTGACTGCTGTGGAACAAGTGTCCCCTCACAGCCCTTTAGTTTATTTAGTGTCACTGATATGTCTCACCTTGAACACAGCCTGATCCAGGGTTTTAAAGGAGAAAAAGAACATTATTCATTTCAGGTAACGACCGTGAGAGATGTCTGTATTTAAAATAAACTGTACTATTTATTCCATCAACTTTCCAGCTTTACCAGAAACAAAGCTGCTCACTGTGCTGAGAACCAGCAAGTCACTGTTTTCATTTAAGTGAAACACACTAAAGCACAAAATACCTTTAAAATTTCAGTGTGATGCTAAATGACAAGATTACTTCACCTTATTTAAAAAAAAAGAAAAAAAAAAAAGGCAGTTATGCTTAAAACCTGACTGGCTTAAAATAAAACTATGATAAGATCTTCCATGAAGGTTATGGGTCATTGCTTAGTACCTCATTTAATCCCTTTGTGGCCTCTTTCTGCTCCATTTCCTTTTTTCCCATCCGGGTTTCCTGGGTTTATTTTCCCACCCACATCTCCACATTCGGTGAATGTGCAGGCGAAGGTGCCGCCAGCACTCAGAGCTGCTGCCCCTCGAGGGTATCACACTGCACCCAGCTGGCCAGGGACAAATTCACATTTCACACAAATTCACCGAGCCCAGGTGAGGCCGTGGAGGTGCCACAGCTCCGCCGTTACTGCACAAACGTCCCAAAACGCGTGCCCAGAGTCATTAACGGGCTGTAATTAAAACCACTGAGAGAGAAGGCAATAAGCACCATTTCTGACCGCAGCATCCCTCTCACGCTCCCTGCCTGGCCCAGCCCCACTCCATTACAGATGTTGCCCTTCCACGGCAGCAGGTTGGGAGGGAGCTGCTGACCCACAAGTGACAGGGACCCTCCTGAGCATCCCCTGCCCAGCACAGCACCGGAGCCAGCAGCCACCGCCCTAACGGGACCAGCACCGAACCGATCGCTGGATGGATGCTCCGGCCATGAAATCCCATTAAGGTGTTTTCAGCGCTATGCCAAAGAAGTGCAAGGCTGAAATGAAGATACCATTCGGGCCCCGCCTGACATTTGCCATTAAATGTCATTTATAGCACATAGCTCAGATCTAATTGCAGGGCAGCACCAGCCACAGTATTTATCACTTCTATTAAAACAAGCAGCACTCAGCAGTGGGGCTATTCGAAGCCATCACACACAGTTTAAATAGATTTCTCACCTTTTAAATATCAAGAGGCCACATTTTCTTTACCGTCTCGCTGCGGGGTTTACCTTTGAACAAAGACGCGCCGAGAGCTGGAGGATAAAACAATCAGGAGCCCGGAGTTTGAACAGTCACCGCTGCTAAAATATCACCTCATGGGCAGGGGAATCTTACAGCAGGCAAAATGAAAGCACCTCTGCCAACAGGCTGGGCTTGGAAATCGTAAAAAGAAAGGGAAAGAAAAGGCACTGATCAGCCAGACCCCGTGGCTTGGCTGTTCCACCACAAATGCAAAGGCTGCTCCTGCGAGGAAACAAAGTGCGTTCGGAAAATAAATGTCTGGAAAGTGAATGTTTCCTTGTGCAGCTCCCCAGAGGACGTAATTTACTTATGAAATGGTCACTCGCTGAAACGTTTACATGTTCTCAGAAACTGCCCCGCCGTGTGTGTTATCGACCAGCTGATGCTCCAAACCAGAGCAAAATCAGCTTTTCACACACAACTCACACAGGGGGCCAGGGCCAGGCACAGCCTCAGCAAAAACCCTGCGGTAATTAACGGGCAACACCCAGAGCAGCTCATCAAGGACACAAAGCTATCTTAAAAAAACGTCAATTTGCAGAAGACAGGACTGAATCTCACCACACAGGGGATTTCTAATGGGGAGCGGTGCTGGCCGCCCTGGTATCAAAGGGTAAATTAGCAACACCGGGCTTTAGAGTTTTCCTTTGTATTTATATGTAAATCAGTGCTAAATAAACATACCCCAAACCAGCTCCACAGGCTGCAATCTCATCTAAACCAAAAGGTTGGGAAGATGTTCTCCATTCATCTGGAAACAGCCAGATATTAAAAGCACTAAAATCAGAAATAACTACATTGAGAATAAACAGGATGCATTTACCTGCTGGAAGAGAAAAAAAATCTCAAAGGAAAAGTTGAGAGAGAGATACAAAGAAAAAAACCCCACTTTTCTTGGGTGTGAACATACAGACAAGTGAGATGGTCCACAAGAAGAGCAGCTCTGAAATAAAGAAATGTGGTTTTTAAGCCTCTAGCACAACCCATGGCCACCATGTGCACTCTGCTTTGAATTACAGAGAACGCAGCCAGCCAAGCTAACACACAGTTCCAAAGTTAATCATTTGTCTTGGGCCATATAATCACCACAGCATTACAACCTCAACAAATGAAGCCACTAATAACTTCTATTAAAGAAGTCAAGGTGTTAATTCACTCCCAGGTCCAGCAGCAGAAAGCTGTGAGCCCAAGCAGCAGAAACCACTCAGTCCTTGTGCAGAACTCAAATTAATTTCCTCTATTACTGGAGGCACTGGATGGAACCCTCAGTGCCAGACTCCAAGGCTCTGGCTCCGGAATCCTCCTGCAATGGGAATTCTGGGAATGAGGGGCGCTGCCTGTCCCCTGGCCTGGGCACAGGGATTTACCCCGAGGAATGAGCACAGCCACTTCCTTACAGACTCACCACAGACAGGATTCTGTGTGCTACCATCGCCCATAAATGCAGAAAGTGGCAGGGGACCTTACAAAACAGAAAAACGACTAAAAGTCATTCAGGGAATTTGTATCTAACTTGGTTTGACGGTTTAGAGAGGGCTCATGATTTACATCCGCTTCCTTTCACCACAGACACCCTTCTCAGAAAGTTGTTTTTAACACTTCCATGCACTTGGTTCTCCAAAGTGCTGAGCAGGAGCCTGTCTGGGCAAAGGGAAGTGTCAGAGGTTGTCACCAAATGAGGAGCTCTGCCTCTCTGTGCACAGAGGTTCAGGGGAGAAGCCAGCTTAGATCAATACCGAAGCCCACACTCCAGCTGCCTGTGCAGCTGTCTGCAGCTCTGGCTGTGCCATCTCCCTGGGAGCCTGACCCGAAAAGGCCTGGAGCTCCCCGAGGGCTCAGCACCTCGGAAAAGTGAAATAAAACATTCCTGCACTGGCACAAGCAACACTGACAGATCCAAGGCCATTTCCCGGCACTTGAGCTGGTGCAAACTGCAGCACTCGTGCTACAAGTGCTTCCCAAGGAGCACATGATAAATTAATCTGTGATATAACGCAGTATTAGCTCAAATTTCAATATTTACCGTGCCTGTTTCAAAGGCAGCCACGCTCCAGATGTGCTCCCAGCTGTTTGTTTTCCTGGCCCAATGTCTTTAGCAACAAACAGCCCCTCGGTTTAATCACCTCCAGAGCAGAGATTTATGATGATATTTCACCACACTTAATGGAATTTTGCACTTCAGAGCGTGAAGTTTTCAGCTGAAAGGCCCAAACCAGCTCAAAGCTCCTCGAGTTCACGTTCTGAGGGTGCAGCCAAGCCCACGAAGCCAGAGCTGAAATCAGGGAGCATTTCCAGGCATGTCCTGACAGATGTGCCCCAGCCCGGGCTGGTGATCATCACCCTGGACCAAGAGCCCAGCGCAGGGAGAGGGAACTCCTGGGTCTGGGAACTGTCCTGGAACTTCACCACCTCGGAGCAGGAAAGCTGGCAGCAGATGGCAGCTCCCCTCTTGGAAAAGACCTTTCTCCATGCTCTCAGGCTCAGACAGGCAGAAAGCATCCCAGGGAACACCTTCCTGCAGCTTCCCTGCAGCCCTGTGTGATATTCACATTCTGCAGCTCCTGCCTCGCGGGGTCCTGCGGTTCACACATATCAAAGCACCCAATTGCCTTTTCTCTTTTTTTGCCTTCCTTTTTTTTTTTTATAAAGCACGAGGAATATGAAAGCACACGCTGAAGCTGGTCCTTGTTAGCAGACCCATTTTCATCTCTTTAAACTCAAAGAGAGCAATTCCCTTGAAAACTGTCACAGCATTTTCCCAATCCATAAAGAGGAAGTTCAACAGCCTCAGGTCACTAATCGCAACGACGGGAGACACAGAGCATAAATTATGTCTTTCTATTCCACAGCACTGAAACATATATATTCTTTTATCTTATTTATTTGATTCTCTCTATAAACTGAACGTTTTAGATGTGTTTGTAGTCTAAAAAGGATGTTTTACAAATAAAAGGGAAGCGCTTTGTTGTTCACACAGCATTCCTTCCGTGGGGTGTATCAACATCACATCCAGGTGGATGGACAAGAATTGCTCTACACTACAACATAGCTTGGGTGTTTTCCCAAAAGAAAAACTTGATTTGAAGTTTAAGAGCTGCTCAGCACAATTTTGTAGGTTTTAATAATTTTGCAGCACTTTTAACCTTAAAATGTGCCAACAAACAACTGAGGGGAAGATGATTTAAAAACCCCCAGAAGTTCTGCTCAGAGAGCAGAGCAGGATGCTTACGCGCCACTAATTTAATTAAAGAGCTATTTTCCTTTCAAATACCCTCTAATGGCCCAAAACGAACCGAGGCTGCTTTAAAAATCAATCATTTTAATCAAAATTACAAGTCCAAATTCTCCATGGATCAGTGTTCAGTGACTGCAGTGTCACAAATGCGGATCCATCACAGCCCTGCCTGCGAGAGCCCGGAGGTGACACCAGGTCCTGCAGGGGACAAAACCCAGCCTGGAGCTCTGCCAGACAGGCACAAGCTGGAGCTGACCTGGAGAGTCCTCCTAAGTGGCTCCATCAGTCCCTGCTGAATAAAAGGGAGATTCTGCTTTTTGCTGCCACTCAGGTACACAACAGGTATTGAAAAAAAGGAGATTCTGCCTTTCCTGCCACTCAGGTACACAACAGGTATTCAGAAAAAGGAGATTCTGCCTTTCCTGCCACTCAGGTACACAACAGGTATTCAGAAAAAGGAGATTCTGCCTTTCCTGCCACTCAGGTACACAACAGGTATTTAAAAAAGGAGATTCTGCCTTTCCTGCCACTCAGGTACACAACAGGTATTTAAAAAAGGAGATTCTGCCTTTCCTGCCACTCAGGTACACAACAGGTATTCAGAAAAAGGAGATTCTGCCTTTCCTGCCACTCAGGTACACAACAGGTATTGAAAAAAGCAAGATTTTGCCTTTGGTGCCACTCAGGCACACGAGAGGTGTTCAGAGAGCATTCCACCCTCCTCCCCTCCCCGTGCCAGCTCCTCTGCCCCTCTCATCAGCTCTCCCAGCATCTCATGCCCTTCCACAAAGGAGCCCCCTGGCACAGAGGGGCCCCGGAGCTCAGCCCACAGCAGATCCCTCCCCTGCCAGGGCACGCTGGCACCGGGAGCTCTGGGCGCCCCACAGCCCCAAACCCTGCGCTGAGCCCTGCAGTGCCACGAGAAGCATCAGCTCCATCACCTCAAAGAGCAACTCCAGGCACGGCCCCAGGGACGGGACACGCACCCCGGGACCCAGCGGCCACTGTGACATTTCACATTCCTCAAGGAAACCCTTCTGAAAGCAGGAAAACAAATGCCTTTAATGAATTATCCTCAGCAGCTCACCAAGCATAACAACGCGTCTTTGGAGGCTGAGCAGAGACACGGGAAATCTGACAGTGCTCAAGTAGCCCCAAATGACCAGAGAGAAAATTTCAACTTCAATAATCCTAAAGGTCAGAAGCATTATTAAACATGACAGATGCTCTCACTATTCAACACCAGAGGACATGGCTAAATTTATTCCAACTCCATTTTCTCTTGCTACATAAAACCCAGCTAATGTACAATTTGATACTTTTTTCCCTAAAAGCCAGAGATAACATTTTTTTTCTCCGTGTTTTCCAGCTGGCACACAATGATTTATTTAGCGCTCAATTATCTCAGCACAGGTGTAGGCATCAGGTTTACTTGGGGTAAGGGGGAGGAAACAAGACGGGAGAAAGGTAAAATAAAAAAGCTAAAGGTGGTAAAGACCACGCTGCCATGACAAAGGGCTTTTAAAATTATAAAATTATTTATAATTCTAGGGCAAAAAATAGGGCAAAATTATAAATATCAGCCTAGGGAAACAGCCCAGGAGCCTCTCCCCCACAAGCTCCAATAATCCTGTGCCAACAAGCCAGCCACGAAAATTCCAACTGCTGGATGCCAAGTGGGGCAAAAACAAACAGGAAAATCACAATAAAAAGGAAAAAAAAAATCAAAACAAACCCCCTGGGGATTATTCTGTGGGTTTGGGGGTTTTTTTTTTCTGTTTGTTTTGGTGGTTTTTATGTGTGTTTGGGGTTTTTTTATGTAGCCCCTAAGTTGTAAGGTCTGGATTGCAATTGCAAAGATCCAGGCCATATGGAAGAATGGATTTGAGCCCTAAAAACCTCGCATTTAGCCTTAACTTCCAGCTGTTTAATGCTCACTCTGAACAATGCTGCCATCTGCTTTAAACCTCCAAATACGAACACTCTGCCTCTCCAAAAGGCCATGATGTAATTGTGACATAACACTGCAGCTCTGCAGGAATTAATTCAGTTGCATTGGTGCATTACACCATCAAGGCTACTCAGGAAAACCACCCCCAAATCCCACAAAACATTAAACGTTGGATAATTGACAAAATAATGGCACTGATGACATTAGAGAGCTCAGCCAGGTCTGAACACAGCATCCTCACACAGCCCCGAGCACCTCAGGAAAGCAGAATATGCTGGTTTAGCTGCCTCAGAATGGATGGCTGCTGCTCCTGCCTTCCTCCAGAAGATGTACAATAAAATAAAAAGAATGTTGCTCTATATTTCAGCTGAGTCCAGTGAAACTCCAGTACCCATAAATCCACAGAGCAGCCTCATGCCGCTTCCCTCAGTCCTGAAGCTCACCTGAGAGGCACTGCAAATCCCCTGCTAATTCAACAGCCTGAAAGCAGCACTTAGAGAACAGCCTGCCATACAAAAAGAATTTACTTTTACACAGATGTGACAAGCCCAAGCCTCACCGTGCAGCACAGCTTAGGATCTGTGGGAGAATTCAAAGTGGCATCTGGGTAATAACAACCAAAGAAAAAAAATAAAATAAATAAATAAACACACAGAGAAGCATTGTAAAAGGGAGGGGAATTATCAAAACGGATTCATATGCATCTGGAATTATTTTAATACAAAACGCGCAGCAAATCTCCCTGCGCTGCTGACAAATCACCAGCTGAGGTAAATCCCTGATAATGAAACATTGTAAGGAAGGCTCTATTTAATAATTTAGCCCCTGTCAAGGAGTTTGTATTGATTCTTGTTTCCAGCACAGGGAGAGAACGTTATCTGCAGCCTCACGGCTCAGTGACAGCATCAGTGGATTTAATCACTGAGCAGCCCCTGCCTTGCAATCCTTAAACTGTCACCTCTGATCCTCCACCACTGCTGCACCCACATCTGCATCCCCACGCCAGCCCCAGTGCAGCCCCAGTGCAGCCACTGCGGCCCCTCCATCCGCTGCACGTCAGACACAAAAGCCAACCTCACTCGCACGCTACATTTTTAATTTTAAATAATTCAGTGCTCCTTCAAACGCCTCATTCGTCTGGCTCCTATTAGCAAGGCTGCTCTGTCCCTTAATGGCAAACGGAGCCATGGGGCAGCGCTTCCAGAGCCATGGGGCAGCATTTCCAGAGCCACAGAATCCTGAGCCATGGGGCAGCGCTTCCAGAGCCATGGAATCCTGAGCCATGGGGCAGCGCTTCCAGAGCCATGGAATCCTGAGCCATGGAGCAGCATTTCCAGAGCCATGGAATCCAGAGCCATGGAATCCTGAGCCATGGGGCATTTCCAGAGCCATGGAATCAGCCTGGCCTGGCCTGGCAGGACTCAAAGCCCCTCCAGTGCCACCCCTGCCAGGGGCAGGGACCTTCCACCACTGCAGCTTGTTCCAAGCCCTGCCCAGCCTCGCCTTGGAAAGGTTTAGCAGTGATTTGGAGGAAGAAGAAAATCTTTTTTTGCCTTTTCTTGGCCGTAGAAGGAGCAATGAATCTGGAGAAGCAGGAAAGGAAAAAAAAAAAAAAAAAAAATCTGTATTAATCAGCAATTTTTCCACACCAAAAAGGAAAGGTCACGCTGCCTCGGAACCGGCCAGGAAAAATTTGCCACAAATTAATTCAGCTGCAGTTCAGGAACAGAACATCAATTCATCTGCAAACAGAATGAGGCTTTTAAATACATAAATGCTTGTGGCTACAGAAACCTCACCCAGATATTTGCATGCAAAAACCCCAGCTCCTGTAACAGTGCAGAGAATAACAGATGTAAATTTAACACGGTTGCTAAAATGCAAGGCCATACGCAGGAGGAATGCAAAGGAGAGGAAGCACGAACTGCATAATTTAGAAAAACAAATTTCTTTTGATTTTTTTTTTGTCCTCCCTTAGTCCAGGTGAGATGCAATACTTCCCATTTTATAATCCTTTGGATCAGAGCAGAGCGATCCCGGAGGCCCACGCAGCCAAGGTCATCATACCCAGATTTTCTATTACAGGGCACTAGCAGCATTTCACAACTGTCTTTTTATGCACTTCTGCCTTTCCATCCAGACTATAAATTGTTACAAGGCCCTGGGGCAATCCAGCTGTACACTCCATTCAAATCAGGCTTCAAGGAGAAAGCTCCACAGTCAAGATGCTTCCATCAAGTAAACACACAGGCACAAAGGGCAACTGCATCACAATTAATAACGTTTCCTTTTGTGTGGCAAATTCAGCGTTTTTCTGGTGTGAAGCCTCCCTCTGACGCTCCAATTCAGAGTGCGGCCATTAGCATTTTAAATGTGACATCAAATTAAGTCAGGATGTGAGAAAGCACAAACGCTGGAATCCATCTGCTGGTCGGGTTCTGGGTCCCTCTGGAACACAGGAAAACCTTAGAAAAGGCAATTTGGACTCATTTACCCAAGCTGGAAATCGGCAGCAGGAAAGGTGAGCAGCAGGATGAGAGAGAGGGCAGCGGCTGTGTCTGCAGAAGGAGCCTGGGCTCAGCAGCTCCTCTGCCCTTCTCTCCTCACCCTGTGGGTTTTGTTCTTTGCTCCACTTCTCCCTTCATTCCACTCGGTGTCCCAGAGAAAAGCAGGTTCCTGGAGGAGAGTTCTGCTGCTGCTCTCCTGGTGCAGGTGCCTTCCTCGCTCCCTCCCTCCCTCCCAGAGCTGCCTGGCTGCAGCAGCCTCAGCACAGCTCCCGTGCCACGCTCCAGGATCTTCCATGCCCCAGGATCTTCCACGCCCCAGGATCTTCCACGCTCCGGGATCTTCCATGCCCCAGGATCTTCCATGCCCCGGGATCTTCCATGCCCCGGGATCTTCCACGCTCCGGGATCTTCCACGCTCCGGGATCTTCCACGCCCCGGGATCTTCCATGCCCCGGGATCTTCCATGCCCCGGGATCTTCCACGCTCCGGGATCTTCCACGCCCCAGGATCTTCCATGCCCCGGGATCTTCCATGCTCCAGGATCTTCCACGCCCCAGGATCTTCCATGCCCCAGGATCTTCCATGCCCCGGGATTTTCCCAGAGCAGCAGAACCCCCCTGGCATGAGCCCAGTGCCCAGGTAAGTCCCACCTGGTGCTTCCTGCCTTCCTCCCAAAAGCAAAATTCAGTCAGCTTCTCCCACTTCTGATCTCTGCAGGCAGAAAAGCCCTTTCCCACAGACAGGGCTCTGCACTACTTTTGATATTAAAATTGAGCCTTAATCAAAGCTGGATACGCATGGGTTTAGAGGCACTACATAATTAATATATTCACATCTGAAATGTAATTACTGCTGTTGCATCACATATTGCAAGCCAACAGCTGGCTATTTGAGGTGAGGAAGACACTTTCAGTGGGATGAAACAATCCTGTAGCCAACTGCAGGGTTTGTTTTGCGCTCACAACCACTCCTGAGGAGGCAGCTTCACCAGGGATGGAGTTCCCCGGTCTGAGCGCTCTGCAGAGAGCTTTGCTGGGATTCTGATGGATTCACGAGGATATTCCTGCTGGATTTCCCATCACAGCGTGTCAGAGCTC
Organism: Hirundo rustica; assembly: GCF_015227805.2. Taxonomy (NCBI): domain Eukaryota; kingdom Metazoa; phylum Chordata; class Aves; order Passeriformes; family Hirundinidae; genus Hirundo; species Hirundo rustica. Next base: position 6,614,528 of record NC_053471.1, read on the forward strand.
TCCCGAAAGCAGCTTTCATTTATATACCTGGGGTTATAAAATGTCCCCAAGCCCACTGGGTGCAGGAACTGAACTGCTGCACATTTATTGGATTTCTCACACAAGTCACTCAGCTAAGTTTTAATTGTGTGTTTTCATCAGCCAGAAGTAATCACAATCAACATTTTAATTAAGATAAAGAGAATGGACAGAATTTTAGGACTTATTAACCACAGACAAAGAGATAAAAGGAAATTTCACTGTTTATAATCCTTTGTATTACAATCAGTGTAAACTATAAAAGAAACACATTAAATACTACTATTTAATAAAAAAAAAAACAAAACAAAAAAAGACCCCTTAGCTCTGAAGCCATAGCCTCAACCTGAAGAAAATACAAATCTGTTTCTTCAAATGGCCTGATCTGAAAAGAAATTCAGTGAGAATTTCCACTTTCAAAACACAGCACTCTTCAATTAAGAGAGATTTTTTTTTTTAAAAAAAAGGACTTTTTCCCTTTTGGGGGGCAGTGGGTGGAACAAGGCAGCAGAAAGTGCTGGGGTGTGAATGACAAACAGGACTGGCTGAGCAGATCCTTCGCTATTTCCTGCAGAAATTCCAGATCCTCTTCTGGTGCCAGAAACTCAGGAGATCAAAGTGATTTTGGCCAGGTTTGATTAATTCTTAGCAGAGCTCAGGCTGCAGCTCAGAGCCCCCAATAACAGGATAAGCAACTGCAGCCAGGCTGCAGGACACAAAATGAGTGAAGATTGGATCAATTTGGGAAAAATTAACCCTGAGGGGGGGTGAAGCAACATTTGATTCCCAGCTCCTCTTTTCAGAGCTGTGGAAGTTCAGAACTGCAGACAATTCCCAGTTCACCTCCCCTCCTCTGCCAACTCAAACACGGCTCAGTCAGCCCTGCTCCGCTTTGATCAAGGTATTTGTAGCACCAAAGAGTATTTAAGGAATACTTCGTCAAGCCTGTAGATTGTTAAAACGTTTGACTCGTGCCAAATTAAAATGAACGAGAAGTATGCTTCCCTAACTTCCTGATGAATAGGAAATGTGGATTTCTGACAGCAGCAGGCTGCTGTGGGAACAACTGCATTGTTAAAAATGCACTGGTGCTATTGCAGAATGAAGGGAAAGCGGCAGATTGACATCCAGGAGACAATGCCTGATGTAAACAACCTGCCCGTTTTCTCACAGAAAAGAAATAATCAGAGAAACTTACGGTTTTTTAATGCACCGAAGCATTAACTGCTGCCATTTTATTGACTTGCCTGTGGAATTTAAACCCCAAGCTGTAAGACTGTTCTGGAACAAAAAACCCCACCGTAAGCAAACCCCGAATCCCACGGTAAGGATCCCACTTTTCCCGTTCTGTGAAACACCATTTTCCTCCTTAAAGCTGTTCAACAGCAGTGCCAGGAAAGTATTAAAGCCACATTACTCTGCCCTTTTACTGCTTTCTCCACCTTCCAGCTTCCCAATTACATTTTGCTGTTTCCTTTTCTTTAAAAACAACATTTTTAATGTCACTGGCACGGTAAGCTGGATAGGACGGGCTTAGACTGGGGAAAGAAGTGCTCCCCAAGGGAAAAACAAGGTTAGAAAAGTTGCTTTAAAGCCAGTCATGACCTTGCATAATCCAGATTTCCAGGAGACCACTTGAACCCAAGCACTGGCTCGGCTGCCCCGACAGAGGAGGGAGAGCAAACACTGAGAATCAGCAGTGAAGAAGGAGCTGATAACCAATAAAAACATGTAAGGCAACAGAGCAAACTCAGATTTAATCACTGCTTCACCACCGTTTGTTCCTAATCAAAGTCCTTAAGAATAATCTGGTCTTGAATCCTGGAAGAGGATAGGATTAATCCAGAGAAAATGAATTAGCACCGAAAAGAGATTAATAAAATGTTCTGGGACACAGACAGCACAAAATAACCCAATCAGTGGAGAAAAAAAATCTAGTGCCTTTTTTTTTTAAACACAGACAACTACCTCATACTCTTCTGAGAGACAACAGCAATTTCACTTTTAAAAAATGTTTTAAATTCAATAATTCAAACTGGTGAAGTGAAGCAAAGAAAGAAAAGCATTTATGGATATCACACCTTCTCACCTGACCTGCCTCCCCATCGCTCTCCATGAGGAGGAAAAAAAGAAGCTGCACTTTTAACAGCCAACACTCAAACATTTCAGAACAAAAATAAACCAGTGAACTCCTCAAAGCTCTGCAAAACCCCAAACAAAACCCGAACCACCACAACCAACACAGCAGCCCGGGAGCTATGGGAACATTTACTCTGTGTTTTTACATCTTTGATTCCTCCCTCCCCAACAGAGCTGCTCTGGGAGGAACAGGAACCCCCAGAGCTGCAGGTGCAAGGGCACCCTGCTTCTCCAGGGTGGGCCCAGCCCGGGCTGCACGGGGCAGGCAGCTCAGCATCCAGGGCACAGGGAACTGCTGCTCCCCAAAAGCACCCCGCATCCCGCTCTCCTGCCACGGCACTTCCATTTGAGCAACTTGTCTCCATGTGTGGCTGGGCGAAAAAATTCCTCCTCCTCTGAGCACAGGAATCGCTCCCCATCACATCTCCCACCAACTGCTGCTGCCGCCCCCCAGCACAGATGGGATCCGCCAGCAGAGCCCTGGGAGGATCACCCTGCTCTGAAATCCTGCTCCTCCCAGGTGCTGTTCCCCCAGCAGGTGATGGGACAGCAGCAGAGCCCTGGGAGGATCACCCTGCTCTGAAATCCTGCTTCTCCCAGGTGCCTTTCCCCCAGCAGGTGATGGGACAGCAGCAGAGCCCTGGGAGGATCACCTGCTCTGAAATCCTGCTTCTCCCAGGTGCTGTTCCCCCAGCACAGATGGGATCCCCCAGCAGAGCCCTGGGAGGATCACCTGCTCTGAAATCCTGCTTCTCCCAGGTGCTGTTCCCCCAGCACAGATGGGATCCCCCAGCAGAGCCCTGGGAGGATCACCCTGCTCTGAAATCCTGCTCCTCCAGCTGCAGGCACAGTCAGTGCACTGCTCACCCCCATGGCAGAGCACTTCTCCTGTCACACCCTCAGGGCCGCTGCCCTTCAGCTCCTTCCCAAAAAGCATCTGAGACCACCCACAGCTCGTTGGAAGCGATTTTGAGGGATGCCATGGGTCCTGCAGCGAAAGGCACCTGCAGGAAGTTGTGGAGCAGAGCAGAAAGGACACAACAACTGAAATGCCCCTAAGGCATCAATCATATTCCACTTCTCAGTTCCACAGAGCTATTTCCATGCATCTCTGAAAGCTTGAAGGGATCTGGGACCACAAAAAAAATGGTAAAAACAAGAGGATAAAACGTTATCCATGGCAGTTTTCAACACAGTTAAGCTGGATTGATCAAATCATTGAGCAGCTCCTCACGTGGCCTCCCTTAAGGCATCATTTGGTTTTCTGACTGAGCAAACAAACCCTCCTGCAGCTCCTGCAGCTGCCCTTGGAGCTTGGGAACAGCTCTGCCTGCCCTGCTCAGCTCATCCCAGCACAGTCCCAGCTGAGAGGGAAGGAAGGACCAGCCCCTGCCACACAGCAGCAAGGGCAGGATGGCAACAGAGACATTTCCCAGAGAAAGCAGCAGCCAGCAAAGCAAAGCTGCCCCACGAGGAGCTGAGGGCTGCTGGTGACGTGCAACTGCTCTTCAGGAAAAGAGCTGCTCCTCTCATATAATTTTTAATAGGACAGATTCATCTTAATGTCAAGAGAAAGTTGTGATGGAAGGATAAAGGAATGCACCACAGAACAGCACTTCACCTGCCAGAACTGCTGAGCTGCAGAGAGCAGGCAGAGGAAAACAACTGCTGCTCCCTGCAAGTCACAATGCTGAGACACCGGAGCACAAAGCTGCTCTGAAACGATATTTAACAGCTGCTTCTGCAGCAGCGGGACTGCACCAGGCTGGGAGCGACCCGGAACGCTACACCAGACTGCCAGACTCCTTAGAAGCAGCTTCTAGCTCAGCAATCAACATAAAATCATCCAGTTGTGATTTCAGGTCTTACTGGAAGCAGCAAATTAAACCCCAGGTTATTTGAAGAATGAAACTCAGGGGCACTTTAGTGGCCCTCAGCACCTCCAACCCTGCAGGATGATGCACCCGTGGATCACAGCATTGGCTGGCTCACGTTTAACTCCCTCTCTTTTGTTAAAAATTTAAATTTATGTTCCTGTTTCTATCAGCAAAACACCCCCATCAACTCCTGTACCCAGCCTGCACCTAGAACCAGGGGAAGCATAAGGTATGGCTCACACACTCAGCCAAAAACTTTTATTTTGTGACAACCAACATGATAATGTATTTAATTAGTAGGCGACATTTCAAAGCTGTTGACTTTAACTTTCCTGCTTCACTTGACATATTTAGCTGAAGGCAAAACAAGGCTGTTTTCCTGTTGGTATCTTGCACTAGAAGAGAAATCAAGTGTCCTTTCCACCGCTCATCCTCCCTTTCCCCCACCAGGAAAATCAACAGCCACACACACACCGGGGATTTATTTTTGCTGGTATAATCAGCATCAAGAGGTTTTTGGTTTTGTCATTTATACAAGTTCCTTTATGCACTATGTCAGTAAGAAAAATTAAATCAACAGGGAAATTTGAGAACTCTGAGCAGGCAAAAGTAAACACAGAACTGAGACACTGTTTCCGTGTCAGAAATTCTGCAGAACTGCCTGCAGCCCCGTGCCAAGTCCTTTGCTGAAAACACGAGTAGAGAGAAACCACTTCAGAAACATCTAAAGGTACTAAAGCTGCAATTCCCTTCCCACAGTCTTGCAAAGAGCTTGGTCCAGTCCAACTGACAAGAGCTTTTGTTCACCTCCTGAGCAATTAATGCAACTCAGCAGGACCTGAGTGCCCAGAACCATCCCGCCGTAATTCCAGGCAGCCCCAAACTCTGAACCCACTGCCAGAGCCTCCAAACCACACACCCAGTGCCTCCCTAAAACGGGAGGGAGAAGGGGAGGAAAGAGGGAACAAGCCCACAAGCACCAAGCACCACCAGGGACATCAGCAGAGGAAATTCTCCCACAGCTCACAGAATAATTGGAAAAGCTTGGAAGGAAGGAAGGAAGGTTTATTCTGATAGCAACAGCCTGTGGTGATCTATGTCTGTAGACAATACATTGATAAGGAGAGTTTATTATGTGCTCAGGACTTCAATAAAGCAATAACCAGCAGCAGCACGAGCAGCAGTAACGAATTCCCAGGAATTCCCAAATCTCCTGCTCACAGAACTCTGCCAGGTCCCAAAGCTGTGCCCAGGCAGCAGCTCCTGGCTGAACCCTTCAGGAGCGCAGACTCAGACAGAAACAAACACAGCTCAGGTCCCTGACTCTTCACTGGTAAGGAATGAAGTGCTAACAGGTTCTTAAACGTTATTTTCTATTTTCTTCCCCAATTAAACTGATCACCCTGCTCTGGTGTCCCTTCAGCCCACGGCCAGCTGAGATGCAGAGGCTGCCACAAGCCAGCCCTCACCCCAGAGCTGGGCTGGGGAAGGCACAGCCAAATTTAACTTCCCAGGAAAAAATTAACTTCCTGAGCCACAATTTCCTGAAAACACTCCAAGTTCACTCTTCTGCTCATCTGGACACGACAGGGATCACAAACTGAACTCCCCAGTGAACTGAGGCTGCACCAAAGACAGAGCTGGGGTTTAATAAAAACCAGCTCCTGTTTCAGAGGGTAAAGATTCACTCACGAGGAGCGACAGGAAGGGATCCAGGCAGGGGAGAGGAGGAGATGTGAAAATGTTCCTTACCAGTTTGAAGTCTTGAATGCTGCAGATGAAATAGGGCGTGTTCGGCCGGCGACTTTCGATATAAACGCAATCTTTAAAAACACAAGATTTTAGAATAATGGGCATTAACTTCTGTGCCTCCAAGAAAGAACATAAAAACAGGATAAATTCAAATACAGCTTAAACTTTGAAAGAACCACCATTTCATTTGCATATTTTGTAATTTATTCTGAGTGTGATCTAAATATAGAAACTATTTATGATGATAAATAAGGGAATTAACTGCATGAAAATTAACTTTGATTTGAAAAGACATTTTGCTAGGAAAACAAAAAGAAAGGAATTTCAAGACCACTCTGGATTGAGTTAATAACAATGCCCAGGTCACAGCCTATGAACCAGACCAAAATAAGAGAGGAAAGTAATCAGATTTTTCCTGGTCAGCTCGCCATTAAGAACCCAGCACTAACATATTTTCTCTTTTAATGGTGAAGAAAACCAAGGCAACCAATCATAAATGAAACACAGCAAACTTAAATTAGATTTACCTCAGGGAAGGCCTGCGCTTTCTCCAATTACATTTGACAAGACAGAAACACAGTAATTATTTTTGTTTGCTTTTGACAACTGGGCTCTCCAAGGCTGCTGTAACATAAGGTCTGTTGTATTCAAAACAGTCTTGGCAAGAGCTACAAGGAAAGCAATGCCCTCGGAATGAAAACACGGCAGGACGGGAGAGAAGTGCCTGATTAATGATCCTGACCTTGGAACTCGGCAAACTCACACACAGCTTGCTAAACAGAAAGATGCCAACCCCAACGCCAAGCAAATATTTAAAGGACAGTCCTGGTGCCCCCTCTCACACACTGATAAGGAACTGCTGCTCAAAACACACGAGAGACAACAAACACCACTGGCCCAGGAGGGAACTTCCACCAACTTTTTTGGGTTTCTACAGAAAACCTCCAAAATCCTGGAGTTTTATAGGACACATTTCAAAGCCCAGTTTGACTCAACCCAGCTCGTTTGGAAGCTCCAGCAACTTCAGCACACCCAAGGGCTCCTGCAGCCTGGTTACCCCAGATTTCCCTGGCTGACCTCTGCACTTCACAAGGCTGCAGTCACAGATTCCATCGGCTGCTCAGGATCCCAGCTGAGCCTCCATCCCCATCCTGCCCCACCAGGAACGCGTCTGCAGGAGCTTTGGGGAGCGCGTGGGAAAAGCTCTGACATTTCACACACAGAGAGCACCGCAACTTGCAAGATCTTTTTGGTTTTTGGGTTTTTTTTCCTCAGTATCTTGGCTGTGCAAGCCTCATTTTCCCGAGTTTTATCAGGCAGCAGGCAGAACAAACAGCCCAGCATCCCTGTGAAATGGCTGCTGGCACAGAGTGAGGGGATGTGGCATCTCCTATGGATAAAGACTGCTCTGGGTTGTGTTCGAGGGAGGCACTGCTGGCTGCCTGCCAAGCCCTAAAACAATGATGACATCCAGTTACGAGTCTCCAAAGCAAGAGAGGCCAGGCAGATAAGAAAAACAAGTTTATTCAGGTGCACAGCAATGTTGTGGATGATAGAAACTCGAAAGATGCCCCCAGAAAAGGAGAATATTTACAGAGGCACTTACATCAGCCTCTAAAACCTCACCCTAAAGAGCAATTCCTTCCATTTACCAGAAATCCAAACAGCTTCCACGGGGACACAAGAAAAGGAAAACCGCATTATCATTTTTCTAACATGCAACAAACCTGTGTAGATAAGATTTATGCCAGGGAAAGCTGCAGAGCAGTCTCTTCCTCGTCCTCAGCACACTGGAATGTGCCACTGTAGCCTTTTTTCCACTGACCACACGCTGCTGGAACCATTTCAGCTCTACACAGAGCTTCTGCATAGGCTCACACAACTTCAGTCAAGTGTAATTTAATTTCTTTCCCTGAAGGACAGCCATCCTCACACGCTCCCCATCCACCAGGAAGCCAGCAGGGATGAAGGCAGCGAGCACAGGGGAAATGGGGTGCTGCAAATTCCCCCTCTGGATTTCCCCACCTAACATCCCTGTGTCAGCTTCCAAGGACCACCCGGGACAAGTTCAACACCTGATGCGTTAAACCACAGAGCTCAGCTGTGACAAACCAGCAAATGCTCCCAAAGAAAAGAAAATTAACAAAAATAAACCAAAATAAAAATAAAAGGGGTTTTCATAACCTTTGGAAAACAAGAGTGAGGAAATGTTGAGTGGATCCCCCGCCTGTCTGCAGCCATGAGTGCATTGCTCACTTCCCTATTCCGGGTAAAACGTCCCACTGGAGATGAAGCATTTCCCTGACACATGGTACAGAGTCATTCTGCCTTTGGGCTTCTGATATTCACCAGATGTGCCCTACTTCTGAAGGGTTACATTAATATTCCCACACTAAAAGCTGCTTTTTAAAATTAGAGCTTCAATGCACGGACATAAAAATTCCCTTGGAAAAACAGCCCAACCAGCTCCATTTTCTGAACCTTTAGCAGCTTAAACGCTGCAGTTTTTGTAGCAACCACCTTCACAATTAGAATCCTTTCATGTTCTACCTAATGAGTCAACACTTCCATCATCCAAGGAACAAAGCCACAGGCTCTCTGCACAGCACCACACTTCCACAGGGAAGATATTCCTTGAAAGCCTTTGACAAGGAATTATCTCCAACCCCTCCCCATCAGGTTTCACCAGCCACAAGCCCACTCTTTGCACGTGTGCGCAGACATGTCTAAACCCCGAGCTCGAGCTGTGGGACCAGCAATTGAAGGATATTCACCCTCCTGAATTAAGGAATATTTATTTACACCCCTGCACCCCGGACTGCAAAGGCTCAGTGGTGCCAGTGCCCCGTGCCAGCCCCTGAGGAAGCCCGAGCGGGCAATCCTGGATCCTTCTGCAGGAACTGCTGTGCCAGGGGCAGAGGGAAGCCCAGGACCCTGGCAGTGGCCCCAAGGTCAATGCCAGCACCCCCAGAACAGCCCAGTGGCGCTGGGAGCAGGGTACCAGCAGTCACAGACCATCAGTGAGCAAGCGGCACCTTCCAAAGGATCACAACCAATGTTTGCAGCACTCAGTGAGCTCCAAAGGCTGAAATCTGAACTTGCCTGCATTCCAAGAGCAGGAAAATTGCCAAACCCTCGCAAACAAAGGTCAGGAACGGAGACAACCCTCAGCAGCAGCACGTTTGGCACCGTGGTTCGGTGACAAACACAGAAACGCGGCGAGGAGAGCCCTGGGGACGCCAACCACGCGCCCCGGACTCCAAGAAAATTCCCACTGACAGGTAGGGAGCTGCGCACCCGCCTCTCTTCCCACATATGGCTGACAACAAACAAATTGCCAGTCTGATCTTTTAGTGTCACTTCCTGCTGAGCAGATTTCAAGCAACGCTGCTGGCTCCTTGTCAGGGAACGACGAGCTCGAGCCCTGCTCTGCAGTAAATGGTTCAACCAATTTACTGTGCTCATCTGAAGCTCACAGGAGTATTCCCAGCGCCTGGACTATAGTTCTTATTTGGCAAATGATTTTATTATAAACCGGTATCATAGTGAATCCATTTTCTTTAAGGGGTTTTGCTGCTGTTTAATGGACTGTCAGTATAATTTAGATTTCATCTATTTAAACTCATTCAAGCCTGGCTCCTGATTGTACAATAAATGGAACATATTTCTATTCAACAAAATTAATGACAGCTAATTGTACTCTGCAGTTCCCAATTTCATAAAAGCAACTGTTCTGCAGCTCAGGCCCCCAGCTACATCATTTCCCACACCAATTATTTTCCTGCACTTTTCAAGCATGTCCACAGCACTGCACAGTTCTCCTTGTAAGGTGCATTCACACATCCTTCGTTAGCGGATCTGGCACAAAGCAAACAGGTTTTCACACCAAGCTGTGGCACCAAAAATGCCACGCTGCAAGCAAAGGCACCACGGCTCCTCCTGCCTTGGAGTGGTTTTTTCAATTAAACACGTGAAAAGGGAGGAGGGGTGGGGAACAAGAATCCAGGCTGATAAGAGAAATTAATTAAATAACCAGTTAGTCTGAAACTCCTCCTCTAGCACCAGATAAGCTTTGCTGCACACATGCCACTTCTAACAGGCTTTTCCTGGCCTTTTAAGGCCACAGAAAACTTCAGCTGGAGGTGCCAGACTTGCCCCCAGTGCTTCTCGGTGGTATTTCACAAATCCCCTCGTAGCCACCTGCCTCCCAAAGCTCCTCATGGACAACGTGGGAGACACAAAGGACAAACAGCACCAAAAATGCACCACATCACTACATGGCCTCACTTGATTAATTTTAAACAGCCTCTCAGAAAACTCAGCTATTCCCAAGCCACCAAGCAGTTGCTTCACTCCTCTCTCTTTGCTGTCCTTATGAAAATTAAAGGGTAACACACCCCAATACCTCATCAACATATGGATGGGCTTTATCTGTGCATCCTCAAGCAGAACAACGCCAGCCATTCCCATTTCCCTCCTAACCTCCCATCCTTCACCCCCCTGGTCAGACAGAGAGCAGCACCCATTCCATCAGCTGCCCTGAACAGAGACGTGGCCAGAAGAGGAAAATGAAATGTAAACAGCTCTGAGAAGCCCTTCCTAGAGGACAGAGCAGAGCAGCAGCAGTGAAGCTGAGCCTGCAGCAGAACTGTATTCACTTTGTCTCAGCCCTGCTGTGGCACCTCTCTAACTTCAAGCCCCATGATGAGGTCAGTACGGAAAAGCAACGGAGAACCCCCATGCCCAGAGCCTCACAGCCAGCCCTGGGCACCCCCAGCCCCTGGGAGCTGCTCTCTGATTTATCCAGAGCCAAACAAAGCCAGAGGAATCCATTTGCCAGCTCAACCTTGATCTGCACTTAAGGCTCCATCTGTCAGGCTCCAGCAGCTGCCCTGGACACAGCGGTGCCTTCCCTGCTAGAAGGAAATGTGAACTCAGTAAATGTCTTTTTTTTAGTTCAGTCTGGCTCCTGCTCACCGTTGGTACTGACAGCAGGGACAAAAGTCACCTCTGTGCATCAGGGGCTGATCTGGGCTCTGCTGCAGCCTGAACTATTTCTTCCACGCTCAGTTTTATTCACCTGCTCAGCTGATCTCTAAAATCCACCCCTCTCCCAATGTGCAGTCACTAATTACAGCCCTGGGATGTCCCAGAACAAAACAGAACCAGCTCCAGCTGCGGACTGGAACAGGCTGTTCCTGCACACTGCAATCAGCCTCAAAGAAAACTCTGCTGTCATGTTTTCATGCATTTTGTTAATTCCCCTGATATGTTTTAAGGACTCACCTAAGCCAGACCCTTTCTCTAACATTTTTTTCCTTCTTTTAATTACTAAAGGAAGAATGGGCAAAGATGCATTTGTTTCCATTGAAACAAAAGTTTTGAAGATAATATTTTCTAAAAAAGATTGCTAAGTTTTCCTCACCACTAATCACATATGCAGAAAAGCTGAAAACAGTGGTGGAAGTGTGAAAATCAAGGGAACTTTTACAACCACATGAAGCAGCACAGCTCCCAAGGTTGCTCCTATTTACAGCAGCTGAAAGTCTGGCACTGAGTTATTTCAACAATCTCCTATCACAATGGTAACAGACTTTCAAAAGAAGAGGAAAATACAGATTGCACCATTCTAGAACACATGCTCCTGTCAACTATGGAGCTTCTGAGGGAAGAGAAGACCCCACGTGCAAAAACACAGATCACAAACCTGGTGATGCGCAGAGCACAACAGTCCCAAAGACCTCCTAAAATTACAATGTACAGCTGAAAGAACCCTTTCCTTGCATTTCTTCCTTCTGCCCAAGCAACAAATTAAAATTAAAACCTCCCAGAAAATAACTAACTTTCCTCTTTCCAGCCTCAGCAGCCCAAAATACACTTGACAGAACTTATAGAAAAAAAAAAATCTGTTTGTATTATTGTTTTGCTGATTCCTGCAGTGCGTGACAGCATTTCACCCTGTGCTGCCTCCCGCTGATGTGCTGTTTATACAGCCACTGATGTCACGGCAGAAACAGATCCTCACCAATCCTTTTAATTCCTGCAGATCCTTTTAAATGTTTCTACGTAGGCAGAGCAAACAATCTTGTCCCCACGTCCAGGTGAGAGTCACCTGCTGTGCCCAGGCTCCCCCTGAGACCTTCACCCAGCACTCCAGGTGCCACCACAGCAGCACCAATGCCAGGGCTGTAACTCAGTAACAGCCCCTCCTGAGGTGGGCTGTGGCAGAAGCCAGTGGCATAGAAGGGATCAGTCTGCATGGAAAACGGAAGGAAAATCAGCATGAAATGATCTAAGTGAAATCCAAGAGGAGGAAAGAAACATAACTCTCAGTCTTAACACAACTCTTTCACGGTCATCTCCCTATGCGAAGGAAGCCTAAAGCAAATCTGAATATACACTGTGCAACCAAAATTAACGCTACTCCAACAGGTATTCCGACAACACCAAGGTGAGAACTGTGAGGGGAAAAGAGAAGGAAAAGCGCAGAGATTAGATTTGGAAGGAAACGGGAGTGAGGTTGTGCAAACTGAGAGGACAGATGGGGAACTGGGCCAACAAGCTTTTAGGATAGGTCTGTGTGATTTCCAGCAAAGTAGAGAAGATTAATTGCATAGTGTTCTCTAAGCCCTGCTCAATTCTTTTTAATACATTATTTAAAGCTGTGCAAGCATTCATTATATCTATGCAAATTAATAAGAGCAGTATTTACATGGTAACAATACAGGGAAACCTTTCACTCGAAAAAAATTCAATGATCTTGATTATCTGTTTATTTACAGTTTATTTGCTATTACTCCAATACAGCTGCTGAGCTCAGCACAGGAAAAAAAGCAGAATTAAGTGCTGGATTAAGTACTCCACAGCAATGGGGTAAACACAGAATGAGATTTTAACTGAGAAATGCAGACCTTGAACTTTCCTCCATATCAGATGAGAGCACTTAAGAGAAAGAACCAAATGATTGGAAAGGATTTCCTTTCCTTAAAGCCCAGAAGATATAAGCTAAAGACAGCTATCCCTTCTGCACACACCTTTAATTTTCATCTTCCTAATCCTTGCTGTGTCTCATTAACTTAAACTCTCTAATCCCTCTTAAAATTGATGTAATTTTCACCCTTAGCCACAAATACATCTCCCTGGACGTAAGGAGCTGGAAGAGCTCCTTCTGTAATGGACGCTAACTTTGGTTTAGAACACCTCCAGCACAGGGATGTGCACTCCAGATCTCGCTCCTGATAAGAAATTACCTTTAAAATCAAATTTAAAAATGGGTATATTCAGTTAAGGTTTCAGCCGTGCTCAGGTCCCTCCAGAGCTGAGCTCATGTTTGTTCTCATCGCCCTCAGCAGTTTCCAAGACAAGTTTTACAACAGCATAAAGAGCCAACACAACAGAAAAGTTTCAGTGCCAGGGTACATCCCTCATGCTGATTACTATTAACAAAATGTAAAATTTAATAAGCAGAGGTTTAAGTTTCAGAAGAGTTACAAAATATCCCCATTATCACAAACAGTATGGCTTTCCTTGCTCCTTCCCTGGAGAACCTCCTCCAGAGCAGCCACAGCCACTGCTCCACCCCACTGCAGGATAAAATGGAGACCACAGACTGATTTCCCATCTTCATTTTAAAGCAAACCCTTTTTGCAATAATGCCAGCGTATCACATTGTACTCCTGGGCCCACACAACAGCTGTTCTCAACAGATTCCGAATTATTTTTCATCCTCTGACACTGAAAATCAGATTGCCACCAAAGCTGACGCTTCCGCAGGCTCCCAGTTGCCACTGCTCAAAAACAAATATTACTCAGCCACGAGCCCTGACACCATGGCAAAAACAGCTCCTTTGCAGTGATGGATGAAATGAGCTGAAATTGGAGCTGAAGCATTTCAAGAGGAGCTATTCTGACTAATGCTGGTGGAGCTAAGGGAAAACCAGACTGCTCAAGGCTGCCGTGGAAGGAGGAGGATGGAAAGCAGCACCTCAACCTGGACGTGCCCCCACGCACAGCACGAGCACCCTGAGCACTCACAGCCACTGGGTGCAGCACTTCAAACATTCACATCTGGCCTAGGAGACTCCTGTGCAGCCCCTCGTGGAAAATGAGATGGATGTGCCCTCAGTGGATCCCTGTTTTCAGTCTCTGCTTGCCCCAGCAGCGTCACTGCAGCTCTGCTCTACAGGAACATCAAACTGCCAGCCCCAGCCTGCGGGGGAACAAACTCCAAACAGCACCTTTAAAGTCTGTACTCAAAAAAGGGAGCTGGGTAATCTCACTTCCAGCGCAGTTTGAGGAAAACATTCCCTGGCAGCAGCCACAGCTTAGACCTTGAAACCTTACGTGAGACCCTAAAAGCTTCCTGTGAACTTGGCAGTCATTAAGAGGCACATCCAAGACCTCCAGAGCACACTGCAAGCTCCTGGAGCTGTCCCTAAAACATCCCTGATTCCAGCACTGCTCTGCCCAACAGCTGGGCACAGCCACAGCCATTAATGAGGGGTGAAATCAGTGGAATAGCAGCTTTGAGCTCCTCAGACATCTGGGTTGCATTTCACAGAGCCCAGGAGCAGAGCTCTACTGAGCAATCAGAGGTTCCCAGAAAAGCCTGCCAGGAAGGCTGAAGATGTCTCCACATCCCCCCAGCTCAGAGCAAATCCAACTCCAAAGTGGGAGTGAAGCATTTAATGCATTATCCAATTTAGTTCCCGATCTCCCGGGGCCAGAGATTCCATGTGATACACAGATAATTCACACAGTAGAAAGCAAAGAGGGTGGCTCCTTTCCAAAGGGGAGCCAAGTTCATTCCCACAAGTCAGATACCACAAGACACAGGCAGGAGCTTTCAACACATGTGTGTCTGCACAGAAAGGCTGCAGCCTCCCCAAGACAGGGATAACTCCAGTCCCAATGCACACTGAGCTGCACAGGGATAACTCCAGTCCCAGAGCACACTGCACTGCACAGGGATAACTCCAATCCCAGAGCACACTGTGCTGCACAGGGATAACTCCAATCCCAGAGCACACTGAGCTGCACAGGGATAACTCCAATCCCAGAGCACACCTGCTGCACAGGGATAACTCCAGTCCCAGAGCACACTGCACTGCACAGGGATAACTCCAATCCCAGAGCACACTGCACTGCACAGGGATAACTCCAGTCCCAGAGCACACTGAGCTGCACAGGGATAACTCCAATCCCAGAGCACACTGTGCTGCACAGGGATAACTCCAATCCCAGAGCACACTGTGCTGCACAGGGATAACTCCAATCCCAGAGCACACCTGCTGCACAGGGATAACTCCAATCCCAGAGCACACTGAGCTGCACAGGGATAACTCCAATCCCAGAGCACACTGAGCTGCACAGGGATAACTCCAATCCCAGAGCACACTGTGCTGCACAGGGATAACTCCAATCCCAGAGCACACTGAGCTGCACAGGGATAACTCCAATCCCAGAGCACACTGTGCTGCACAGGGGTAACTCCAATCCCAGAGCACACTGAGCTGCACAGGGGTAACTCCAGTCCCAGAGCACACTGCACTGCACAGGGATAACTCCAGTCCCAGAGCACACCTGCTGGACAGGGACAACTCCAGTCCCAGAGCACACTGAGCTGCACAGGGATAACTCCAATCCCAGAGCACACCTGCTGCACAGGGATAACTCCAGTCCCAGAGCACACCTGCTGCACAGGGATAACTCCAATCCCAGAGCACACTGTGCTGCACAGGGATAACTCCAGTCCCAGAGCACACTGTGCTGCACAGGGATAACTCCAATCCCAGAGCACACTGTGCTGCACAGGGATAACTCCAATCCCAGAGCACACTGTGCTGCACAGGGATAACTCCAATCCCAGAGCACACTGCACTGCACAGGGATAACTCCAATCCCAGAGCACACCTGCTGCACAGGGATAACTCCAATCCCAGAGCACACTGCACTGCACAGGGATAACTCCAGTCCCAGAGCACACTGAGCTGCACAGGGATAACTCCAATCCCAGAGCACACTGCACTGCACAGGGATAACTCCAGTCCCAGAGCACACCTGCTGCCTGCAGCCCCTCCCTGCCAGCTCGGGGCCCCCAGGGCTTGCAGAGGAAGCCAGAGCTCCTTACCTCCAGGCCTGTACACCACGTCGTCCTCGGTGATGAAGGACGTGATCTCGCCGTTGTCGGTTCTCTCGTAGCGCGACTTCTTCTTGGGGGGCTTCTTCTTGCTCTTCTTGGTGGACTCCTCGGTGGTGGCACTGTTGTTGTCATTGTCCTCGTCCTCGCTGTGGTCGCTCTCCGCGTAGTTCTTGGCGCCTCCCTCCAAGGTGCAGCTGCGCCGCGGCCGCGAGTTCTCGCTCTCCCGCGCCTTGTCCCTCTTGTCCCGCTCCTTGTCCCGGTCCCTGTCCCTGTCCTTCTCTTTGTCTTTGTCTTTCTCCTTGTCTGCTGTCATGATTCGCCACGTGCCTTCTTCTGTCCTCTCACGGCTGGGCCTCCGTGAAAGGTAGACAGTGAGCCTGGGCTTCAGTCTTCTGAATTTCTCACTCAAAGCCAGGAAAAATTCAACCACTCCAACAACCCCAGCGTTTTAAAAAGGTTCTTGAAGAGGTGAGGGGAGAGAAAGAAGGAAAAAGCCCATGTTAGTATTCCAAATTCTTTCAATTCCTGAAGATAAAAATTAAATTAAAACCGAATAAACCCCCACATCCTAAAGCAATTCAGCGTGGAAAACACAAACAGTAAAATACAAAGCCGCCTTTTGAAAACTTCATGGAAATGGTAACTCCAGTGTCTGTAAATGTTTGAAGCTGCCTCTCTCCTCAAAAAAGATCCCTCAGCTCCTTAAAAAAATTCTTCAGTTCACTGCAGACTTGAAATAACTTCTTGGATGAGGAGTGCTCACTGAGAACAGGTATTATTTATATTTATACCTGGAGCTAATAGGGAGCATTCCAGAAAAAAAAAAAAACAAAACAAAAACAAAACCCAGAAAATTTTAAAAGGACAAGGGCAAAGAGGAAGAGTATCCAGCTTTTATCTGGAAGCAAATGAGAGAGTTCAGCAAATGGCTGTATTGTTTTACATCCCAGCACCACTCACGCTCCATGCCCTACAAAGCTGGTACAGGGTAAGGGATGCCATCTGCCACTTCCAGGGCAATCTGTTAGCAAGTCCTGCCCCTACCCTGCTTTTCCAAAAATAGAGCTAACCTGTAATCCACAGATTACAGGAATTAATTAATTGAAACCAAACCAAACCACGGTAGTTACAACTGCACTAATGAAATCTGCTTTTCCACATATAAAAACAGGACCTTTCATGAAAGGAGGACATTTCAAAGGGGAAGCATTAAACTCACAAAGATATTTTTTTTTTTTTCCCCTAATTCACCAATAATGCTGAATCTGTCCACATCCAATTCCTAAGTTTCCAGGAAGCTACTACGTGGTGCAACCCAAAATTAGCCCACGGTGCAGAATGTCTGGAAGGCAGGCACCTGAGAACATGGAGTATTCATGCATTAAGCTTTAGAAACCACATCAGAGGGAGAAAGACTGGCTTGA
Organism: Hirundo rustica; assembly: GCF_015227805.2. Lineage (NCBI taxonomy): Eukaryota > Metazoa > Chordata > Aves > Passeriformes > Hirundinidae > Hirundo > Hirundo rustica. The sequence goes on from NC_053471.1 coordinate 6,631,879, forward strand.
TTTTTGAGAAGTCAGCTGAGGAGTCCCTGATCCTGTGCACTGGAAATTCCTTCAGGCCTACGGAAATCCCAGCCCTCAATATTCCTGCTCCTCGCAGCACTGGGAACAGCACAAGAGACAAATTCCTTTTGCTGCTGCAAAATGATGTTTATTTTTTAGATGTTTATTATTGTTAGTTGTTTACTATTGTTAGATACTTGTCTGTTTTTGAATACCTATTATTAGCAGATATTTAGAATAGAGACTTGACAAGGAAAAGGCCTTGCCAAGCCTCTGAAGGGGGGAAATGACGCCTTGAGTTTTATCTTTGCTGTGTTTCAGGCTCTGTGGTGCCCAGGGTGCAGCTCTGAGCTCACACCCAGCGTCACTCAGCTCTGCACACATCAGGGACACAGAACAAATCCCGTTCCACATGGACACCAAGGACAACGTTACAAGTGTTCAGCCCAAAAGCACAAACAACGCTGAAGAGAGAAAACAACAAGGATGGGACTGCATAACCTGGAGCTGTAACTGTACAATTAAACCTTAATATGCAAATAGACCAAAACTCATAAAAGTGTGAGACCTCGTGACCATTTTGTGACCATTTTGGTTCCACCTTGAGTACAGCCCCGGCCAGGCCCTGTCCTGCCCAAGCTGTACCCTAAAAGCCCTTTTAATAAATCTCTGCTTTATCCTCTGGCTCTGTCCAGTGTGTGTTCCAGCTCTGCCCGCCCAAGGCATCACCCTGAAGCAAAGGCTGACACAACCACACAGATGCTGCACTCAGGATTAGGGCTGCACAGGCAAACTCACTGCAAATCTGCAGTGGCTTTTGGCATTTTTCCGTGCCTGGGGGCTCCGTTTTTCCCTGGCAGTTGTTCACTGGGCCTGCACCAAACCCCACCAAAGCAGCTGCTTCTGTCCTTCTGCTCCACAGACACAGGAGCAGCAGCACGGGCTGGAGGGCAGAAGTGCCTTTGACAGGAGCTCACTGCTCCTTCCACGGGGAATTCATCCCAGGAAAAAGCCATGTAAGCTAAAAGGGGAACAATCACCTCACTACAGATGAGTGGGAGAATAGCCCCCGTCCATTATTTGCTCAATGCAAGCTAAAGAACTCGAGGAAAAGCATTAACTTCACTGCAGCTGCACGCTAGGACCTTCCCGTTGTTATTTTTTAACTCCAGCCTCAGGATATGGCCATTTCTCCAAGTAAGTTTATTACATGCACTCTGGGGTCACTTTCTTTACCTCCACCCACTCTGCTATCAGACTTGCAAGGTCTTTTTTATCTTAAATTGTTTAGAGATCAAACATGAGCCAAAAATGTATTTGCAGAGTTACTCACTGAAGTCTCCTATTCTCTGCTTTGTAGCAGATACTGACAACTTCCCATTGCAATCAAATGTTGATTTTCCTGTTAAAATGCTCAGGTCTCCAGTGATGAGGAAATGAGAATCTCCCACCAGAGATTTTGGAGAAATCCAGCAGGCACAATTTAACCTTTACCTTTATCTAATAATCTGAGTGCAGAAGTTTATAATCATTATTTTCAACTGATCATTACCCCATACTCATCTGGTTTGGGGTTGTTGTTGGTTTTTTTTTCCCAGCATTTTAAATCTAGTTCAAATTAAAGTTTCAACCTTTTTTACAGCCACAAAACCCTTCTGCCACTCCAATCCCAGCCTGGAGAGGAGGATATTGCTACTCCCACAAGCTACCTGCTCCACAGAGTTATTTTGTCTGTACACCTGCAAACCCCTGGCAGAGCCAAAGGCACATATAGCACCGCTCTGCACACTAAGTACTTAAACCTCTTAACCAGAATTAAAGAGTCAGGTTTTAAAGATAATGTGAAAGCAAGTCCACCAAAAATGCTACGAGACTGTAACAGGAAGGCATCTAAGAACGCAGGGCAGCTAAAAGTATGGAGAAGAGCTCCTTTTTCTTATTTAAGCTAGACAGATCAATCTTTTAACAAGATTTGTTTGGTCATGTGTTGCCCGTCTTAATAAACACAACAGGACCATTCTTCTGTAAGCTTTTAGTCTCATATTGCCAGATAAAAAGGCACTGTTTCCAGCAAATGCCAGATTAAAGGAACTATGTGCTGCCACTGCTAGAGTTCCTGCCACAGAGCTTTTCTAATTTTGATGTCAAGGAAGAATTTTAACTCGGTTTAAATGCAAGGGATTAAAACCAAAAATAAAGAAATTAAAAAAAAAAAAAATTAAAAAAGGTTTCTCCATACATTTAGAAGTTTTTAGGAAAAGTTTTGGGATCATTCGTGAAAAATAACCCCAATAAGTCCAACACGAAGGGAAGGAAATCTCAGCTGCCACAGAGAGAAGAAGAGCTGGACTCCAGGACTCCAGGAGCTGTGGCTCAGCCCCTCAGCCTGCTCAGAGCAGGGGAGTTTCCACAGAGCCCACAGGGACCCCAGGTCCCAGATAAAGCTCCTTAACCCAGGGGAGCCGCACACCTTTAACCTTCAGCTTTCAGGAGAGACTGCGAACATCTGTCATCAACTTTCTCCCACATTCTTTCCCTATCGCCTGCTTGCCGTGGAAAATATGAGCTGCAGATATTCAGAGGGACCAAGTATATGAAGAGCTCATGCAGGACATCCCTGAGAATATTCCCCACTCCCAGGGTCCGTCCATCATCTCCGAGGGCCAGGCACTGTGCTCCTGACAACAACACATCCAGCAGCTGCAGGCTGAGCCCAAATTCAGAGACACCAGCAGGGGATGGGAGGGAAAAAAAAAACAGAAAAGGGAAAAAAAGCAAGAAAAAACAAAAAGGGAGTAGAGCAAGAGTTTTACCCTACTACTCTTGGACAGTTTTTCACTGTTGGGGTGAGATTTTACTAAAGATACTCGCCCCAACTTTGAAAATCCAGATCCTGCTGTGTTACCTACAGAATTTTCCAACTAACCACCAGACACAGAGCCCAAACCCAGATCTCTCCCTGCCAGTAGTACACAGACACACTGAAGTTTTTCCCCATAACATTAATGCTCCAGTCAGTAAAAATGTTCATTTTCCTCCTGTGTCCTGTGCCAATCCCTCTGGTGCCCCGTGGGTGTTGAAGGGGTCCCACTGCCAATTCTGGAATGCTCAGGGGACAAGTCTGGGACCCTCCTGGGAAGAAGGATTTGCTTAAAATCTTAAAAAGCTCTCAGGAGTCTCTCCAGTGATTTATGTGCCTCTTATCAGTTGTCTCCCTTATCTCCTCCCCTGGCGTTGGAGTTTCTGACACAAGCACAGCCCTGGAGCGCTGTGGCCAGCGCTGCTCACTGGAGCTCCATCTCCAGAGCCCAAAGCCCGTGGGAGCCCCCCCAAGCCCACGCAATTCGAGTGTGTTTGTCCACTCTGAGCTGGCAATTCCAGCGTGTTTGTCCACTCTGAGCTGGCAATTCGAGCGTGTTTGTCCACTCTGAGCTGCTCTGTGCCACTCATCCCCAGCAGAGCCGGGGCATGGGAAGAGGCAGCTCTGCTCCATCGGCCCCTCGAGCAGGGAGGGCACTGCCACTCCTCCCGGCACACAATTCCAGGTGTTTCCCATGACAGGCAGTGACCTTTCCTTCCCCCTGCTATTTACCCGACTTGACCTGAGCAAAGCAAACAGGAGATCTCACATTTCGGAGCCAGATCTCAGCTCCCAGGCGGGCAGTGCCCCTCATTCCGCCCACGCCAACGCAGCCCTGGCTGGGGACGCGGTGGCATCGCTCGAAATCTGGGTCTGGGGGCTGTGACACACCAGATATGCAGGCTGACAGCTCAGATAAGATCCTAAGTCCCTCTCTTCAACACAACCCGGATGCTACACAACTCAAAGGAACACAGGAGGAGCGGCAAAGCAAGATTTCACACGGCAAAAACACCCCTGCATTTATCCAGAGAAAAGTGACAGGTTATCTCCTGTGTCCTCAGTCACATTTCCAAGAGGAAACTGCCAGGGAAATATCAGGAAATCACGAGGATTTTTAAGGATTGGCGTGGTAAGGACCCAAGACAGCAAAGTAACACTTCCCTTTGTGTTATTCTAGCGGGCACAGGGAGGACGAGTAGAACAACTTTCTATTTGTGAGAGGTCAGAAACTCGGTAAGGACTGAGAGCAAAATTCTACAAGAGTCAGCTTTGACCACAGAGCAGACGGAAGGGCTGGGGATTAGATTTGGAATGAAGATATCAGCTCCTACCTCCTCCAAAAATGGATGGGCAATTTATGCACCACATCCACAACAGTGACGTGACTACACCTGCTTTTAGACAGTTTTACACACAGGCTCCAATAAAAGTAATGCCATCCCAAATAAGCCACATCGTCTCTCCACAGTACTTCAAGAGCAGCCACATAAAATCCATACAGTCTTGGGAAGTTTCTGCACAGCCAAAATTAGCAGATAAATTAGCCATGCTTTCTGTTCTGTTACTGCTGGGTGAGGAGGGCAGGAAACAGCAGGAGCTGCCTGCACACTCCCTGTGACACAGGGCTGCTGCTCTGGTCCCCACCTGAACGTCCAGCCCTCCTCCACCGGGCTGTGGCACACAGAACATGAGGGCAGCCCCTCCCAAACCCCTTCTCACCCCCAGCCCTGCTCCCGAGGAGCTCCAGGTGCTCTGGAGGCGGCTCCAGCAGCAGAGAGCAGCCAGGCTGCAGAGGCAGGAGTGCAGCACAGCCCTGCAGCTCCCTGCACTCATCCCTGCCATTAAGCGCCTGCTCCGAGCTCCTCTTGTCGTTTCAAAAGCTGCTTTAATGGCCTCTGTAGTCATAACACATGGGAGCAAACAGACAATAAATATGAAGCCGTGTATTTACCCTTCTCTGAAGTCATTCAGGCTTAATGTAAATGATTACCACAATACAGGGCTGAGTAATGTAGAGCAGTCATCCCATCACACCATTAAAACCCAGAACTTTCAAAAATGACCATATAATGTAGGATAATTCCCTCCTATAATGTAGGATAACTCCCCTGTTAGGGGAGAACAGGCCCACAGGACCTGCAGAAGCTGCTGCTAAAAGAAGAACAATTATCTGGGGAACCTGAAGTCATTTGGAGCCATGAAAACATCTGCATTATGAGGTTGCTTAACGACATTTAAAACAGAAAAAAAACATTTAAAAAGTTGAAGAAAAACTTGTTGCTATACACAGCAGTTTACTTTGAAAAGATAGACAGACTTTGAGAAGCAACAAGGGTATAAACCCTGAAAGCACACATATGGATTTCCTGACTGGCAAATCTGTGGCAAAAAAAAAGAGAAGCCTGTAGTATTGCTACTAAAATAGGTGAAATAAAAACATTCCAAAGTGCTGTAAATTCAGATCTGAGAAATACCAACAAAGAAATCAAAGCACAAAGAGAAATTCCTGGCACACAGTAACAGCCAAGCTAAGGGCAACAGGAAGGAATCCTTGCGTGGAACAGAACCACGTGTCCCGTGGTTTTATGGGATAACTGATTATCAAAGTCACCAGCACATCACAACCTTTGCTGCCTCTAGGTCACTTATTTTAAGACAAAAATGAATTCTGCACAATTCTGACCACATTCATTTGTGTGTGTTTATAGAACGAGCCTATTGCTGCTTTTCCAAGTGGAACTCATCTCCAACTGTCTCCCAACTAATTCCAGTTTCCACTCTAAATTTTATTTTGGTGCCTCCATCTCTGGAACATGTCTACAAATATCTACCAAACTGTCACTCCCTGCATGTTTTTAGCTGAGCTTTTCTCCATTGGGTATTTCATTTTTTAAATGGCTGAACACTCAGCTGTCCCCTCGCAATCCTTTCATCCTCCAGAAAGCTTCAAACTACACACATTTAAATCACCTAAAAGAGAACTAGATCAGGTTATTTTTGGAAAACCCCTCTGAGCAGGAAAGGCAGAACCTCTGGTCTTCAGCCACATGAGCTGTTTTATTTAACTCCAGACACAGTTGTGCATCTGAGCTTCTCAAAAGGGAAGGGTAACTGCAGGGTGGGCTCCCACCACGAGCTGCCTGACCAGACATTCCCAGGGAAACGTGCCCATAATTAAAGCAATTTCTCTCTAAGGAAAGCAGCATCCTGAGATTTAGAGACTATCTGTAAGACTAACCAAAGCCATGCCACTGAAGTGCTCCATGAAATTCCCCAACAGTGGAAACAAAGAAATCCCGCTCCTTCAGTCAAAGGGCGGAGGATGGTACGAGGTTATCAGGACGAGCAAGAGATATTAAGAGGACACTTTTTTCCTTGTCCACTCTTTTAAAACACTTTATGCACAAGCATGAAGACAGATGATATTTCTGTCTGGAGGAACGCCTTTCATTTCAGCCACTGGTCTCATTTTCTCAGAGGGGCAGCTTATTTCGGTTAATGACAGAGCAGACGTCAGAGTTTCCCTCCCTGGGAGCTGGTGCCGGGCGCAGCAGCGCTGCTGTAATCAGGAGATTAAGTGTGCTTATTCACGTGTGAAATGCAGGCCTGAGCCCTGTCTCACATTAGAGCCTGGCTGCAGCCTATTCCTCATCAGCTCCCAATGCTTAACAACCGAGATGGATTCAATTACACCGCGCTTCCCTTATTGCACTCCCAGAAAACACTCATAAATACCCAGTATTTAAAGCAGTAAAACCTCGCCGCTGCAAGGGTGACCTTTGATCTTTAATCTCCGGCTGCACGAGCAGGTTCTGCCACGAGGCAGCAGGAAAACGCTTGGGAAAGCAAACAGACACGATCCTGCCAAGGAAGAGCAAGCACAAAGTCGTGAGACAAAAGAGCAGCGCTTAAAAATCAGTTTGTCTGCGGCAGTCCCACGCAGGGCTCGTCATCCCTCCGGGCTCCTGCTGAAGGGCTCCAAACACGTGTTAAAAGGTATTTGCAAAGAGGGTCTGTGTTTCAAGGGATCATATGAGCTCCTGCGTGACCTTAAGTGAGAGAAACCAAAGCTGTCAATGTCAGCCTTTGACTTCCAACATATTTTCACCCCAGAGCTGCATCTCACACATCCCAGAGCCCGAGGTGAACTTCCCAAAGAGCCCCTGCGCTGCCCAGCTCCCAAACTCCACAAACACCGCGTTTCTCAGGGGTCATCCAATGGATTCTCCCTGCAGACTTTCAGGTTTTTTCCCCTGAAGTATGGTTCACTTTTCTGAAAGCCATAGAGGTTCCTTCTTAAAAAAAAAACAACCACAGTTTCAAAGACAACTGACAAATTCACCTCTTTTGCAACCATGTCAATGCTCCTGAGCAACAACCAACCGAGCTCCTGAGGAGATTTTAAGCACTATTTTTTATAAAAAAGGAGCAGCTCTAAGCTCTCACACATTGGGTGTCAATTCTACAAAATTCTGTTCAAACAGCAAAGTCTCAGCTACAGGAGTGACCTCATCATACCCACAGCCGATGAGCACACCTGACAGGGCCTTCACTGCCGGCCCATCTTCCATGAGAAGAGGGAAAAAAGAATATTAAGAAATGCTCCTAGCGATTAATCTGCTTCTAATCTACACCGAGAGGAAATACTTTAACACTGCATGAAATAACTTCTGGCTGTGGTCACGCTTCAGACATTAATATCATTTCTGCTGGCAGGGCTCTCAGCAGAGGCTCTGAAGCCGAGTGTGACTCAGGCAGGATCTGCTGTGGCAGCACGAGCTGGATCCCTGGGTTTGGGTCTGATCTTGTAAGCTGCTGAGAACAGGCTGCAGAGCAAGACCTCAAGCCATTAAGCACAGAATAACCAACGCAAAAAACCACTGAACTGGACGTGAAATGTGGCAGCCTCCCTCACGCTGTGCTCCCACCACACCTCATCGCCTGCCACCAGCGGAATCCAGCACATGGCAGCGGTCCTGGGGCAGCAGCGGGGGTCTGTGGCCTTGCACACACAAAATAAAATTGAAAACAAAAAAAATAAACCCTTCCCAGCCTTCACAATGACATGCTAATACACCGTAACATGCAAATGAAGATCACACAAGCCATGTACCATACTGAAAACACCTTGCAAACGGAGGTGATTTTCCTGAAATGAAGCAATGCGAAGCTCCTGGCTTTACTTTCAAGGTGAAGCTTTAAGGCTAGACACCACTAACAGCTCTGAAACAACATTAAATGTTTAATAAAGCAACCTGCAGTCTATAGTGGACGAGACAGCAGACTAAGCAGAGCACCATAAACTGTTCAGAGCAGTGTTTGATCCATCTCTGACCAAGCAAAGTCTTTATTCCCTTCTTTATTCCCACAATAACAAACCGGGGTTACCGTATCTCCTTGTTCTTTCAAATGAAAACCTGTGATCCCTCAGCAACCAAAGGCAGCAAAACAAATTACATGATTTATTAGGGATCTGATGCACTGAAGTCTTCCTTGTAAAAGCTCAGCTTTGAAGACTCTTGACTGTGAAGTTTCCATCACTTAGCGCACGTGAGCATCCAGCAGCTGAACAAGCAGGAGCGAGAAGGATGTCCTGTCAGGCGGTGTTTTCTGAAACACTAACCTAATCAGGAGCTGACTTAAGAGCTACTTTCAAAATACTACACAGGAAAATTCACTAGGTGCCAGTTGCCCAAGCAACTGGGACCTAATTAAATCTAGCCAGCACTTGAGGGATTAGGCTGTTTGCTCCTGCCGTCCTGCAGCCTCTCCCCTGAGATAACACACACAGCTACGCTCACATTTATTACTTGCTGACTGCCTCTCACATATGCTGATCTGGCCTTTGAATCAGAATGAACTTTGCTAGAAGTGACATTTCAAAACTGTTTTCAAAGTTATGTATTATTTTTTTGTTCAAAACATGAAATAAGAAGTAATGTAGAGCGTTTTAGGATCTAATGGCATTGATAAGACCAAGAAAAAAGAAACTCTTAGAAGGGTGTTTTCTCAAGCTCTCAGCCCAGCAGCCAAGTGAGAAACTTTTCATTATTTCCCGTTAGTGCTGCGTGTATTATTTCTTTGTCCATTGCTTCCCAGTCAGGGATAACTCCACACATGCTGCTCAGAGTTTAAGAAACAACCTCCCATAACAGTCTTTTTGGAGAGGGGGCAAAAAAACCCCACCAAACCAAAACCTCTAGAAAAGAACACATCAAAGCAAAAACCCCAAACAAGGCAAAAACCACAGCTAGAGTTCTAAGAAAAAAAATCCCTCTATAAATCCAGACAAAAAAAACCCTACCATAACCACTATCTTCCTCACACATTATGCTCCAAAACCAAAATAAACTGCAGTTGTCACGAGCACCATTTAGGCTGGAAGAGGCAAGAAAAGTTTCAACCCTCTCCTAAAGATAACCATGAGGAAGCTTTGATTATTTCTTTTATTCCTCATCTCTCCAGGGCTGAAGCATGTTTATCTGCCCCAGAAGAACAGGTAGAACACTTTCAGCTCCCATGGAAGGGCTCTCCCGGGAGAGCCACAGCAACTCCACGCTGCACATCCCAGTGAGGCTTCCGCAGAGCGGAAAAAGCCCTCAGAATTTTATTAACCTGACACACAGCGCTTATAATTCATCCCCAGCAACTCCCTGCACTTCAACTGAGATGTGCACCGAGCAGAGATTTCCCTGTCAGGAACTCTGTCACGCTCCTGAAATCCTAAACCACTGTGAACTCCCCCACGAGTGAAGAGAACAAGAGTTATATTTACCTTTGGCATCTCAGATGCCCTCAGAAGAGAAGAACCCGGCCAAAAGCATGGATTCAATCAAGTTTTGTGCCAAACCAGAACTTTATACAGCAGCCTTTGTTAAAAAAAGCCGAAGTCTAAAGTTCAGCGTGTACATGTTTAGCTGCATTCCAATTTATATTGCTGACTCCGTGCTCTAAAAATCCACAGGAACTGCTTTTTCCAACTCCACAGAGCTGTACATCTTCCTGGGGCAAATGCAGCCTCTGTCTCCAGGTACCAGTGGACAAACCTGACACGACACACCAGGTCCCAACCCTCGTAAATTCCAGTGGAACTACCAAGCCCAAGGTAAACCAGGCCTAGTCTGATTTAAAATCACAGCTAGCTTTATTTTTCAGATTATCGTAGTCACAAACTACAATAATACAAACCACAGATCTCATTTTTGCGTAAAGACTAAAATCTAATATTTTTTTAGTCTTAAAACTCCGCGGGAGCATTTGGTCACGTGCAGCTCGAGTTACAAACTGAGCATCCTGACTGCTTTTTTCCAAACACCACCTTTGCTTATGTCAGGGCGGCACAGAAACAGCAGGAGATGAAGCTGTGAAAGCCCAGCTCAGCTGCAGCTCCTCCATCCCGTCAGTTTAACCCAGAACACACTTCACTCCCTCAGAGCAAAGAGAACAGACCCAAGGTGAAATAATGCCAAGATCTGAAAAAACCCCACACAAACAGATGGCATCGTTTGGGTTTTAAATGCTGCTCAGCATTTCCAGCTGCAAGTGGCAAATACCGAACATGCTCGGAATGTGCAAATGATGAGATCAACACAAAGGGGCCAAAGCAACTTCTGGTAAAGGCAGGCAGAATGCTCAGACAGCCTGCACCCCGTTTTCATACCCTCGTCATAATTACTTTATTGCACTGGGAAAGGGCGATTGCTTTCCCAACAATCTGATAACCTTGGGCTGCTCTTAACTCTTTAATACCAGTTTTAACTACAAGCCCGGGCTGTGGCTCCGGTTTTAAGCCAGTTAGAGCAGTCTGGTGTTAAACACACTGGGAAAATGAGTTCTGTCTCGCATACTCTCGCACATCAGCACACAAGACACCAAAGAACATTCAATTATTAAGCAGGAACTGCCATATATATATTAAAAAAAACATTCCCAGCTCTAATCTCAAAGGAATAGCTTTATTACCAGGAAATGGAAATCTGATTTTTGGCTCCTTTGTTAGATTTCAATAGGAAATGGAGCAAATACTGTGTGTTTTGACTGCTTGGAAGAATAAATTCTGTAGGGATCTGTTACTATGTCAAACTCGGGAAAAAAAGTCCCCAACCTTAAGTGCTTGAATTGTATTGACTCATATCAAGGCTCAGTCATTTCCACGCTGCCTCGTGATCTCACTGCTCACTGGGGCTGCTTGTGCTCATCAGGCACGAGCAAATCCAGGAAACTCCTCAGCAGCAAAAACCACAGCTAGCTGAGTTCCCAGGTTCCCTTTGTGCCTGGGTTAAAAAACCTGCTGTGGGCAAGAACAGAAACACACTTGGCACAGTAAGGTCAGGACACCTTCGACTGCAGATGCTGCTGGAACACTTACTGCCTGCTAGCAAAATTTCGGGTTTATGTAAAAAAAAAACAAAACCACCAAGTAATTTTGATCTCCGCAAATACACAAAGGAAACATTGCCAAAACCAAGGCATTTTTTTCTTGCTAGTCTCAAGAAAATTCAATTCAGCACTTAAGACAAAATATATTTCATGCACAAAATTGGTGCTACAGAAGCAGCAATTATCCACACCAAAACTGGCTGCTTTCAGAAAAAGCTTTACCTAATCACAGCTATTTACACTCAGCTCATTAAAAAAAAGGGAAAAAATAAGGAATGAAAAACCTGCAAGTATAAAAACTTTTAGGCCCCAATACTAACACGTTGCAGATTTGTTATTTCACACTGTATTGTCATCTTATGAAAATGAAAGCGATATCCATTCACAGAGACCAATTAAACCAAGTTTTCTTTCAAAATTTGCTATTCCTTCCCAAGAGAAGAGCACAGCTACATTGTTAATGCTGAATTTACAGCCTCCACTTTTTCTGTACTTCTGCTAACATTAGAAAATGCCTGAATTCCAAACGCCCCAATTACACAAAAAAACATTATGAGAAAATCTACACATCACAAATACTATCTATTCCACTAGTAAAACATTTATCCAATTACCAAGCCTTTCTTGGATAAACTTGACACAAGTGTTTCCTTGGGAAGGCCAGCTTGTTTTAATCATTTACATTTTTCAACACTGTTTGTTCTCACTTCGTATCCAAAGGTCAGAACTCAAACCACTACCCCAGGCAAACTCTGGAATAAATACTATTTTTGTCCACTCTTCTGGAAAGAGTTTCACTTCTGCTAAGAAAGCTGAAGTATAAAAACCAGATTTCCCTCTGATTCATTTCAAGATGCCTGACATTATTTTTCATGGAGTTGCCCGACAGTGTGTATTTTTACGGTTCCTCTTTATTTATCTGGGAGTGTTACATCATTAAAGGCTTTTCCAGTCTTTAGTAACACAGAAATTTGTCCTGTGTTCTGAAATACTGGAGAATCAGCCAAACAAGGAGGAAGGCTAAGCAAGGTCCAGTTGACACGAGTTTGAATGATGCCAGCTGCAATTCCCCTGGCACAGCCCTCCTTCCCCAGTGCTCCTCCTGACATGGTTTTATACATTTTAATAAAGATTTGCACATTAATCTGCCTGTTAGGGGCTGGTGACTACTCCAGGTAAAGCTCTCCCCACTGCACTGAACGTTTATATCCACCCCAGCAGCAACAGGGTGCCTGCTGGTCAGGACTACAGTGGTTTAGAAACCATTTCTCTCTTTATTTACCTTTAAAACGCAAAACAGAACGACTCAGTGCTCTCATGTGTCACTTACAGAGTCTGGCACTTTAAATACGCAAGGGTCAAGCGAAAATCCAAGTTATTTTAAAGCAGGAATAGGTATTTTGGCCAAAACACTGCAGCTCACAAAACCAAATAAAGCTGATGCGCAGCTTGTCCCAGGCGTGAGCACCCCCAGGAAAGCAGTGAGAGCTGCTCTGTAGCTGAGAACTGCCTCCAGCAGCACAGGCTACACGGAATTCCTGCTCCAGCACCTGCAAAATGCTGCTGCTCCTGTGCAGCTCCCTGAGCTGAGCCAGCCAAGTCCCCAAAAGCACATCACACCTGAGAGCCAGCTCTGAGCACAGCTCCTGAGCTGCTCCTGTCTCCTGCACATCCCGCTGCATCCCCGTACGTCCTCCTGCATCCCCGCACATTCCTCCTGCATCCCCGCACATCCTCCTGCATCCCTGCACGTCCCGCTGCATCCCTGCACGTCCTCCTGCATCCCCGCACGTCCCGCTGCATCCCTGCACGTCCCGCTGCATCCCCGCACGTCCCGCTGCATCCCTGCACGTCCCGCTGCATCCCCGCACGTCCCGCTGCATCCCTGCATGTCCTCCTGCATCCCCGCACGTCCCGCTGCATCCCCGCACGTCCCGCTGCATCCCTGCACATTCCTCCTGCATCCCTGCATGTCCTCCTGCATCCCTGCAAGCCCCACTGCATCCCTGCACGTCCTCCTGCATCCCTGCACGTCCTCCTGCATCCCTGCACGTCCCGCTGCATCCCCGCACGTCCCGCTGCATCCCTGCACACCTGGGATCAGTTTAACTGCACGTGCCAGGGCCAGCAGCAGCTCAAAGCCCAGCTCCACGCAGGGTTTGGACGCTCTGGGCTAGCAGCGGCCACCGGCCAGAGTGACACAGCCACCAGCTGGGGACCCCCGCAGCCCCAGCCAGCACCTTCTAACCCACAAGAGTGGACAAAAATAGTATTGATTCCAACGTTTGCCTGGGGTAGTGGTTTGAGTCCTGGCCTTTGGATACAGAACCCAACCCTGACCCTGTCAGAGCCCAGCCTAATGCTCCAAAGACACAGCCCTCACCTGAAAATCACTCGCCAAAACAGCACTTCACAACCTCAGCACCCTGCACCTATTTCTGCATCTTCACAGCTGCTTTTCTCGCCAGTCCCTGGCTCTCAGGTGAAATATCCTGTTGGCCACAATTATCACCAAGTCACAGAAACGCTGCTCTGCACTGTTTGAACACTGAGCAGCGTGTGCTTTCAATCCAACATCCACCGCATCAGCAGAACCTCTCAACATCTCCTGAAGAAGTCCCAGAACGAGGAACAATTAACACGTGCACAGTGACCCAACGCTCACAGCCGGCCCTAGAAAGCTGTACAGACATTAAAGAAATTAATAAGAAGAAATGTAGAGATTACTCCTGGCTGCTCTGAAGCAGAACAATAGGAAGCATAAACCCCCTTTCACCCGACAGACAAGGAGGTTTAGGATTAGTTCAGTGATAAACAGCTCATTTCCTTCCCCACACACAAACATCAAACCCAGGCTCTCCGGCAGTGAGCTGTTAACCACACATCAGGAGACAAAGCCCCATCTTTATCACCTTTACACAAACAAAAGTAAGGAAAACAGGGTTTGAGAGGCACATCAAGGGATTCTCTACAATCTGTAGAAAAATCGCAAAGACGGGCAGAACAGCTGTACACATCATTATGCTAATTAAAATTAAAGCCTCATCTACTTAGCATACAAACAATTCACTGAACCTTGGTGACAAAAGGAAGGAACCATTTCCTCCAAGGGACAGAATCACACACAACTGGAACAAGTTGTCTGCTCACACTGAAGGCCACAGCAGAAAGGAGATAGCAAAGTATTCAAGAACACAGTCCTGGCTATTTTAAGCAAAACAAAGCACTATCAACTCTAAAACACACACAAAGGAAGTGGTCGGATAGATTACGTCAGCCCTCGCCTCAATTCATAAATCCTAACCGCAAAACAAGACAAATTCTGAACGGCCTCTCTCTGGAATCCTGTTTAAAGCCAATACACGCAGTTTAGGTCTTAAAATACGCTCTCGAACAACACTCGCTGATGCATCACTTTCAAACAGCAACCGGGGGGTGAAAAAAAATTGTGTAATCCAAGTCAATTCTATCGTGCTGCCAGATCAAATAACATTTCGAGAAGTGCCTGCCAAGCACCCAGCCTGCCAGAGCACAATGAGAGCTCAAGTGCTCGGGACTTAAAACCACCTTTCACGGGTCCCAGAGATCTTTATAAAATAGTTTAAACACCACCAAATTACAGGGTTGGAAAAACAAATAAAAGCTTTTAAAATGCTGCTCCTGCACCATTCTCAGCTTGCTTGTCAGGCATCTCAAGCGTCTGTCTGGTGATACTCACTGGGCACACGGATTCAAAAACTGCCTGGAAGAACAAAAACTGAGAAAAATGTGGAGCCGGTTGCACGTCTGGAACTAATTGCCTGCAGATTAACGGCTTTACATTGGAATAGTGCTGTCTGTGGGGTTTGAAATCCAGCTGACTTTAAACCCAGTTCCCAGAAGAAACATATCAGTGCAGCATTTGAAACTACACTTCGCTAGGTTTCTCCTCTCCACTTTCTTCTACTCCATGCCCAACATCAACGTTAAGTTTAAAACAACAAAGGAAGAAATTAAGTGGCCTCGTCAAGCGCCATTTCCACTCCCCGACAATTGCAGCAGCCCCCTATGGCTGTAGGGAGCCACACAATGCCCCACGCAGGGCACAGCCACAGCGACTCAGACGAGCTGAAACCAACTGCCAAACAAAGCAGAGCCGCTCTCTTCCTCAGGAAACAAAGTGGCCGAGCAGGTCTCCTGTCAATATCCTAAAACACCATTAAACATCGTTAAAAAAGTTACACCACACACTGTCCCAATTAGCGCTTCAAAGGCATTCCATTGTACCAAGCGTAATGAAAAAGTACTTTCTTCCAGGATAAGGAAAATGCAATCCTTATCTCCTCATCTCATCTGCTTTTAAAAACCAGAATTAAACACAGCAGTCCAGTTACCCGAACTGTTTATATTTAGAACAAGGAGGTAAAGCATTTGTTATGGAAAAAGAAAAAAAAGGGAAAAAAAAGGGGGAAAAAAAAAAAACCCACCAGAAAAACAAAAACACAACCCTGCAGCCTTTAGACCATTCTGAACTTCCCAGGCCAATAACAACCTACCCACGCCTCACCTACCAAAAGTCGATTCAACTTTTTCTGGGAAAAAAAATAAAATTAGAAACTCAAAAAACCCCTGGAGTAGCCCGAAGCGGAAAAGAGAATTAAGCCAAGCCTTTCCTCCATCCAGGCAGTTATCGTTGGCCAGGTAACAATTAGTCAACTTGCAGAGCAGCCTTAATTCTCCTCGTGGGAATAGAACTGGTAAGGAAGGCAGCGAGTCCCGCGGTGCCGGTTCGGGGGGTTCAGGGGGTTCGGGGTGCCCGGGGACACTCACCGCGAGCGCGGCCCCGCTCCGGCCCCGCTGCCGGCGGCGGAGCCCGGCGGGAGGAGCGGCGGCGGCAGCAGCAGCAGGAGGAGGAGGAGGAAGAGGAGGAGGAGGAGGGCTCCGGGAAGGGCAGGCACGGAGGAAGCGGGGCCGGCAGGCGCAGCTGGTGAACAAAAGGAGGCCCCTCCGCCGAGCAGCTGCGGCCGGAGCGGAGCGGAGCGTCCCGGCCCCGCCGCCCCCGCCCGGCCCCACGCACCGGCCCCGGGGGCGGCTCGGCACCGGCACCGGCTCTGGCCCCGCTCCGCCTCCTCGCTCGGCGCCGCCGGAACCGGGAGCCCCGTGATCGCCGGCGGAGCGCGGTCAGCGAGAAATGGCATCTGCGGGCGGAGCGGCGCCCGGGCCGGGCCGAGCATCCCCCGGACCCGCGGCAGCAGCGCCCGGCCCCGGGCGGCGCGGGGGTGCGAACGCGCGTCCGGCCCCCGGAGCGCAACGCCAGCCCCGAGCAGCCCCGGCACGGGCGAGGGGGCCACCTTCGGAGACCTTCGGCTGCGCTGCCTTCAATTAGTGAGCCATTTTGTTCAAAATCTTCCTCTCCCCCCTCCCCGTAAAGAGCACAAATTGGTGTGCTCCGCCGGGCATGTACCTTTCAAGTGGATTTAATTGGATTTCTTTATAAAGAATGCATATTTGTCTTACTGTGCATCTCCACGTAAACCCGTAACTCATCTCCCAGCGTCTTGTGTTGTCCCTCAACACCACAACCATGACCTTTCAGTTGTTAGTACCGACTTAAATTTAGAGCAAAGCTCTGCTATTTCCCTTGCAGAATAACATGCAAAACAAGTCATCTATGTAATCCATTACCTCGGGGCAACGTACACTTTATCCCTGCCAAGCAAATCCATTTCCTAGCCATACAGTAATATTTTACCTATAAAATAAATATGGGAGTACACCACCTCCGAGCTGGTTTTACAAAGCCAAGGTTTTTTTTAAAAAAATAGGAAAAAATGATAATCATTAAGGTTCACAGACCCGGTTAATTAGAGCAACACCCTCAAGTACTGCCTGCCAACTTCATCTTTCCAGAGGCTGCTAATTATTTGTAGTTATGCATCTTCCCGCTATTTATCCATGCCCATTCCTACCATTTTCATACCAGAGCCCAGGAGTCCTTCAGCAGACAAAGATCTAAGTTTGAAATTTATTCTGAACTTTCTAGAAACAGCTCCCTAAAACCACCCACCCAGCCGGAGCGGCTGATTAATTCCGAGGCGCCCTCGCCGCGTCGCAGGGCTGCCGTGATCAATACAAATCCAGGGTGGTGCAGGCACGAGCTGCACTCCTGCAATATTCATGGTCCAACAGCTCCTGAACCAGAGCCTGTCGTCGCCAGACCTGGTGCAAAACACGCTTTGGAACCAAGAAGCCGTGTGATAGCTCCAAACCTGCCAGAGCTGAAATTCAATCCTCGAGTCAGCACAAAGCGACCACATCGCCTTTATCCTCGCTCCTCAATTTTCTAATCAAATGCGGCCCAACACCTGGCAGATCCTAGAAGGGAACTGACTGTTCCAGAGTGTATTTAAATCAGCGTTTACTCCTAATGACTTCCAAAAGAGCTTTCCAGCAGGAAGTTAATTCAGGCCAGGTTTCATCATTTGAAAAATACCCTGTTTGATGGTTCTTGTTCAAAAACACCTTATTCCTCTAGGGCAGGTGACCCAGCCAGCTTGGATCACAAATCCCTAAAGTCAGTATATACTGGAAAAATGCACTTAGATAATGACAATGATTTTAAAATGCGTGGATTTCTTTGTATCCCATCAGGATGGAAGTTGTTCAAACAGTGCAGAGCACAGCATCTGGCAGTCTGAGCACGGCAACAGAACTGGAGACTATTCTTGAATCTCAGACACCGTCTTGCAAATCCAACACAAACCGACTTCCGAATTCAGCAGAGTGGGAGATGGCAGAGAAATCAACTCAAGTCCCATCTGTTTGTATACAGCATTCTGGAGATCCTTGAATGAGCAGAACAGCCACAGCACTCAATCACCGACATCAGAGACAACTCAACTTTCACTAATTGGCTTTCCTAGGAGATATGGAGATCTGCCCCCATTTCAGAGACTGAAATAAAAAACATGCATAGAGTACAGCCTCGAGCTCCATTTTGCAAGAGGGACTTTTTATCTTGTCTTTTGAAAATGGACTATAAAAGATCCTTTCTTGGTTGTGAAATACACCTTTGCTAGCCACAGCATTATAAACTCACAACAGCTCTTTTTTTTTTTTTTTTTATCCCTTCTGAAAGCTGGATGTCTGAAAAGGGGGGGGGAAATGTGAGTTATACATTCACAAAGCCCATCAACACCAGGCAAAATCTACTTTAACATGGGTCAGGAAAATACACTGGAAAGAAGAGACCTTGAGTGGAGATCCTGTGAACGGACACGGTTGGAACCACTGCCCAGAGACCTCTCCCTACACTCTGAGGGGTTTGGTCCAGCGTGCATCAGTCCTCTGGTGCTGCACAATGAAACAAAGCTCGACTCCACCGCCTGCAAAATCCATCCCAGCTTTCTTGGCAGGCTCCATTTATCAAAACAAGCCTGTCATGTCGAGTACCATTAACAGATAATGAACTGAGACAAGGGATGCAGTTACAAGCAAAGCACTCCGCATGCTACAGGCCTGAGCACACAGCCAAGGGAATTGATATTTACTATAAACATCATAATTAAATAGAACACCTAGCTGAAGAAACACTAAGGTCGTGACAATAAACAACAGAAGCTGGAAATCCGAAGAAATAAGGCTTTGACTCGCTGTCAGTAATTCCTGACGCTGCTCAAAGGCGTGTGCACATCCAGCCCCGTGCACCTTCTCTTCTCGCAGCTAAAATCTGGGAAGCACCTGTTACCTCACAGCTTTGGGCTTTCAGCGCTTCCCCCGAATCCTGTAACACTTTGTATCCTGTACCCACGCACTTCAGCTCATGAAAGATTGAGCACTGAGAAGTGACAGACAGTGTATCTTCAAAGGGCTGGAAAATGTGCTGCTTTCCAGACACACGACTCATAACAAACGCGAATAATTCATAACTTCGCACGAGCCCGACCCTATTGGAAGAATATTAAACACAGACACACAAATTGGAGGAATATTAAATGAAGATGTAATCCCTCCAAGACACGAGGCCTATCAATCAGCAGCATTCCCCACTTGTGACAGAATGAGCCATGGAGCACACATAAACATTCCACCCGCTGGAAAAACCGCTCCAGAGGAGCAATTCCGGCTCTCCCAGGTATCCAAACACTGGGAACACAAACTAACCGTAAACAGGCTTAATGAGATTAGACAGATTAAGCGGGTACATTGAGGTGGGTTTTTTCCAAGAGGTGCTCAGGACAAAGAGGTGCCACAAGCACTTGGAAGCAGCTCCCTCTGACTCCGAGTTCACCCACGCAGTCAGTTTTAAAGTGGGTTGGAGAACACTGGTGCCTGCATGGACTGAACACAAGGAAACCTTAAACTCCTTTTAAGAACCCATGGAGACAAGGACATGACAAGTGTTTCCTAAAAGCCAATCCAACACAACTTCCCAGCTTAGGCGAGCAGGGAGTCAAACAACAACCCCCTGCTAAGCTGGACCTATTTTTAAACGGGGACTTAACACTGTCTTCAGAGCTCCACGTAAATCAAGCTCTCCCCTCGGATCTGGCCTTGGGCAGGGGGAAGAGGAAGGGAATAGGTTCATGGAGAACAAACTAACAGCTTAATGTTGTCCCAACAGTGTTTTCCTCGTGTGTCATCAGCTGCAGCACTCATCACAAGTTTCTCAGTCTCTGTGAGTGGTGTAACCCCAGCCAAAACCCCCACGGCACCTCCAGTAAAACAAAAACCTGACACAGAGGCAGCTCAAACTGAAAGTGAGCTGGAGACTTCCAGGGGCCACCTGGAGATCTCTCAGCAGGGCACAGGGATCGCTGGCTGGGCTGCCAGCAGGAAAGGTCACCTCCCTCTGCTCCCAGCAGCAGCACTGAGTGTCTGCAACCCATTCCTGATTGTTTGCACTTGGACATCAAAGCACCCCGGCTCTATCTAAACACAAAACCTTTGGTCAGGTGAGAGGTGAGGCTCTGTTCCCGTGTAAATAACGCGCTGTTTTCTTGGCACAAACAGCGGGAGGAACCGAGCCCCAGCTCCTGACAAGACAGTTACTGCTGTCTACACACAAATGTCTTCAAATCCGCTCGCAGCAGAAGTCGTGTCTGCACTTGCAGATCTGTGAGCATCCACAGGAAACCTGCTGTGAGCTGCAGCACCCCAGCCCAGCCTCTGCTCCACGGTCTCACCAGGGTGCTTCTCCACGCTGCTGGGAGAGGAAACTGGGGCACAACCCACAGGGCATGCATGGGTGCTGCAATCCCAGCCTGGGGAGGCTGCAAGCCCTGCACACAGCTCAGCAGCCACGGCCACTTCTGCTGCACCACATTTACACACGCAGCAGGTCTTACAAACCGGCGTGCCAAGGGTTATTTTCATTTACAGTATTTAATTTCCAGTAATAACCGCTGCAATTGGGATGAGCCATTTCCTTGCCTCTCCCAAATCCCCAAAAGGAACCTGAACCCTTTACAGCCCTTAAGAGGCTTGGCTTTTTTTGCTGGGTCAGATTTTGTTTTGTTGGTGACGTTTCCCCTGTTAAACCCAATTACCAACACTATCACACATTTTATGGCCCAAGAACTGTGACCTGTTCCCTGTACTTACGTGGTGCTCGGGATATTCCAGGGGACTCTGGACAAGCTCTAAGTCCTCACAGGTCTCTGTTAAACTCTAGCACCACATCACCCCTCTGGGGACAAAGCCCTCCCAAGCACAGAACAGTCTGAGGAACTTCAGCCTCTTCTTAACGACCCCCGGGCCCAAGAATTGCCGGCGATGCTCCTCTGTAACTGCCACCAGCAACTGCCACCAACTGTCCCTGTGCCAGCCCTGGGGGTCACACAGCTCTGACCGAGCCCAGGTGAGCAGAACACGGCTCTCAGGCAGTGCACAAACACAAACCAAAGCCTCACACAGAAACAGCCCCCAGATCATTGCCGACACCTGTGCTCCTTCCTGCTCCTTCCTGCAATTGCTCGATAGGAGCTCAAAGCTGCCTCGGGCTCCCCCTCAGCCCCGGCCCTGTGACACAGCCCAGCAGTGCCACTGGCACAGGCACAGCATCCCTGAGAACGGGGACTCCAAGGACACAGGAGCTTCACTGCTCTCTGTGTGTGCTCGGGAGGAATCCCCTGGGCTCTTTCTGCACAGCATCCTGCGTGCCCGCTGCATTTCCGTCACAGGAGGAATGGAAAAGTAACGTGGCTCCCCCAGGGAGCTGTGAAGATGAAGGCAATCCACGTGCTAACACGTGAGAAAAGCAGGATTTTACAGGAAGGCCTGGCTCAGGAAGTGTTGGGGAAAACAAACCAAGCAAAAATACCAGAAAAAACCCAACCAACCATCCGCAACCCAACAAGAAAGAACTCAGCCTTGTCAGAGCTCACCCCCAGGTGCCCATACAATGAAATGAGTGTTTCCAGCAGTGTCAGCCCAGCCCCTGCTCCCTGCTGTCCCCTCCTGAACACCCAGGACAGAAACCCTGACCCCAAACCCTCCTGGAACCCTGACCTCAAACCATCCTGGAACCCTGACCCCAAACCCTCCTGGAACCCTGACCCTAAACCCCCCTGAAACCTTGACCCCAAACCCTCCTGAACACCCAACTGTGCTAGGACAGAAACCCTGACCCCAAACCCTCCTGAACACCCAACTGTGCCAGGACAGAAACCCTGACCCCAAACCCCCCTGGAACCCTGACCCCAAACCCTCCTGGAACCCTGACCCCAAACCCCCCTGAACACCAAACTCTCCCAGGACAGAAACCCTGACCCCAAACCCTCCTGAACACCAAACTCTCCCAGGACAGAAACCCCTGAGGCCAAGGAGAAGCAAACCCGAGGCAGAGAAGGGGACACAACAGGGTAAAACCCCAATTCTAGGGCAATGTTTTAAGACAGCTGCACCTCAAAGAGGGCAAAATTCAGCCAGAAGTACAGGATGCTTTTTCTGGGAAGACAGAAGAGGGGGAAAGAAATCGCTTTTCTTTTTCTGGTACTTTTCCTCTGGTTTGTTTCCTCTTCTCTGCAGGGACTAACACTTCAAAATTCAAAAGTGGTTTTGTAAAAAAATCCCTGCCCTGGGAAACTCCAGATTACAGAATGGTAAACTGTAAGCCAAGAATATTAAAACAAAATCCAGTGTGTCTGCCAGATTTTGTGGTACTTACGGCAAGACACCAACCTGTTCAGCAGCTTCTTGAATTTAACACAAAGGAATGCACACAACTCATTTTAGAAGGTATTATCTTACGCGGAACAAAAAAAAAAATCCAAATATTTGTCAAAAAAAGTCATTTCAAAGGAGAAATTTACATACTTGAAAATGTAACAAATGGATTAAAATAAACAAGAAGCTCTTTGTTCTCAGATGAATATAAAAAAAAACCAAACAAAATAAAATTTTCAATAGTTAAATGTGTGTGGGAGGAGTGAAGCCAAAGGAGGGAAGGAAGAGCTAAGCAAATGCATCTTTTTCAGCTCTATCAAAGCAGCTGTAAAACAATGGGAGTTTGCCTGTTCTTCCCTCCAGTTTAAACTAAAAGCAACTCTGGGAATGGAAAACTTGATACCTCCATCAAGAGCCTGTGGAATGTTTAAACTGTTAGAACATAAAGCATGCTCTGCTCACGCTGAAGGAAATGACTCCCAAATGCTTCCTCTGCAATCTTCCTGGCAGAGCCAGACAGATCCTTTACCAAGGGATTTTCTCAACACAGAAATTGAACTAACAGAGATGTAGAATTTGCAATGGATTTACGGCCTTTTATTGAGATCACAGAGGAGATGGGAACTGTGGCTGCAGCTCAGTTTTTGGAGCAGTAATCACTCACACATTCAAAGGCCTCTGAAAATTCAATAGATTTTTTTTTAAGTGACAACAACCACAGGATGTGACCGTACCTATAATAACCTCTCCCTCCAGACAGGGAGATAAGCTCTAAAAACAGGAAGTTTCTACTGTAATCTTGAAAAAATATCACCAGTCTGAAACCACACAACTCCAGTTCAGTTACACCAGGAAGGAACTCTGCACTTCCCAAAGTCACAGGACAAGATACTCAGTGGATGCAACTAATTCAGGCATTGTTCCACCACACCCCTCCAGAATCCCCCCAAAACAGGGAATAATGAGAAGAGTCTCAGTTTATCCCCCTTCTCTTCCCTCCACAGCTTCCAAGAGTAAGCAAATAAGACAGCTTCACTCCCACAGGAAGCATTATTATTTTAGCAGTTTGCTGGACTCGTTTTGATTTGTTTTTTCTCCAGCAGACAGGGATTTACTGGTGCAGGGCTGTGTTTCACACAGCACTCAGCCCGCAGCCACCTACACAGGAACTCTGAGTCAACTGAAAGGAAGCAGCAGATTTTTGATAGCTGCTATCAACCAATTAACAGCCAAAAAGGCTTTTCAAAATTAGCTTCACAATGTTGCTCACGCTGGAGATGAGGAGGTGGCGATAGTTAGGCAGGGCTCACACCAACCCAGCAAACACTCGCAAAAGCAAAGGATCCTGCTGTATATTTTAACATAAATCAGCTTCGCGCTGCTTGTCAACACAATGCACGTTTTCCTGTCAGTATTCAACGTAAAACAACAGAATCACACCGAAGGCTTAAAAATCCCATTCTCATGGCTGTGTTCTGACTCTGAACACCCTTCAAATTCTCAAGTAAAACACACAGTAGTCTTAACTCCATTCACCTTGGTTTCACGTGTGCTGCAGCTACTACAGGAACGTTTGAATTCAGTGTTTTTAGCAAGGCTAAACCTGCAACACATCAGTTTTCCCCTTACACGGTTCTTTCAATGCCCTGTTAAAGAATTCAACATAAAAAGCACCCCAGGTGTTCTATTTAGCTTCTTGTGGTACGGAGATAAAACAGGAAAAACTTCAAATACTTAACCCCCACCAGGATTAGGCAACCAAACAATTCCAAGGCATCCTAGCATAAGGGTGTGTGAGAGGATTCCATGGAATTTCCCTGGAAGAGCTTTGCAGAAAGCTGTAAAACATCAGAGTCCCATTCCCTGCACCCTGAGCCGTGTCCCAGGCATCACAGGTGGGATGAAATAACTCCTGCAGATTGCAAAGCACACGCACAGAGGGTCGGTCCCATAAAACAAGCATTCATTGAAAGGAGGTCTTACACCTCCTGCACGAAATTCACAGCGTAACAAACACTCCTGGCCCAGAGGAACAACAACAGACAGCTTTAACGCCAACACAGATGCGGCGAAAGCCCCTTTAACACGAAGGGCTCCGAGGCGTGCCCAGGCTGCATTGCCATCTAGTGTCAGCCTCCCACCCACAGAGGGAAACCCACCCAAAACCCACCCAAAACCCACCCAAAACCCGCTCAGAGGGCGGCAGAGCCCGGAGCTGGCACCTGGGAACCGGGATTGCACTGCCCGGAGCGCTGCCACAGCCCCGCCGAGAGCGGAGGGAAACAAACCCACAAAGCGCTGAGCTCAGGAGCGTCCTGGGAAACTCCTCAGGGTCCACAAAACCCGCCTGCAAGGGGCTCAGGGACCACGGGGGGCTCAGGGAAAATGGGGGGGGACACAGGGACCCTGGGGGGACACACAGGGACCGTGGGGGGACACACAGGGACCATGGGGGGACACAGCCAGATCCCAAGGTGCCATCCCCAGAGCAAACCACGAGCACCTTCCCGGCTGTGAGAGCTGCCCCTTCCCCTTTGTGAGCACTCTCTGGGTTTTGAGAGGTGAATGACAGGAACTGCTCAATTTTCACACTAATGTTTTATCAGAAAGAAGTGTACGTGTCACATCGTGAGCTCGTTAACAATCCATCCCTAAGACTTGTATTAAAGCTTGGCACATCTCATGAAATGAGTTCTGCGGCTTTGCTGTTTAGGATCTGAACGTGCTGGGGTGGCACAACAAGAAGTAAAAACGTAATTTAAAGGTTACACTTTGTCCCAGTTTCATAGAATCACCATTCAGCAGTCACAGAGCACACGCCAGGTTATCCATTTTGTTATTACCTTCAGCCATCGAGTTTCAGGAGGAAAACTCTGAAATCACTTATCTGCTGTAGCACACATCTGTGTAACTTCACACGCAGGTAAACATGCAGCTGTCATTTCCTTTCTCAGGGAAATCGCCCCTTTGGGGAACCAGTAACCAGCCAGGAAACTGTATTTGAAATGTGTCTGAAATAAGCAGAGCTCAATGGACAAATGAGGTCAAGAACAAGGCTGACAATCGCTGTAGATTCAGTTCTTGGAATGAAAAGACAAAGTCCCTTTCATGGCTTCCACTACAAAGAAACCCATCATTAGACCTCATTTTTGTCACTTCCTACAAAGGCTGAAGATACAGACAAGTGGCGTCTAAAAGAAAAGCCTTTGAAATCAAATGGCTCCCAAGAATCTCCCTCCATCCATGGCAGATGGAAACTTTCTTCCCTTCCTTAGTCCAGCTGAAGGTGGGAAGTGTTTTCCTCATTAGTTCCAGACCTGGCCTGGGCTGTTCGCTTTGTTTGTGGGCTTGGTGGTTGCTTTTGTTTTTTAAATAACCTTTAAGACATCTCTCTGTTGATTAAACTATTTTCATCCTTCAATGAGTTTGATTCCTATTAGTTCAGACTGCAGGGAAGACATTGATTTTTACTGTGCTCAGGATCAAGAGAAGTACCAGCTTTTCCAATTAAACAACTGCTCACCACGTTAAGTAGAAAAATATGTCCACAGCAATAATGTGCAAGCATCCAGAGCACCCTGCAATGCCAACAACAGCTCACACACATGCTTGTAATAACTTTAACCTTTAACTCCGGAAAAGGAAAACTCCATGAATTACAGCCAGCTCAGCTCTGGTTAACTGTGCTAAGAAGCTGGAGCGCTGAGAGCGGCTCAGAATTACAGACAACTCATCTTCCAGCTCAGAATCAGCATCATCACACCACACAAATCACCACACTGGGCTCCCACCTACCGAAACAGAAACCACAGCCAGGGATGGTCCAGAGGCTGCTGCTTCCATCTCAAATGAAGCTTTTATACCAAACAAATCCATGCAGTTCTTGCGTTACAGCCTTTCACAGAGTTGCACTGTAAATCAAATATTTTATTCCACAGCCTGCAGCTATTTCCACATTTAATAACTGACATGGGAGACAAGTTTTAATCTCCATCAGGCTGAAACAATTACTGTCCCCATAACCACTCAAGTCAGAGGTAAAAATTACGAGATTTCTATTACCCGATTGCGCATTCGGGGGGAAACAGTTACATTTTTTCCAGAGGAAAAAGACAAAGTGGAACAAAAAAGGGGAGCCCAAACAACCACAGTCCCCAGTTTTTAATGTGTCAGAATGGCCATGAACTCCAGGCACTCAAGGCTTTCTTCTAAGCTAGAAAAGAAATGCAACAGCCCTGCCAAAAACCAGCAAAGAGACAAGAGAGCTGAAGAGACGTGACACTTGCAGATGGAAATATTCCCTGGCCAAAAACTCCAGCTTTAAACTTTTTTTTTTTTTTTTTTTTTTGGCATCAAGGAAACAATTGCCATGCTTAGAGGAAAAATCTATTCAAAATCGACCTGAATTAGAGACCTGGGAGTCAGCCCGTGCTGTTAGCCCAGCCCTGAGCACCTGAGAACCATCAGCACCCGGAGGCCTCTCAGTGCCAGGAAATTCCCTCCCAGGGAGGTTTGGGGCAGGGTCACAGCACTGGAAAATGAAAGGAAGAGATGAAAGTGTCACACAGACAGTTACAGCCAACAGGAGAAAAAAAAAAAACCAACCCTGTGTGAAATCTCACTGTGGAATTTGTCTATTATTACATGTTTTACTACCAGTTATTACTGGCTGCTAGAAAGGGATATTAAAAATCACAGCAGGTCAAGACACTGCTTCTTTCTCTATTAATATATCGAGGCAAAAATGCTGTGATTCACCTCCTGTCCAAGAAAGGGAGAAAATACCATCAAGTTTGAACCATTCATCCTTTCATTTATGCTCTATAAAGACCTCCAAAGATACTTAAACATCCAAATTATTTAAATCAGCATGAGAACACACGGAAGGAAGTCAGAGCTCACAGTGCAGGAATCCCCCCCAGAGCTAAATAATTAAGCAGCATCTTCCAGAAAAACTCTCCAGGCCAAAGTAATGTTCAGGTTTCCAATAAAGTGTGAGCCCATGTGCTTGGGGAGGAGGGCAGAAGGGAGGCAGAACGGTTTTTTATTGTTTTTCTTCAGCAAAACGTCACGAGTGGCTGTTGAGGAGGGGAAGGAGAAGCTGCCTTGGTTCAGAGCACCCTCTAGAGCCAACTCCTCATCCCTGACATCACTCCCTGGCCCCTTCCACTCAGCCCCTGCTCCCCGCAGAGCTCTGAAAGCAGCAATATTTTACTTTATATATCGGGGAACTCAGCAGCGCTTTGCACACATCGGGGAATAAATGTATTTTCTAAATTTACACCCTGTGTACATTCATCTCTGCTCTCCCTGAAGCCCTATCCGTGTGCTGATAACAAAATTAGACACTACCTCTGATCAAAGAACAAAGCTATTAAAAATAAAGCATTATTTCTCAGTTGGAGGAGAATTAACCACCTCATCCTGAATAAAGACTTAGCTTTGTTTTCCAAGGCTTCACATGCACCTTTCACTGAAGTGAATAAAGGAGCTGCAGTTTCCCAGATTTTGTATCAGGCCGAGTATGGATTGCAGGAGCCATCCTAGGAGTTGAATTATCATTTGTAAGTGAAAGATTTTAAGGCATAGGATTTCAGTTAGTTAAAATCCACTTGGCTATTAAACTACGACTAAAAGACCCTTTTCAACCTCAAATGAGGGTAACTGCAAATGTATCAAGGTCTCACTCCCTGATTGTAAACTTTTTGCTCGAGCAGGTACAAGCAAAAGATAACAGGGACACAAGGAAGGAGCTGTGCAGAGAGCCTCTCATCAGGAACTGTTAATTAATTCAATTATTAGGGATTCATTTCTTCCAAATCCGAGCCCTTTAGGAAGAGAAGGGCCACAGAAAAACCAGACTGCAGAATTTAATGATGTCTTTTTGCTTTCCTCCCCCACATCAGGCAGACTCACACAGGACAGTCACACAGCGCCAGCGATCCCGAAATAAGGGGGAAGGTTTTGCCTTCACCCCACCACCCTCATCCTCACTCTCAGGGCTGGGGCCACAGGTTCCAGCCCAAAAGGGCAGGGGAACACACAAGGACAGGCTCTGGAGCTCCACTCACACACCTCAGAGCAGGAACCTGTCCTGGGTGTCAGAAAATCTACAATTATCCTTCACCGGAGGGGATTCCGAGAGATCTCCTGGGGACCCTCCTCTGGACACAGGCAGAACTCCGAGGGCTGTAAGAACCCAGGGTTGCCTCCAAACAACCACGCCTTTAACGTGAATCCCGGGGAAAACGAGGAGTTTAAATAAAAGTGATTTTTTTCATATTTAAACGAGTTCAGCATAAAGCCAAAGATGCGGAAGAAAATAATTTGTCTCTTCAACACAAAGTGACTGCCAGGAAAATAAAGATTTGGAAAAGGTCAGGAAAATTCTTGGCAGCACAAACAGATGGAAACACTGATGTACAAAAAGGATGCAGCACACTTCCATCACAAACTGTCTTCCTCAGAGATATTTGCTACAAGAGGGTCACAGCTTTTAAGGCCAAAATTAAGTGTCACAGCCAGGCAAGGTATCTCCCGGACTCCCTGCTCACAGAATCTGCAGTTCTGTAACACTCAGTGCAAGAAGCAATGTGAAGTTTTAAGCTCAAGCCTTCTTACAAGTTTATTTACCTTAGAACATCAACAAATAATTGAGAACAGTAGCTAAAAACAGCATCTATTGATAGACAAACCTGGAGCCTTTGATCGCTCCAAAGCTCAACAGAGACTCTTCTCAGGGAGGATCAATGGTGCAGCCCCTGTTTTAGCAGAACCCATTTTCTGTAACCCCACCCCTGCTCTGATTGTGAACGTGAGCAAACTGCCGTGCACATCACAAAAATCACCTGCAATTCCACTGACAGAGCAGTCATCTCGGGGGCTCTCACGTCTTTTGCTAAAGAGCATTTCTTCAGACCTCATTTCCCTTTCACTTGACCAAAATAGAAAGATTAAGGTAAGCCATTTACAGCTCGGAAAATGAAAACTTATTACGTGTTATTTTTAACCAGCTACGCTGAACTTAAAACCATTTCCAGAAATCATGCCATGGCTTTCAGCAGCAACATTTATGCCTCCCACAGCTAAAGTCTGGGCATTTTCTCCCTCCCTTATATTAATGTGTTTATCCAACCATAATTCCATTAGCATTATGTAACACAGACAATCTTCTTAGGCATTTTGTCATTGTCTCACCCAAAACTCACCCCCTGCACACACGAACACCGACTGTGGCACTGTGATCTCGCTGACACACAGGAACTGCCTGACACAGCCGCACGGAGCTCTGCCTGGATCCTCAGCCAAACCCGCTCAGAACACGAGTGTCTCTCTGGCCAGGGCAGCCTTTCCCCTCACACACTCACAGCATTAAATTATCCTAACACTTGTGATTCTTCCTCCAAGGAAAAAAAAAATATAAATTAAAATATATAATTCATGTTTATCAGCTGTCTACCCCTCCCGCACACCGAACACAGCAAATACTATTTGCGGTTGTGTCTGTAATTTGACATTAATTCCTTAATCTTCTTAAGGCAAGGCAAGCTTGTTGATCATTATGAGGTTATTTAGAAGAGCACATCTCAAGTGTTACATGAAGCGTACATTTTGTTAAGAAAATAAGTTAACTCAAGTTTTGTGGTTTGGCATTCACACACCTGACAAACAAATCAATCTCCTTTGGAGAGCAAGGAGAAGACACCCTCTGAACCATTACTGCTGTGCGATCCTCTCTGGGGTGGCACAGAGTGCCAACGAGATTGCGGGGCTCAGCAGGACGGCGCCCTTTGCCGACGCTATTCCAACAGCAACGCCAGGCCTGGCCGGAGCAGCATCTCCCACTGGTGTCCTGCTGCACCTGGGAGCACCCGGACCAGCTCCCAGTGCTGTGTCCTGTCCCCCCTGGGAGCACCCAGACCAGCTCCCACTGCTGTGTCCTGTCCCCCCTGGGAGCACCCGGACCAGCTCCCACTGCTGTGTCCTGTCCCACCTGGGAGCACCCGGACCAGCTCCCACTGCTGTCCCCTGCTGTGTCCTGTCCCCCCTGGGAGCACCCGGACCAGCTCCCAGTGCTGTGTCCTGTCCCCTGCTGTGTCCTGTCCCCCCTGGGAGCACCCAGACCAGCTCCCAGTGCTGTCCCCTCCTGTCCTGCTGTCCCCTGCCCACACCAAACCCTGCGCCAGCCCAGCACACCAAGCACAAGCTGCTCCAAAACCCCACCTCTGGGGGGCCAAACCTCACTGAGAGCCAACGGGGCCTTTTCAAAATATTGGTAATAACTAAAATCAATAAAACCCCAAAGCAGCGCAGGGCAGTAACTGCTCTGCACCCTCCACACACAATCCTTCTCCTCCTCGTGTACAAAGGTCTTCAGCCACACCAGTGCTGAAATCCAAGCCCCAAGCCAAGGGCTTTAGTTAAGCCAATAAAGATGAGCTTAAAAACAGCTTCTAAAAAAATTACCTGGGCTGGGTCAGCTCCTGAACTAAGTATGAGACCCACAGCGCTGCCCCGGTGAAAGGAGGAGACCTAAACCCAGAGGGGAAGGGGCTGGGTGAGGAGACCCACCCTGGGCAAGGTGCTGGGATTGCACATTCCCAAAGGACTCCGAGAACTCCCTGCCTGGCACGAGACAAAAATATGGATAAAATATGGATAAAATGGAATCTGTATGCAACAGCCCAAAGCTGTGAGAACTGACGTTACTTTCCTGAAGTTTACATTTTGTAAGCAATTTCAAACTGTGTTTAAGTTTCCAGAGCAAGATTCGCTCTGATGCAAATTCGAATATTTCACTTGTTCATACGATGGCCCCTGAAGCTGATTTTGTGAAAAACAGGATGTGAAAGAGCGACCAGCAAAGTATTTCTTACTAGTTTTACAATCACAAGGCATTTTGTAATTAAATTGCTAATGCTGCAGAACCTAGTTGTGGTCAAATCTACATCTAATTACATTCATCAATTAGCCTGTAATTGCATTTTGCTATTTTTAATTCCTAAGACTTTGCTGGGTATATTTGACAAACTGATATTCCCTGGTTTTGGTTCCTGGGATGGAGTGGATAAAAATGCCAGACTACAGAAGAGGCTGAATGATTTGAAATATCCTCGTGTTCTCAAATTCAAGTTTACCTGGAACACAGAAATGATCTGCAGCGTCCAGAGGGACGGAACGAGTGCTCACAGTGCACACAAGCTGAAAAGGGATTCAAACACTACCCTGCCGCGTTCTGGTTTCTAAATACTTCTGAATGCAGAAGTGAGCCCCTGAAACTGGTTTTTTCTGCTTCTGAAAAGCTTGTACCCAAGTGATTACTGTAATTTTCAGGGGAGATATCTACCAAAAATAAGGGAAATCCTGTTCTGAAATTTTATTTGCACTGTGAGCTCATCTAGTGGAAAGAATGACATTTCAGTACCTTTTTCTCCAAAACACCAGTGGAAGGAACACAGAGTGAGGAATAATTTGCTTCAGGGTTTTGCCTGAAAGGTTCAAGACATAAACAGTCTTAAAAAACAAAGTACGGGCTGAGTGGGAAACATTTTTTGTTGTCACGGAAAGCTGGAACCCAAAAGCCGACAGGCATTGATCATCAACCTCCTCTCCACAGCACCTAATTAAACAGAGAACTTTTATTTCCAGGATCAAGACACAGCTGAGTCCATGAAACAAGGAACTAAAACTTTGCCAGACATCCCCACAATAACATAACGAAAGCAGAGGGTTGGTTTCTCTGGGAAGGGTTTTGTTTCTAAAAATAAAGATGCAGATTATCCCACTAGGAGTGATCTGCCATTTCCCCACAAGAGTCATCAGCACTGTGGTACTGCACCACTACAAACCCATAACCCATGTCAGAATCAGCACACTTGAGCTCAAAAAAGATTTAAAAAAAGGTAATTGTAGTGAAGGAGCAGAGTTTGGCACTGACTGACGAGCAGATGAAATCCCTGCCCTTTGCCTGAGTCACTCCCAGGGATGCATCACTCCTCCAGCACACAGCAAGCTGCCTTGGTGGCTGCCAGCAGATCTTATTTCAAGCAAGGAGTAATACCTTCTTCAGGAGCAGTAGAATCTTCTCCTCAGCCATCACAGGCTTGCTCTGCTGTGCAGTGGCTCCTGAAGCACTCCTGGAATCCTTTCTTCCCTAAGCAGAGAGCCCTAAGCTTGTCAGGGAGCAAAGCTCACAGGGATATTTATCCAAACTTCCTTCCCAGAAGAGTCACGACTCCTGGTGAGATAGGGAATTACTCTGGCCACACTTCACCCACAGAAATTCTGCTCTCCGTGATGAGCCGGCAGTAATTGTAACCGAGAAAAACTAATCCCACTTTAAGAACGACTTTTAATGAATTTCAGCTCTATGTGCCAATTCTGGTTAAGAACCCAATAACTTTGGTGTTGCAGCTGATTAGGATCCAACCAAGTTGGATTTGCTGCCATTTACATTTCTCAGAATGCCCCAATAAGATCAAGTGTGATCCAATACCGGCAAATAAAAGATTCTGATTTTTTTTCTTTTCCACCAGACACCACAGAAGAAATCTGAGTTATTACCCAAGGTAGCAAACAAGTCAGTACGCCTTCAGCTGTGGTTAGAACCGAAACTGTCAGGCCTCACTTAGCACGTACGGCTCTGCCTTTGCATATTTCTGTGTTTGTCTCACAGCTTATTAAGTTTTGCAAACAAAAGCAGTTGTGCTCTTGCCAACAGATTATCGCGTTTTATTATCACGGATCATTCTAAAACATCGATGTACCTACAGAAGTAAGAGACTTGAACTGCAAGCGGCTCTGGGCAATCGCAGGGGGGTTTTCTTTGTATCAGCAGCAGGCACACAGGAGCGTTTGGAATTGCAGGATGGTGTTTTCATCTGCCATGACAGCTGAGGCTGTGTAGATACCAAACACACAGTAAATGCAGCAAGCGTTCCTTTTAATAAACTGCCACGGAAAAAAAAAAAAAAAAGGTATGAAAAAAAAAAAAGATTCAAGCTGAGGACATATTGATGGGTACAAAATCCTCGAGGCATTATGCAGCTCACACAGGCTCATGGATCAGTATTATTGCAGCAACCAGAAGCCGTCAAAGCCAATTACCCCGGGGAGAGGGGCCGGGGCTCCCGCAGCCGGGAGGGGCGGCAGCGGCGGAGCTGTCACAGCCAATTACTGCCAATGTTTTATTTATGTCAGGATACACCTGATCAGCGAACAATAAAGCCATTTTATCGAGGGTGATTACAAAAACTGAATGCAAAATGGCAACAGCTGGCAGGGAAATTTCAGCAGCACTCCGGGGCCGTTCTCCGGCCAGGACACGGCCAGGTGCCAGCCCTGCCCCAGGTGTGCCCCTGTCCCCAGGAGTGCCCCTGTCCCCAGGTGTGCCCCGTCCCTGTCCCCAGGTGTGCCCCCGTCCCTGTCCCCAGGTGTGCCCCTGTCCCCAGCCCTGTCCCCAGGTGTGCCCCTGTCCCCAGCCCTGTCCCCAGCGCCCACAGCTCCTCTCACACACAGGGACACGCCACTCCACCTACCACAATGCGTTTAAGGAATTAAATTTGATATGGAAGGAAACCAGGCAGGGGAGAGGGGGGAGCAGAAAACGCTGACACAAGTTGGAGATAAGCCCACACAACATCTTTTTTTGTGCGACTCCAAGCCTTTATTTCAATTGCCCAGCTCAACTGACAGAAGAAAAAGGTTATCTGCAGGGAAAATATAGAATTTTTAACATTCGCCAAGGCTTGAGAACCTGCCTTGTACTTATCTGTCTTCATCTTACAATATACTACCTGCATTTTGAAGTTAAACAGATTTAAGTGGACTCAACATCAGATCCCAAAGAAAATATTGATTTTTTTCCCCACAGATATATAAACTGTGTCTGGTTTTATTCACAGCAATTTCCATTACTTTCAGGAAAGGGGCATTGTACAGAAGTGCTCAGAATGAACAGATCAGCCCTGATCAGGGGAACATGCAGGGGGAAATCCCCCTTTAAGCAGCTCTGACCTCCCAGGAGAAGCTGTATCAGCCACCGAGCTGGAAGTTGGCACCTACAGATAATTTCTTTCGATTATTTTGCTGCCTTAAGTTCCAAGTGCCAACATTTCCTGTCCTCCCTGCTGGAGGATGCATCATGACCCCATTCCCAAAGGCACCACAGAGAGATGGATGTACAGGAGATTCGGTGAGTCCACCCACCACTGCTCTGGAAATGTCATTTCCACGTCACCTCTGAAACAGCCAACAAGCCCAGGCGGCCTGGACAATCTTTTTTCTCAAGTATGGCTTTTTCAAGCACGATATCTAAGCTGAATGGTACTCCCAGTATTTTGTAAACTTGGAAAATCTATGGAGAAACGGCAAAAAGAAAGCCTGAAGATACAGGAAATAAAAAACCCAAACATAGACCACTTTAAAAGGTATCAAGACAGGCAAGACACGAGAGAATTGGGAATGGCCTTCCCTGGAGTAGAGTGCAAAGTGTGCAAATAATGGGCATTTCAGCCCTGAAATCAAAGTATGAAAGGAATGGCTGCTGGGTGCCAAGCTGAGCACGGGATACTCGGATTCTCCCCTCCCTTTCACATATCATATATGCAATATTCTTCAAAGGGTCGTTTTGTTCACAAGGCAGACACTGTGCAAGTACAGCTGCAGAATAAGGCAGCATTTTAACACAAAAATACAATCCCTATGTAGAGTTTTGTGTGCACTTTGATACATTTTTTAAAATAATCTGTCCTGTAGGTATTCAAAGGAGCTACACAGGTAGCTGCCAATAAATTTCATCTTTATTCTTTTCTCTCCAAATGCACGCCTTTGAATTTAATCTAACTGTGCCACCATCACCCACTGTATTTATGTGTGTGATGCTGCAAACATATTTAATCAAGGCAATAGTACCCACTGGAGTGCCTGAGCTCCCCAAGACCCCTAGAGAATGCATTTAGTCTCGATTTTAATACCTGACAGGGACACCCCACCCCTTAGAAAAAATAAAATCAGGAATCTAGCAGATCTAAGAGAATATTTCACAATGGAGTTGCTCAGTGTATGCACTCAATCGCTCCATTTCCCAGAAGATTCATTACAGTTACATTAGAAAGTCAAATCAGGCAATTCTGCAGTCTGGTGAAAGCTAGCATATGAAAGCAGGTTAATACAAAAGAATTTCATTTTAAATAGAGGACATTTAGGACTTTTAAAAGCAACATTATGATAAAAATTTCAGGGTGTTTATTCTGGCTTCAGAGCACGCTTTTCAAGTCTTGTTTCAATGATGTAGCTGATTTTCTAAGGAGAGAGGGAGGGGATGTTGGATCTCCGAGGTTTGCCATCTTAATTACCCTCTGCTCCCACACGTGGCCCCGCTCAGGACTGATCCCTGTCCCCCAGCAGCCAGGGCTGCTCAGACCGACCGTGAGCAGCAAAAATGAGCGTATCACTCGCTCCCCACCCCCAGAGGCTGAGAACTGCACACCACCACATCCCGGGGGGCCGCATCCCAGGCAGAGGTGCCATTAACTACAAGATCCAGGCATCTGAAGCGTCCTGCCTACCTCACAACAGAGGTATTATATCTAATTATTACCATTTAGAACCCTGCCTCCACCTCAGCGAGTAAAATGCAAACAGTGAATGTAATTACTCACTAAACTAATAACGTAAGACCTGATTGACAGGATGGAAGAAAAAAAAAATCGGTTCAAAGCAGTTTTAACTTGAGTATAAGCTCGGCTGAATGAAGATAAACCAATTCTTTACTACAAGCAATTCTTTACTACAATTCAGAGCAATTCTTTACTACAAGCAAGACACCTCCAAACACAGGAGCAGCACAGGGATCCCCAGCAGCACCAAACCCCCAGAACAGAGTGCTTGTCACAGCCCCAGCTTTGGCAGCATTCATGATGAACTTCATGCACCCCTGCCTGTGTTTAATTTAATACAAAACCAAATGCAGTCAAAACATCTGGTGCATTATTGATGGTTACCACGATAAATGAGATCTGACATTTCGCAGGAACTCATTAGATATTCTATTTACACCCCACATTTAAAGTGTTTCTGATTTTACATCTCTTTGGAAAACACACATTGTGTGGACATTGAACTGGTATTTCTGACCCCACTGTTTTAAAGGAATCAGACTTGCACAGATAATTACTAATACTGAGAACTGAAGCAGCACAGACCACATAATTGTTTTACCCTCTGCTAACCCAAACGCTCCTGAAACCCAAGAGAATTTTTGCGCTGTCCCATTTGAAGGGCAGAGCTGCCAAGGGGGGCACAGGATGGTGCCACTGCTGCCCAGGGATGCTGAGCTGACCCCTCTGGAGCCCCACCAGGCTCCCTGGAGCCTTTTCCACGTCTGCGGGAGATAATGCAGGAACAAACGCACTGCAGGCCAAGCAAGAGCTGCCTCCCTTTAATTTCTCACATCTTGACTCGAGAGCTGCACAGAAAGTTATTAAAATTAATGCAAACTATCATAACTCTGTCTTTTTATTACTGGTAATATTCCTTCTAAAATATTAGTCTCCTTGGCTGAACCAGCATGTCTTTTTGAAAATTGTCTTTGAAGATCAGAAACTCCTTAGCATAAAAAGTGAAACATGCAATCATGTTAATTTGACAAGGTAAAAGGGGGAGAAAAAAAATCACTTCAACTTAGTATTTCTGAAACTCAGGCTATTCTTTCATTTAAAAGGAAAAAAAAAAAAAAGGGGGCATTTTTCTTTCCTGGTTCCCACTCCAGTAACAGAAGTGAGGATGTAACAAAGGCTTTTGGCCCTTCAAGTGTTTTAAAAACAAAACAAGAAAGTTTCAAACTTGGCAAGTGGCCAAAGTAAGCATCTCCCATCTTACATGAAATTACAAAGTTTGACTAAATTGCTGAAGCTCAAACCACCCTGGCTCATCTCTCCTTGTTTGCATAATCAGCACCACAGCTATGTACATACACACATATATATATATTTATATGCATACACATGCAAGGAAGAGGCAAGAGCTTTGGCACATGTGTTGTATAAACAAGAAATTCCAGCTGGAATTTCTTCCTTCCTCAGTTAAAGCGAGCCGTGTGCCCGGCCAAAACACCACCTCATCCAGTTATTTGATCAAAAACAAACACAGAGCACCCCCACGTCCCAGGTTTCGTATCAAAAACCCCACAACCCAAGAACTTCACGAGCTGGCAGGAGCATCACGGTTTTCCAAGCTCCAAGTGCAGCTTATGGTAACACTTTGTGAATGCTGTATTCCCAAATCATTCGCTCCTCTCATCTGCTTTGCAGCAGGGAACGCTCAGAACAGCCCATTCCTCACTGCTCCCATGTACCACAGCGTTCCTCTGAGTAATCCCTGTTCCCATTCCTGTTCCCAAACGTTTATGGACACCCCTGCCGTCAGCAATGGGCTCCTGGCTGCAGAGCTGCAGAACAGCATGTTCAGCACCCCAGAACCACTGACTCCTCAGAGCCACCCCGGGGGAGAAGCTGAATGCCAGCATCCAGGGATGACAAATGCTGGCAAATAATCCTGTGTCTCTGAGGTTGTAATTGCACAGGTATTCCCAGGGAAGCCAGGGGTTCTCCTCTCCACACGACAGACATCCAGGCTCTCCAGGCACACAGATCCACCCACACGAGTGTAAACACACACACAGAGCCATCCTGGGGCAGCGCTGGCTGCTCCCTCCCCAGCGCCGCCTCAAACACCCAGCCCCGACAAAACACCATTTCCAGGAGTGCAGAGTAACCTCCTTTTCATAATTGCTCACTCCATTTTTAAAAGCATGTTCCTCTCCCTTACAGTTACAGAATGATTTCAAAAGCATGAACCCATTAGACATTTGCCTCAGTCTGCCCTCAACAATAGCCTGGAGAGATAAAACTCTCATTTGTTTCCACAGAGGCCCTATTGATTCTGCTGTCACAGAATATGACTGTTCTCTCCTCACGCTGCTTTTCAGAACGTTCTGCCGTGGAGCTGCACTTTTATTGCCTGGCCCATCTCCCACAGCAGCTCTGGAGCGGGGGATTCTCACAGCACCACCCCTCTCCATCCCAGCAGAGCTTTCAGCAGGCAAGGCACAGATAAATCCACTTCACACGCCCCAACACACCGGAGGGCTCATGCAAAGAAGAAGTTCATGTGGGGAACACCCAAACTCTGCTCCAGCAGGAACATCCAGGAGCCTGGAGCCGGTGGAGAGGAGCCACCTGCCCTAAGGAATCACCCACAGCACCACACCAGCGCTTATGGCTCTTTACAAAAACAAGGTCAAAGGGCTTATTCTGGCAGTGCTGTAAGTGTGAGATCTCCAGGCTGATCCTGGGCTGTCACTGCAAAGCTGCCACATTTTATTAGGACCAGGGAATATCGACTGCATTCCGTCCCTGGAATGTCAATGATGTGATCCTGCAAGGGAGTTCGGACACAATTTCCATTTCCAGGGTAGAAAAAAGCAAGGCAATGCAACGTAGAGAAATCGAAAAAAGAATAAATTTAGCTTGTTGCTATTTGGGTCAGTACGGACCGGTCCTGCAACATCTGACTTCATTTCCACCACAATAAGGACTAAATAAAGACATAGGAATTTAGCACACCGAGTATTTTACAGAGCTTACAGCAGGACCTTGAAACATTTTCAGTGATCCTGATCCAACTCCAGTTATAATGCTGCAGCCACCCTGAGCTCACTAAAATGATTCTATTAACTATGGGGAAATTTCAGCATCTCTGGCAGCAGGGAAAGATCCCTCAGAGAATCTGTGCCAGAAATACAAGGTAGCTTATGGATGCTGAGATGTTTGGCGAGGGACTAAGCTAAGTGCAAGGGCTACAGGGAGCTGCTCAGCCTCAGATGCCACCAGGGACACAGAGACAACTGTCCCTGACCCATAACCCTGCCAGGCAGCTCCTTGTCCCACTGAACTCAGTGTTCCCACCCCGAGCAGAATATTCCAACAGCCTTACAAATCTCCTCTTAACCTGCCCCTTTCCCAATGCCCGGCAGTGCAGGAAGCGTTCCCCAGCATCCTGAACAGCTCCAGGGGGATGTAACCCACACTGGAGAGCTAACACACAGTTCAAACAAACACCAGATTGTTGCATGGTTCTCATGGCAGCCCGTGTAATCCCTGGGTTCCTCACATCTGTCTTTCATTTGGGATATAATCACACATTTCTTTTGCATTTTATCGTTTAATTTCATATACTGTTTACTTGATCTGGGGTCTGATCTTGCTGCAGCCAAGGGACATCGTGCTCCTCCTTACCCATATAAACGTGGAGCTTACAGAGTCCTGCAGTTCTGCTCACCAACACATCCATGTATTTATAGAAGAGAATTGCTCATACGTTCTTCCCTCTAAACTACAAGTATAAACCCTTAATACTTCACAAAAATCTAGTGGGAAAAACTACAGAAGCTTGACCAGCTCTCCTATAAACACTTAAAAACAACTGCAAAAGCTTTAAGGGAGGTGAGGGGGCAGAAAGAGGTATCAATATTTAATCCACTGCTAAAAGTGTAGCATCAAAGCTGCATCAGGGTGGCATAACGTTGCAGCTGCTTCCATTTTCGTGTCCTTACATTAAGAAACCAGCTTTTCCTTTTGCATTATGTATTAAATAGTACATATTTTAGAATCTCAGAAAATCATCTCTAAGCCTTGCTAAGCCTTTATAATTGAAAAAATTGCATTTAGCATTTTACCAGCTAGACATGCATGAAATACTAAATTCAAGGACAGAGCTAATGTTAATTTCTCAATAGTCTCCTGTGATCTACAGACCTTTTCAAACTCACCACATCTGCAAAACAGAGCCATCAAAGTAGTTCACATCCTAACTTAAAGCACACTTGCATTCTTCATGTTTGAGCAAGGGAAGTCCAGGCTTTCTATCCAGGCAGATTCCTTTCCTGAGAAAATTGCCACCACGTGGTGACTGGCCTGTAGGCTGGGTACTACCCTGAGCGCCGGCAGCACTCAGGAACCAAGGAGTTACGTTTGGAAACACAGGGATGCGCTTCGCCCGAGCCTGGCCGTGAAAACCTGCGTTTGCAGGGTGCTCCAGACGGGAGCTGTGTTTTCCCAGTTCCCAGGAGCAGCCTGGCAATGGTCGGTGCTGTGTGAGCTTCCCAGTCGATCCCACACCCTGGACTGCCCCTAACACTGGGCAGGCGCACGTTGGCAGTGCCAGCACGGAGCAGCCTCACCCCGGGCACAGGCAGAGCCGCAGGAACAGCAATTGGACGTATTGTTAACAGAATACATTTCTGGCAACCGAAGAGCAATTAACATCAGAATCCTTAATCATCTCGAGCATCCCACACCGGAGAGCTGGGTACCGGCCTGTGGCAGAGCCAGGGCTGATGTGGAGCCGGGGTTGCAGCTCTGGCACAGCCCAGCCTGAGGCACCAGCGCAGCCACGCACACCCCAACAACTACGGGGCAACTTCCTGGGAAAAGGGAGAGGGGAAAGGGGTTTTTTTACACCACATCCAGAGCAGAACAGTGCCACACATTCCCTCAGCACCACTGAAGGCACTGCAAACTGGGTTTACTCTACCCACTAACACATTGCACACAAAACATCACCCCACGGATCATCTTTCAAAGCAATAACTCCCTTTCCCACAGCGTATCCGTGCAGCATTCGCACCGTGTGAGTTTGCCCCGTTTGTTTTAACTGCCTGGGTCTAAAGCACACGTCTAAAGCGCAGCCCGGAGTTCCCCAAGCTGCCTGGCATGCATTATTAAAGGCGAGCAGATGTTTATTCCCACTGCAGCTGCATTGTTGCTGCAGCACACAGGCACCCTTCATGCGGCGCAGAACGAGGCCAGGCGCTCCCTGCTCCGGGATGGAGCCGGTGGCACAAGGAGAGGGCTCAGGCAGGCACAACTCGCTAATGGGTTCTGAAACAGCAGAGACACCCACGGTATTCTTCATCACTGCCCCGACCTATTTCACAGCTCATTCTAAACAGATTTGGATGCATAAAATCATCCTAAGCGCCGCATTTAAAGACATTATCTCCCTAAGCACAGGATGCCTCCAACACCTCTCCTGTATTGATTAAATGACCAACACAGCAAGGATTTACAAGTCCACTATAATAGAAACCATCTCCTCCAGCATCTGCCCATCAGTTCTTTGTGCTCCTTTATCCCCTCCACGCTTTAAGTGGTTTTCCATTTTTTAATAAAATACATTCCTGGTCACACCATTAAGAGCATCACCGGAATGTAAGAGTGCCGAAAACACTGAAAACAATATTCTTTCACTCAATATTTCTAAACAACCAAACAGCACGTTAAAAGAATAATAATAAAAAAGACAATCACTCTGAAATATGGCCTGGTTTTGTCAGCTAGTGTAGATTTTAAAAGTCAGATGCTTGCATTTTACTTGTCTGCCATTACTGGCAAATTAAAGCTATGAACAAATGCTGCGTAGGCAACAAATAATTCTACTAACACTCCAACAATCACT
This sequence comes from Hirundo rustica, assembly GCF_015227805.2. Lineage (NCBI taxonomy): Eukaryota > Metazoa > Chordata > Aves > Passeriformes > Hirundinidae > Hirundo > Hirundo rustica. The sequence continues at coordinate 6,673,784 of NC_053471.1, forward strand.
TTAATCTCTTCCACTTAACAACTCATGAACCTTTTATGAACATAATCTTCTAGAAGGTAGCTGGTAATACAAGATAATCCCAGTACAAGTTTAATTAAAAATACAAACTACATATAGCTCCATGCTTACCAACTCTTTCAGGCTGAAGGAGCAGGAGTGGCTATTATTAATAGCTCTGTTAATCTGGCAAACTGAAGTGCACAGGAACACGCTAGAGAAGCATTCAACAGACCATTTCCCACTGAAAAAAGAGCCCTCACAAATTCTAACTTGCCTTAGCACAGCATTTAAACCCCTCCCCGTTTTAAACAGCTGAACTAAAGCTTGCTTGCAGAGCTATGGATCCTACTTTTACGAAGAAAATCCAGTACAAGATTATTTCTTGTTACAGGCTACAATGGACTTAATCAGAAACTAAAAATAAAAAAGCCATTTTCCTTTAGGAAGCATAGAATTTGAGTCACTTGGCTGTCAGATAGAAGTCAACATAGATTTCATTTGACTGCCAAGAACCTTATTTGACTGGACATAAAAGACATTTGCTATTTTTAAACATACCTCATGTAATCATTTAACCAGAGCCCTGTAATTCAGACCGGGGAGCTCTTTCCACATTCAAAAGCTGATCAGAGCACGGGTCTTTACAGTTCTGTTTAAGAGTTGGCTTCTTTCCAATAAATACAGTTTGCACTCCCAAGCTCCCCTAATAATCATCTGCACAGCTCTTTCCTCTGCTCCTAAACCCAGTCAGAAATATTTTCAGCTGCCTGAGAGCCTCCAGAAAGCTTTTTCTGCTTACTCTGACCACAGTCACTGCCTCATATGTGTGGCAAGCAGGAATCAGCCCAGGCAGGCCCACACTGGCCACCGATGGCCACTCAGTGGTCACGGGTGTGTCCAGCTCCTCACTGCTCTGCGAATAACGAAACCCAAAATTTCACCCTGCCATGTGGTGCCAGCAGCCAAACTGTCACAAACGCAGAAGTGGCACCCACCTGTGTCCCAAACCAGAATCACCAGCTGAGAGACTCCGAGCTTTGCAGCTACTCAGCCACAGAAGGAATTCTCTTTAACACAGATGAGCAAATACACCTCTGGTGAACCCTCCTGACACACAGAGAATGAAGTGATGTGCAGGTGAGCTGTCACATTCTTTTTGAGAAGCACATTCCCCAAACCCGTAAGTTTTCCCCATTTTTTTGTTCCATTTTCCCTTTGGATGAGTCTGTGCCATGGTGAAAGGCACTGTGAGGGCTCTTTTTCACACCAAGAAAACAGCAAGAAATCCCATGCTGGAGGGAAAAAAGCGCACAAGCAAGCAAAATTAAACCTTGTGATCTAACACAGATTCCTTTAAACGTGTTTCAGCTCTGACACTTCACTGAGAACTAAAGGCATAGCAAATATTTTTGCCTCCTACAAGAGAGAATCAAATCTTAGACACAGCTGAATGAGTTACCACTACAGAGAAATGTGGGTTTCCTCAAGCTCGGGATCATCAAAAAAGCCAGACTGTACAAAGGCTTTGTCCTTTCAGGAACACACTCCACTAATCGGAGCAGACAAATGCAATTCCCGTGGATTTCCAGCTCCTGCAGGGACCTGGGAGGGTGCTGTGGCTCAGAGGAAGGACTCTCACATGTGCAAGGCAAGCCCTTTAGATGCTGCACTGTAACAGCATTTAGCAGCTCCCTCCTCTTCAATGATTTGATGCATTTCACTACCCAGGGCTACCCCAAATGTCAGACTCCCAGCGCACCCTTCACCTCCAAGCGGATTCTCACTAATGTGAACGCTTCCAATCCAGGCAGCGTTCAGTCCCCAGAGCACTCGAGGTTTGTTTTGATACCAGTGGCTTAAAAAAAACCCCAAAAACCAAGAAAAAAAAAACCCACCTAAAAATTGCACTGTGCTATAGAGACAACACTCGCAGCCCCTCCTGACAGCCAATTTATCTGCAGTCCAAATTCAGAGCTAATCAAGTCACCAGAGCAAGCACACGAGGCACGTGCCACGCTCGGCAGCTCCTCCTGACAAACACTTAACATCTGCAGTCTTCTGAAACACCAGACATTTTTCCACAGCTGCAGAAGTCAAACTGTGCTATGGATGACTGGCCCCTGAAGTCCTATTTCTGCAAGTAGGAACTGATGACCTGAGAACTCTGAACATCAAGGAACTAAGCAGGCAGCAATCTCCCAGGGACGCTTAAGGGATGCTACCCAAATCGGTTCTGCCCACACAAAAATCCGCTCCTTTCAAAGTTTCAAGTCTTTTTTGAGGCATGAGCACTGAAAACAAGGGCTTTGCTGCTGCCAAGAGGTACTTTTAAGGTGCCTTTCTGTATCAACATAATGTGGAAAATTAACGCAGTGGATCTCAAAAAACCCAGCCAGAGGGGGAAAATAATTAAGTCACATTCAAGAAACAAGGCAAACTCATGCACATGCCTAGGTACAGTCACCACAGAAGGAAACCCTCCTGCCACAGCCATGCTCCCTGATAATCGTTTAGGTTTTATTTTAGAGCTTAAGCAATATTTTGGTTTTACTTGTGACACCAGCTCACTACAGCCACCGCCTCTTCTCTAATCTCAGCCCAGACAGAAGGCCACAGCAGCTCAAAAACACATCCAGGCACACAGAGAATAGACCTGGTTGGACTTCAGACAGAAACTTTAGATCACAGAGGGATCAGTGTTTCCTGCACTGCAAGTATTAATCTCTTCTGCCTAATTTTCCTCCCTGGAGCCCGCCCTTCCTCTCCCCAGGGAAGAGAGAACACAGATTTGATTCTTCATACACCCACTGGACCACAGACTGATTTAAAGAACCTTATTTAAATGAGGTGCAAATTACGTTCCTACTGAACTGGATTCTACAGAACAGATTTTTATTAAAACCAAACATGTACAGAGGAAATATCCCCCTGGCTTTCCTCAGCTTCCAGGAGGGTGACTCCACCTCCTTCCATCCTGGAAGGCTCGTTCAGAACTTCACCTCTGTGCACCTGAAAGTGAAATCCCAACTCCAAGCAGTTTCAGGAGGCAGAGGGAAGGTTCCCCAGGGAGGATTTCCAGTATTGATTGGGAAGTGCTCCCTGCAGGAGCCAAGAGCCCATCAGCAACGGGAGGGACACCAAGGGCAGGTCTCACCACCAGGAATGCTCAGAGCTGTTCCTGCCCCATCCTTCTGCTCCACTGAAAGCACAAATATGAAAACTAAGAGCAAGATTATTCCTACAAAGCTTATTTTAAGGGCAAACTTGATCCAGGACAAGAATTACAGCATAAAAAGGCTTCTGAAAACCATGGAAAACAACAAACCAGAAATTTATTCTGAAAGATTTAAGGAAAAAAAAATTAATATAAGCTCAAATTTGGCATCTAACGGAAGAGGCATTTAAAAAAACAATAAGAATAATTTCCATTCAACACCAAGGAATTAGATATTCTCTACAGCTGCTGGTATGGCAAGATCCTGAACTACTTTGCTATGGCCAAGTAATACCAAATAGATATACTGGGACATAAAATAACAAATACAAAGACACAACATGCAGTTGCCATCAGAATGAGGCATTGAAGTAAAAGAAGAGCAAATGTCATAAACTCAAATGTACAGCGAGAGCCTGGTGATCTGCAGTGACATGGAACAGAGCTCAGCGATGTTTTGATGCAAGTGTACCATTATCTATAGATGTTTATATATATATATATATGTTTTTAATGCATTAACTGCCTGTTTCACGATCACTGAGGAAAGGAAACGTCATGTTTAACTAAGTCAAACACAATTTTAGATTAGCAGAGTAAACAGACACAGCAAATTGGCACTTTCTTATTGCCCAACAGCTATAAAACCCCCGATAACAAGGCTCCCTCACACCTCTTTTGTAAGCAGAAAAACAAAACTGCAATGAGCTACTTGGCTCAAGGTCATGCAATGAGTTCTGAGAGTTTCTTAAGTGTCTGGAGCACGATCCAAATATTGTGATACCAACATCTAAATTCTCGTCAGGAATTAACAACCTGGAATCTTCCCAGTCTCTCTTGTTGTCCGCTTGTACCCTGACCCTTTATCATCTCCAGAAGTTAAACATATTACCCAATTATGATATCTGTGGTATCCAATACAGGAAAGACGTTCAGTTTCCAACAATGTCATGAACAAGAGATTCACTCAGGATCCCTCCCAGCCTTCGCTTCTCTCCAAGAACATCCGAGATGTTCTCCCAGCAAGGAGAAGCACGGAGGTAACTTCTGGGGACTCCCAAGACTTGACTAAACATACACAAAAGTAATTACATTCCACATCTTGCTGAACTCGTACTTTGGGACAAAAGCTGTGGAAAGAGTTATTTGATGACTAATTAGCGCAGGGAAGAGCACGTTAATTGAGGCAGGGCTGCAGAGAGCAGTGACGGACCCAGAGAACACGAGCGCAGCAGTTCCACTGCTCACGCTCCAAAGAGAAGCAGTTACACAATAAAACCCAACAATGAAGCACTGAAGCTATTCAGCATGAAGACAAGCAGGAAATAAGAATCAAATGACTTTTTCCAGCCAGAAGAATGAGCAGATATGCTGTTTACAGGCTGTTTAACAAAGCCAGCCCTGGAAGGTGAGCTGTGACAGGGACTGAGACTCGGGGAAAAAGAAACATCCTCAAACACTCACAATAATCACTAAAAAGCAGAACAGGGAGTGTCTCAAAGTCTACAGCGGGGAAATGGGCAGAACTATGAAAAAAACCCCAGCAGATGTACAAAATAAACACGTCACATGCATTTCCTGTAATCTCTGTGGGAGAGACAGGAAAGTGTCACTGATAAATCCAGAACCGTCCCCATGAAATTAGTACAATTAAAAACACCCTTCAGCTTACCAGACTGTGTGCACCGCTGCCTCTTCACCCACTGCCCCGAACAGCTCAGAACTCTGATGAAGCATTCAAACAGCAGCCAGGGCTGCTCCAGCAGAGCAGAAAACCTGCATTCTGCCTCAGCTTTCCTCCAAGAGCAAGGTTTCCCTGATCTACCACAGACAGGAGGGGCAGATCCAGAGGATAAGCCCGTGGGGAGTTACCAGCTGGGCATTTGACTCACAGGAATCTCTAAGTGTACAGGTAAATAGGTTTGTTGAATCATTGAGTAAAGGCTCTCCTCTGAAGGGTTCATGGAAGGCAAGTAACATAATTCAGTGGTTTAAGGAGCAGTCAGAGCCAGGTCTATTAAGTTTCATGAAAATGAATGACCCTAGAGACATAAATTAGATTTCCTGCATCTCACTCCCAGTTTGTAGAAATGAGGATTAAGTGTTTAAATCTCCTGCACCGACCTCATTAGAAGATCTTTAAGGGAGACACTGCATTCCTTCTTAGCCAGGCTGCACCCCCTGGCACGGCAGCACCACAGGACACACAGCCACGGGTAAACTGAGCTTCATTCACCTAAAGCAGGAACCCAGTGCTCTGATGAACCTGCGTCCTTCCTTCAGTCAACGCCCATCTGAAGGTCCCCATTGTCTGACACCACCGTTTCTTACTGGCTATTTCTCAGGGAAATACACCCCTTAAAGCACTACAATTCCATGATCTACAGCACTTTCTTCTTTCATATTCATGACACTTTTCATGCAAACATATTCCAGTCCCTTGTGGATGCTGACATCAGCAGACTACTGCCATATATGCACTTGTTTAAGAAGATTCATAATCCTTAAACACATATATTTAATAGCTTTGATATTTAGCACAAAGCTGCTGATCCCCTAACACCCTATAATGCACAGTTAATTACTAACTGAATTTGCCATTTTCTTTAAACCAGGGAATAAACTGGTTGCCAAAATAGTAAGCTTTGACAGAAATCATCATATTTTGGTTTAATTCTCTATTTCACCACACCAAAACAAGTCTAGATCATCCCGCTTTACATTGCAATGCAACCACGTAATTAGTGTAGGTGCTCAGGTTTAGAACATGGTGCGGTCCTACCGGCTCCCTCCAGACCACTGTGAGCCCAGCAGCAAGAGATGAAAGGCCTCTCTGGCTTAGGTTTTGTCCAAATTTTAAAGATATTAGCTGAAATGAGACCGTGTGTCAGTTTATGCAACACGTGGTTATGGAACAGGCAGTGCTAAAAGTCTGCTGAGCCAAGCTCTGGGTGCGGGGCTGAGACCCCAGGAGCCAGAGCCCCCCGAGTGAAGTGTCCAGAGCCATCTCCTAAAGCACAGACACAGAAGGGCTGCTGGAAGTCACCTGTCCTTCAGGGAAGGAAAACCGGCACCTTCCACGTGCTGCCATGGCACTGAACACCTGCTGGATGTCTAACACTGACATTTGTGGGGAAAATGCTACAATCACACACACAGAATTCATATCAAACCAAAGAAAAGCCAGGTTTTCTAAGAGTTTTAACAGCGACTTCACACTGGTAAGAAATTCTGCTCTTACTGGTTTTATTCATCCTCAGTGCAGGACAGGAACGTTTCCCCTATGTATTTTACCAGCAGTTGTAGGAGATGCCTGCTCCCAGCCCAGCTGACACTGCCAATGCTTCCAAGGAGCACAAAAAAGAAGGAGAATCTGCAGGAAGATGGGCCCAGTGCCCAAGAACTTGTCTGCTTCCACCCCAAACCAGCTGGCCACATGAAAAGGACCAACATAAAGGAGACACTGCTCATCACCCCGACAGAAATATTTATTAGCACTGGATGACACAACTTCCTTTCTCTTTCTTTATGCCCTTTCCTCAGAGAAAACAAACTTCCCTAATTCACCTCACTTCCCCCTTCCCCCCTCCCCAATTCCCTCTTCTCTTATTTCATGCCAGTAACTTGGAGTGCATAATGAATTTCCAACCAGCCTGCCACGACAGTCATCTCAGCAATAACCAACATTCCTGAAAGTTTTGTGCAAGCCAGCAGATGGATAGGAAAAAACTCTCTAATTAATTACATCCCCAGTAAGGCATGGCCAGACAGAAAGCAGCATTTGGGGTTTTGCTTGGCAGCCAGGAGCCCGAAGGCACAGCCATGTTATTGCCCACTCAGCTGTTAGGAAGGACACTGGAAAAAAGAGGATTTCACTGGCAGCAGAGATGGAGGGAGAAAACTTCAGGACTTACAAGCTCCTGTCTCCTCAGCAGAAACACTAAAACAGAACCTTCATTAATTCTGCTGATCAGGAAAATAAATTTACACTCCAGCCCTCACTGCCCGTACTAGAAAAGATCACGAAACACCCATCATCATAAAAGAGAAATCCTGTTACATATTTGAAACAGGCCAAAATTGACTCTCAGTACTAGGGATTAATAATACCACAGTAACTTTTTTTTTATTACAGACAAGTAGATTAAATACATAGATTAACTAAGACCTCGAAATTAACGAGCACTCCTTTTCTTCCACTTATCCAGAATCTTATAATGTGAACTGGCCTCTCATTCGTGTTCTGGAGGAAGAACAAAAGACAACCTACATAGTCAGAGAATAGCCCATCTTTCAGTAACTCAATCATCAAAACTTTTTAATCTATCGAATTTATGCAATACCTAAAGTGATCCACATTTTCAGAATTGCACTTGTAACACAACCAAGATGCCAAATGCAAATAGAACCCTTTCTGTCTGGAATCCGGAGAAACACCAGCAGCTCCGACACAGTGCCTTCCAAACACACGTTTCTATGAATTCCACAGAAAAAGAAAACAAAAGGAAAAAAAGGTGATCATTACCCCCGCTGGGCACAGAGGGAAAAGTGACGTTTGTATCCTCGCTAGTCTCACTTTTCTCTTGGTCAGTGTACAATTCTGGGTGCTCAGTGAACTAACAAACATTTGCATTAAAAAACAAACGCAAAGCCGAAGCACACAACACCTATTGAGGCGGGCACAGCCGGGCTGATATTTCGATCTGTTTGTGCTTTTCAGTCCCTTCCAGGCAGCCCTTGCCCCTGCGGGCTGCGAAGGCAGAAGGAGCCAGGGCAGCATTCATATCTTGTTTGCTCCTTTGTTCCCCCATCAGCCTCTCTGAAAGGAGCAGTTGGGCACAGCCACCAACATGAGCAAAGCCTGTGTAAAACGCTGCTGGCAAACCCACAGCCAGAGCACAAAGCTGCCTTGTGGATCCTGCTCCCCAACACCTCCGTCCCTCCAAGGAGGGCACGGATTTTCTTCCCAGCAGCTTGCTGGAAAAGCCATTCCCCAAGTGCAGCTGATCACACTCACCTCCCTTTGCCACCTTCCCCATCTCCCTGTTCCAACAAACCAACTCCACTGCACTAACCTGCAAACTTCGTTCCAGGCCGCTTTAAAAAAAAAACACATTAAATAAACGGGTTTCCAATCAATAGGGGGTTTGTTCTGTTATGGTTCAAAGATCAGTTTCACTTAAAAATACACCATATTTTAAGTCCATTGATTTAAATTTAAGCTCTGAGCTAAAATCGGAGAGTATGCATCCCTTTTAAGTCAAGCACGACGATTTGTTTAGACTTCATGCAACTGAGACAACTGCAAAATATAGCAAAACCAAAGTGAAAAATAGCCAAACATTAAAAACAGTTAGTCTAGCCAGGACACCACCTAAAAAACCCCAAATACCAGTTCATTAGAAACTTAGAGCTGCTTGTTTTGAGATTGTCAGGGATTTTAACAGTTAACTCCAACCTCAGCCACCCCTTTTTTAATTTACGTCCTTGCTCCCTTCATCTCATTTCAGGATCACATAATAACTAATTGTTTTCCAATTGTCATTATTTTTCCAGCTAGAAATGAAGCACAATTCGGGCACTGTGTTCACACACCGAGAGCAGAGTGTAACCTGGCACCGAGGCTCCCAGTGAAGCCAGCGCTGCCCTCGGGCAATGCCAGGGTGTGAAGAGCCCTGCTGGGGGACAGGCACCTTCTGCAGGGCCATGACCCCTCCACGAACACACACCCGCTGAGTTCTCTGTGCTCCGAGCACACCTGGGTCCCCTCCCTCTCCCGAAAGTGAAATAAATTCTTTATGGGCGAAACAACCACCCGGCGTGGCTTCAACAGAAAGATGCGTTTTGGAGCTGTGAGAATAAATTTACAGACTGAGCGTTATTTTTAAAAGTCAGTTATTAAACCACAACATCAAAATGCCCTTTTTCTCACCTAAGCTGCAACCAGTTTACAGGATCAGAGAATCTCCTGAGCTGAAAGGGACCCCCAGGGATCAGAGTCCAGCTCTCACCCCTGCCCAGACACCCCAAAATCCCAGCCTGGGCATTGCTGGGAGCGGTGTCCCAATCCTCCTGGAGCTCGGGAAGCCTCGGGGCTGTGACAATTCCACCCTCTAGGGGAAGAGCCCTTCCCAAAATCCAACCTGACCCTCCCCTGGCACAGCTTTCTAAGTTCACAGCTTCAAAAATCACACACACCACATCTCTGAACCAGTGAGTGTTGTCACTTACTGTCCTTTTGCTGTGGCAGCCCTGGATCCACAGCCACAGCTCCACAGGGAGGGCTCTGCATGCAAACAACCCCACCAAGGTAAAACAAATCCCTGGACGCACAGGAATCGCTGCTTGCTAAGCCACCAGGAATGGCTGCTGAGGGTAGGTCTGTCTCTCCTGGTCCCACTTGCCTTTTCTGCTCAGGAAACGCTCCCTATTTCACACAGGAATATCAGGAGCTTTGTCTAGGTGCAGTTACCCTTCCCAGTCTCTGCACAGTACAAATTCCCAGGCACAGGAATCCCAGAGCCACAGAGAGGCAGCACAAGCGTTCCACAGCACCTCTCTGAACTCACACCACAGCACTCACGAGGACAATAGCCAGTCTTCGGCCACACCAAAGCTGGGAGTGAGAGAAAAATACCCAAAAAGTGTCCTCAACCCAGAGGGAACCACCACATTTTATCCAGGTAAGGAAAATGAAGTCATTTACCAAAATTGCCCACTGAAGTCAGCTAAAGAGTCAAACCCAAAACTCAGACACCTCATGATTAAACTATGACAGCCACTGTTTCCTGTTTTCCAAAGGATCCAGCACACTGGCAACTTTTGCTCAACAACCACGTTATTTTTCATTCCCTTCTGCACACCTCAGCATCACCAGCTAGCTGATGTCACCAGCGAGCCAACTGAGACTTGGCCATACCTCAGCAGCCAGACAACCCCAAATGTGAAGCCCGTGTGCAGCAGTTGCTCTTTTCCATCCTCAGCACCACCACGAGGAGGAAGGGGCTGCACTCAGTGACTCCAGCTCCAGACATCCTACAATCCTACAGCTGCTCTGGGCCTTTTCACAGATGCTGCTGGAAAAACAAAAGCCTGAAACAATCACCAGGAAGGGGAACCGTGTACACACCGAAGTCAACCTCTGCACTTCCTCTTGCTTTTGTCATTCCCGAGGCTTTTACCGACGTGTCCTCCCCTGAGAGCAGCATCCCCGGCACACACACCCCCGGGACAAGCCCAGGGGCAGCACGGGGGGCTCAGCAGCTCCCAGGCCGGTGGGGAGCCGGTGCGGAAGGAAGGAAGGAAGGAAAGTTGCCAGGGTTCAGTGGAGTGCACTTCCCAGCCTCACCTCACCTCGCGTGCTCCCGCTCCGGTCACTCCGCGCACAGCACAGCGCACACGCGATGTCTGCGCGCCCTTCAGCCGCGAATCCGCCGTTCTCCTCCTCCGAGGCACCAAAAGGCCGTGCTGGGGAAGCAGGGAAGGGCAGGAAGCGCTGCTGGGGCTCCGTCTGCCCCTGCTCCGCGGAAAAAGGCGCCGTGCGAGAGAGCGGAGTCCCGGAGGCGGCGAGAGCAGAAGAACAATGAGCTCCCAGCCCGGGCATTGTGTGCAGCCACCTCCTGCTCTTCCCTCCAGACCCGGCCACAAACACCCAAAATCGCTCCTGGGCCACGCCGGGCACGGAAAGGAACCCCCTCCATCATCGGTGGGGCAAACTCGGGCAGGAAAACCGGGAGGAGACGTCTTTACCTGGAGTGCTTTTATTATCATAGAAACGTTTCCACGCCTCTTAACCACCATGGATTTCTCAATTCTAAGGGAGCTGGATATTTAAAAAAAAAAAAAAAAAAGAAAAAAAGAAAAAAAAAAAAAACAAACCCCAAAATGTTTGCCTGGAAATACCAGAACAATAAAAAAATGTTGTACATTGCACGTTATTCAAAAATTTGACATGCGCCTTTCACAACCAAGAACTACTTCTTTTGACACAGTGTTCATTTTCGTCTGGTTAAACCCCACATTTTACAACAGACACATTACCTGAATTGTCACTTCAGATCTGTTCTGAGAAAGCATTTCTACCGAATTCTAACAGGATGAACTAGTGCATGAGGCTCCTCAATCCAGCTGCACTGGTGCACAAGCAAAATAACACCTTTGATTTCAATAATTGGCCAATGTAAGCCAGGAGTAAACAGCCATCAGACAGCAGCCTGCTGACTGCATAAAAACCTTCTGAGCTCCTCATCTCCAAGAACGCTGCTGCTTCGAGGAAAAACTCAGCATAAGAACTCAGCAAACCAAAATAACTGTAAGCAGCCTGTAAAAATAAATCTAAGGGCAGAGACACCTCAACAATGAATCATATTGTTTTCTCCCCAGCAATTTCTTGAGCAGTCAGTTTCAGCAATGAAGCCTCCAATGTTGTCTACCTCCTACTACTTTCCTGGTTCTGGGCATCTTCTTTTCACGCTTTAGAAAGAGAAATGGGAACAAAACAAAACAAACAAAAGAGGAGGGGAAAAAAAAAAAAAAGAAAAAAAAAAAAAAAGAAGATAGAGAAAACCCCACCCCTTTCTATGCTACTGAAAATGTTGTGATTAAATCAATTTGCATAAAATCTTAATTTCAGGATTCCATACCTACACACATGAAAGCAAGCGTGCCTTTTAAAACAAGCTAAGTCGTTCTCCCGGGTGCGTGCATTTAAATCATACATAAGTCATACACCCCCTTTATTTGGGTGCTTAACAAGTTAAGCCTTTTCCCGAGCACATTATTCCTATGGAGCATCAGGCAGACACGACAAGACGAGCAGTAAAACAACGAAATAAATAAAGAAACGCAGATAAAGCAAACAAATAACCCCCAAACACACACACACACACACACACACACAGAGGCAGAACTCCGCCGAGGCGCTCCGTGCCCCCGCGGGAGCATCCCCGCAGCCCCGGCGGAGCTCGCTCCCTCCCCGCGCTCCCCGGGGGCGGCCGCGGCCTCTCCCCGCCACCGCGGCCCCGCGGCGCGCCCGCCGCCCACCCACCTCGGCGGGCTCTACACCATCCGCGGCGGCTCCGGGGCGCTGCCGGGACAAAGCGGCGGCGGCGGCGGCGGCGGCGCGGGGGGAGCGAGCGGCGGGGACCCCGCGCGGTGCCTCAGCAGCGGCAGCCCAGGGGCATCTTCCCGGGGAACAAGGAGGGGACGGAGGAGGAGGAGGAGGAGGAGGAGGAGGAGGAGGAGCAGCGGCCGGTCCCGCGCTGCCCCCGCCCGCCCCTGCCCTCGCGCACGCACGCACCGCGGGCGCCCAGCAACGCCGCCGGCCGCGCGCCCCGCCAGTATCGCCGCGCGCCATTGGCCGCCGCGCCACGCCGCGTGACCCGGCAGCCAATGGCAGCGCGGGATGGAGGGGATTTAAACGCGAGGGGAGGCGGGGGCGGCGCCGGGCACAAAGGCGGCGTGAGGGAGGGGCGGGATCGGGATCGGCCCCGGCAGCGCTTCCCTTTGCCCCCCATCCCTTTCTTCCCTTCTTCCTCCATTTGTTCCCCTGGTTCTGCGGGCCGGGTTCATGATCGCTGTCCCGAGCGCCCCTGGGGGTGTCGTTGTTGTTTTGAGGTGTCTTTGTCCCCCGCTCCGCCCAGCCCGTGCCCGCCCCGGCGCCGGCCGTGGAATCGCAGCACCGGTGAGGTTAGAAAAGACCTCCGGGATCATCGAGTCCAGCCGTGCCCACCTTGTCCCCATCCCAGACACTGAGTCCGGAGATGGAGACTCCAAACCTCCCTGGGCAGCCCCTGCCAGTGTCTGACCACCCCTCGTGTGAGGAAATTCTGAATTTCCAAAGATCCTGACAACACCGACCTTCCAGAGGTCCGGCCCGAGCCTTCCCCGGTGCAGCTGCAGGCGGAAATTGATGGAGTGGCTGAATAGCTCGGCTTGGAGAGCCCCTGAAGCCCAGCCCGCTGTCCCGGGCTGCTCCAGCCGGCCGGGGACGGGGCAGCCCCGGTGAGGGCGATGCCGGTGCCCGAGGCTGGTGCCGGGCAGAGCGGCCCCGGTGAGGGCGATGTGTCCTGGACCTGTCCAACGGGCGGTGTTTGCCCCGAGCTGTCTCGTTCTCATGGATTAGTGAACAGTTATCAGCATTCGAGTAAATGCGTTTGAAGGGTCTTCAGTGGGAGGCGAGGTGCAGAATTTTCTGGCTGTGTCAGAATCTCCAGTCCATCAGCTCTCTAAGGTTCACGCTCTGTATCAGTCACATTAAGCTGCTGTTACTGGCCCTGCACTGGATATTCAGATTATGCATAAGTGCTTTGCTGGATAAACAGCTGATGCTGCTTCTTGCTGCTCTGTGCAGCGAGGAAGTTGACACAACAGCAGAATTCCAAATTACTGAGTAGCAATTAATAAAACACTTGGTCACTTAGGAGATTTTTTTTAAGCTTCTTCATCTCTGAGCTATCACATATTTAGACAAGATAACGTGAAGGTACCGGAGCTGAAAATAGAGCAAACTTGTTATTTAACATTAACCTCACCTCTCCTCCACAGGCCAGCAAAATAAATCACATGGCTGTAAAGAAAGTCACACATTCTTCCCGGGGATCTGAGCATTTTCATGTGGAATTATATCTTCCTTCTGAAAAGGCACTCGGGTGTGTCAGGGCAGATTTTGCCCTCAATTACACTCGTGTAACCCCAACTGTTTGCTGTCTCTGTAAACTGTCTCCGTGGTCGATTCCAGTGGTGCTGCAGAGATAAGTTTGAGGCTGTTATTGCCTTCAGCAGGGGGAAGTGGGAACTGTTCTCATTGCAGAGAAGAGAACACACAAGGAGATCTGAGCTCTGCACATCAGAGGAATTCAGTTCTCTGCCCTGAACGTACAGGACAAATTTATCCCCAGCATAACTTCGGGGCCATTACCACCAGAGGGTGAGACACAGAGCTGATTGTGTTCTAATAACTAATTTAGATAAGGGTCTGGAAATGCACATCAGTTCAGTGTCTGACACAGCCATCTCCGAGCTACACTTAGGCTGTCCTTGATAGAGCCCGATTCCATCTCTCCTATTTTCTACACTAATTACAATTTCATGTTCCTTGGCCTCTGGATGTCTGCATTAAAATCTCCATGAATTGCCACAAAGGCAGGTTTGCCTTCAGCTTTTCCCAGTCACTCTCTCTGCAATGGGGAAATTCTCCACGGCAGCCTCTGTCCCTTTCTCTTCCTCTTTCCTCCCCTCTGCCCTGGTGATGAGTTTGGTTCATAGCCAAGGGATTGCTGCAGGAATAGCAATTGAAGCTGCTGCTTTTTTGGGGTTGTCTCTTTTTTTGGCAAGATGCAGCTCTCCCTGTGGACAGTAATAACCAAAACCACAGAGCTTGTCCCACAGTGTTCTCCCAGCTAAAGGCACGGGGTTTAGTTAACACAAGGAAGATCAAGGAACACCCAAATGCTGCTGAGAGAGACCTCTGTTCCTCTGCGAGGTCGCTGCAGGTTTTCGTGGTTCACATCCACGTGGAGAGAGGTCGCTGGTGATATGGGTGGGCACGTTCTGTGTTCTATGTGTAAAATATCTGATGTTCATGCAGATTGTCCCTGTGAGATCCTGCAGGTCTCTGGCAAGGCAGAGTGTGACTCTCTGGATGTTCTGTGCCTCTGTGTCCCAGCGCTGCCGGGAGGTGGGAACTGCTGACACAGAGAAAGCCTAATTGGGCAAATCCACAGAGACACCTAAATTCCAGCGTGCCACACAGAATGTTAATCCTCACATTCCTGGTCCTTACCCCGCATGTTTGTGAAGATCTGAGCAGCAGAGTTTCTGCTGAGTGTTCTGGCTCTGCTCCTGGCTCCCATCCTGCTCCTGCTCCCCATCTCCCACACCCTCCCTGGGTTTTGCCCTGCCTTGTCCTTTCAGGGCTCGCAGTCACAGAGTTCAGCTCTTCTGGGCACCATCCAGATCCACTGAGGCAAGAAAACATAAGGAACTTCAAATTATTGCTATTATTGCGTTGTTGTTGTTGTCATCACGGAAAAATTGCACCACCCTTCACCTGCTGCCATTCCATCTCCTCCATTTCAGGGGAACAAAACCAAACAGTGGCAAAATTCTGCTGGGTGGTTCTCTCTCCCTTTGCTAACCCTTGTCTCCATGAGGCAGTCTCTGTGGTGCATTTCACTTTTTAAAATTATCTCTTTACAAATCTGTTTTAGCCTGGCTCTTTTTTTAATAACTGACACTTTGCCAACTGATTGAAACAAAAATCTACGAGAAAAAAAATCTAACTAGGAGCTATGAGGTCAAAACACACCAACAGTGAGAATTTTGTGGACACCATTTCAACCCAACTAGTTAAAATAATGGAGAGGGTTGGTGGTGGGTTGTTTTTTGGTTTTTTTGTTTGGTTTTTTTTTTTTTTTAATTCTCCAGTCATGAAATTACAAACCAGTCCTTGACCATGACAGATGAGTCAGGTTGTAACCTCAGCAATGCAGTAAAAACTCAGCCCTAATGAAACAGGCAAATGTCAATACAGCGATTAGCTCGGGAGATAATATTCTGAGAGGCTTTTACAGATGACCTAACTCCACTCACAAAAAAGGATTATATTCTTTCTTTCCCTTTGTCATATCTGAATACCAGCCCTTTAGCTGAAAACTGTTTGCTTTAGGGGGTTTTCTGCTTTGTTTTGTTTACTGTAGAAATCTCAGGAATTTAAAATCTCATTTCCACAGATATTACCTGAGAATTTTTTGGAAGGCTCATCCCACTTGGAGGCCAGTGCTCTGGATATGTGTGAGCTCCTCCTGGACACAGAGATCTCTGGCTAGAAGCGGCTGTATGGGTCGCAATGAAAGCAGGAGTAATGGAAGTGAGATTTAAATCAGTCTGGGCACATTCACACACAGCGGAGGGAGCAGTCCGGCGAAAAGCCCTGTGCTATTCCCTGATCTGATGCAACTTCTCCCGGGCTGGAGGAACAAGTTCCCAGCAGGACAGGCTGAGCTGGCAGGTGACCATGGCACAGCCTCTCCTGCTGTCCCCCGGGGCCTCGGGGAGAGGGAGAAGCTCCTCGGGGTTGCCATGGGATGGAACCCAGATCAGGGAGTCCTGGGACTCCTTCACACCCAGCCCCACCTCGGGGGCTCCCTGCAGATCCTCAGGCACCTTCCAAGGCATTTCCTGCCGTCTCAAAGTGCCTTCTCTCTGCATTGGCTCAGCCCTTCTGTTTTGCCAGGGAGTTTTGAACGCATGGGTCACGGAATCATTAAGGTGGAAAAGCCTTGTGACATCACCCAGCCCAACCATTAACCCGGCACCACCAAACCACGTCCCCACACACCTCCCAAATACCCCAGGAATTTGGGGGGGAAAAGCTCTGTTTCCTGTGTGACCTTCTCAGGTTCCTAACACACAGCACATACAACCACGAAATTTCTGGGTTTAATATTTTGAATATTTTAAAACATCCCAGAAATGTAAAATGTTATAAATTCGTTTCCTCATTAAATTAAAAAAAAAAAATTTAAAACCTTTTTATCTTTTAAAGGTTTTCAATTTCCCTGACTCAGACCATTTCCTAGTGGGTTCTGCATAATGAATATTAGCAGAGGTTGGCTTACCACAGTGTCTGGTGAGACTCATTTATCAAAGCCCAGGATGTGCGCCGTGCAAAGGGAAAAAAAATCCCATTGAAAGGGAACAAAAAAATTTCAGCCCTAACAATCGCTCCTCTCATTTTTGTAAACTTGGGCATGTTCCAGTGCATGTGGAGAGGGGACAAAATGGCATCTGCAGAACATGAAACGTGTCTAACGAGAGATTTGTGCACCTTGAAAGGCACCGGTGCTGAAGCTGCAAATGACTAATGAGTCTTTCCTCATGAGCGGGATTAATTGCATCACCCCTTGATGCTCAGCTCTGTATCCTGCTTACACCTAGGGACAGGCACAGGAACCCATTCTGGGATTTACATACCAGATAAAACCTGCTAAACAAATGAAATAGAACTAACTTGCTTTCAACCCCAAACAGCTGCTGGATGGTACCAACATCACAAACTGACAGCAGCCCTTTGAAGCAGGGAGATGGGAAAGGGATCCAAGCACCGGAGGATTTGGGGTGATTTTTTGTTGTGCTTTTTGGTACCTTTTCACTTTCAAGCCTCGCAGCCTCGTGTCTGAGCAGCCACTGCACTCTGAGTTCATGCACATTCACTCACACAATCCAGCTCTGTGGCCACACACACAAAATCTCGAGGCTTTTCCATCTCCTTTCCAGCAGCAAAGCCGTTTTCCATCAGGCCATGCCCCGCAGATGCACAAGGACAAGGAGCCCTGTGCAGATCCAGCGGGGATCTCACACAGCTCAGAGTGGGTATTTTCAATGTCTTCTGAACGCCTGGACTTTGCTAAAGGGAATTCACTGTCAGCCACAAGCACAGCTGGCTCATTTCTACATTCCTTACAGTTAATATCAATTGATTGCTCATAATCAATTATCGACCGAGTGCTCACAGTTACGGGCAGATGTAGAACCAGCTGAATCTGACGTGCGGGGGAGGGAAGAGGAGCCCCGAGCTCTGGCCTGGTGCTTTCTGCAAACCTCTCCTGCCCCCATGGGACACCTCAGCCGGGCACCTTCTGCATCCCCATGGTAAATCCACCACTCCTCCTCCAGTGCAGGAAGCAGTAAATGGATTTACAAGCTCCCCTTCTTGTCCTAAGTGACCGGCTTCGCTTTGAGCTGTTATAAATGACCAAAGCATTCAGGGGAGAGATGGATTGATTTCGGATTCGCGTTTTTGTCCTTCCCACTGCAAATTGCTCCTCCAGGAGGAGGTGCCTGACTCCCACCTCCTTCTTGTGGCTGCTCTTTCTCTGCTGTTGCAACACTGCTGCCTTTGATGGCACCTCTGAATGGACTTTTCTGAAGGGAGAGAGAACAGAGCCACCGAATGGGAACATTTCCATTTCAAGCACCGTCTCTTTTTCCCCCTCAGCACTTGTTATCTTCAAAGCACGGTACAAAACCGGCTGAGGAATCCTCCCCAGCGCCCTGGAAAGTGTCACCCACCGCTGGGGACAGTGAGACAAGTGAGCGGCAGGGAAATGACACAAGAGAGCCGAGCTCTGGGTGCGTGCAGGGGCTGAGCAGGAGTCAAACCTGCGGCTGCCCCGTGGGGCCTCTGTCCTCTGGAGAGCCTTGCTCTTAACGTCCCTCACCCTGACCAGCTGGGCAAGAGCATTTCAGGGTTTGTTCAGTACCAGAGAAACCTGCCTGCCTTGCTGGAGCCATCCACCCCTCCTGTTCGGGGGCTCGGACCTGGAAACATCTGCCCTTCCTTGGGAGCACGAGTCCCGCCCTGGGACTGCTCCCGCCCAGGCGCTTTCCCGGCTCGTTTCCCAAGGGAACTCTACGCCCCGTGCCCACCACAGGCACCCCCAGCCCCATCAGCAGGGGACACTGAGCCGCGCTGGCCCCGGCTGCTCCACACACACCGCTGCCAGCGAGGTGTCGGCTTGCCTGGCCTTCGGCCAAGGGCTTCATTTTGCAGAATTAGCCCGAATTCCTCCTTTCTCCTGTAACTGGCACCTGGGTGATTCAACGTGTGTGTTTCCAGACAGAGCTGCGCCTCTGCTTCAGGCCCGAGATTTTACCACACGCTCACTTCAGTGTGGCACAAGGAAGTCATCTGGGCTTTGTGATTATTTTCTTCCTCATAGTTTATTTTTATCTGTCATTTTTATCATCTGAGTTCTTTATTCAACCCCTTTTCTTCCTTCATTCCTCAGTTCTCTTCCTTGTGGGTTTTTTTGGGATTTTTTTTTTTTTTTCCCCCCTGGGTTTTCTTCCCCTTCTTTTTTTACCTCCAGGTTTTCCCAGCAGAACTGAGGTCTGCAGCTGGTTTGGCTTTACTTCTTCTCCTCGTTCCCCTTCTCCACACCCTGCATTTCCAGTCTCAGTGTCTGCCCATGGACACAAAGTGCATTCAAAGCGCACCTGGTTCCCCCTGGGTCTCTCTCCCTGCAGAAAGGAGCAGACCTGGTCTCGCCAGGATGGGACAGCTCCAGCTGCAGCTCCAGCACCACCCTGGTGACCCAGCAGGGAGAGGCCACGTTCCCCGTGCTCAGAGGAGCCAGGTTCCTGCGTTCTCACACCCACCCACAGCTCCTATCTGCAGGGAAATCATTTCACCCTGCAACACAAATGAACAGCAATAAAAGCTTCCCAAGGGAGTGGTGGGTCTGAGCTGGTGCCTGGCAGCTCCTTCAGTGCTGCTGTGAAAGGGAGCGTGAGGCCACAGCCCCGGAGCTGCTGGGGGCGGGCAGGGCTGGCTCAGCCCTGGCCCGGTGGCACAGCCACCCCCGGGGTCCTGGCAGAGCTCAGCCCCAGCCCCAGCTGCTGGGAGGGAAGGTCAGCAGGGATGTCCTCACTCCCACCAGAGGCTCACATCTGGCAGCAAAGCCAAACTTTGAATCATCTGGTTTCTCAAGATCACTGAGGGATGGCAACATTCCTTCCTGTCCAGAGCAAACTCATCGGCCCAGGGCCTGTACGAGACCTCAAAACCAACGTGAGGAAATCACTGCTAGCAGCAGGCTGGGCTAAGGGCAGAAAAGCCACCCCTACACACCTAGAAACAGAGCCAGGGGTAACGGGAGAGCTTCCCCACTGCGCTCCTCTGCAGGACTCCATTATAAATCCTGTTACCTGAACGGCTCCCAGGAGCACCACCTGCCTCTCCCCTCTGCCCATCAGTCAGCACAGCTCTGCTCCTAAGCCTGGCTGCTATTCTCAGAGCAGCCTCCCAGCTCGTGTTTGCTAAGCTGATGCCTCCTCTGCTCCAAGGAGTGCCATCCCTGCAAATTATTGCAGTAATAAAGCCACTGGCTGTGCCACATTTGCTCTCTGTTATAAAGCACAGCCTTTCGAGTCCAACTCCGTGGGGACAGCACAGAAAGGTGAGGAGCTGTGCAGCAGGAGCTGAGCCCTGATTAAGGAGCAGACACAGCTCCCCCCGCTCCAGCACTGCAGGTTCAGCTCTTGATTTTCAGCAATCAAATCTTGTTCCCTATTCACTTATTCCCCCCACTCCAAACACACACAGCGTTACCAATCATTCACTTTTCTCTAACACGCTTAAAATTCTTATCTACAAACCCCAGCCCCACGCTCCAGCACTTCCCCACTCGGGGCTCTTTTCTTCCTTTGCAAGTGACTCCTTTCAACGCTGCAGCCTCATTAGGGAGAGCCTGAATCCGCTGCAGCGGGAAGCACCTTGCTGATCTGGCCCAAATACTCTCTGAGATTGAACTTGAAAGCTTTACGTAAGGGGTTTGATGGGACAGGTGAGCACAGCGCCTGACACGGCGGGGTTGAGTCACGGTGCGGGGAGGAACACGCGGTTCAATAGAGCAGACTCCAGCTTTGGGCTGTGCAGCCCAAGCAATGTTCCAACCCTGCCATTTCCCGGTTATTTTAAGGCACGGACACACCTGGTAATTGACCTGTAACTGTTCTCTCCACCTCCTCCGACAAGGTGTGAGCGATAATGAATTCATGCCCGGCTCCAGCGGCAGCGTTAACCAGCACAAGTGGAAGGGGCTTTTGTCAGAGCCGGGACTGAGCTAAGATTCCAGCCTGGTTTTCCCCACATTAATGTGGCTGCACACAAGCACAGCAGCCCCGGTGCCAGGCCCTGCTCATGTCACTCATTTCACCACAGCCTCACTGCCCTTCGGGCTTTGGTCGATCTATGGCAACCAGTGACCTGATTTTCCAGCTCCTTTTGCTTTCTGATGCTTATTAAAAGAAAATCACCAGGTGGAAAGAGAGGCCCAGGTTAGGGCGTTGAGCATTTGGACTTCACTTACTGAAGTGCCAGGTGAGGAACAGCCCTACTCGTGCTCCTGAACACAGCTCTACTAAAAAAGCCTCCTAAATCACTCTGCAGATATTAGCAGCTGGCTCTTTGAGGGGGGGGGGGGGGTGGAAATCAAAAAAAAATCCCTTGATAGGATTTGTGTGTAATTAGCTGGTTTATTCATTTAACAGGTCTAATTCACAGATCAGCTAAGTGTGAAAAGTGCAGTGGGCTTCAAATGTGCCACGAAGTGCAACCAGCTCAGAGCAAGGCCTGAGGAAAGGACAAATGTGGGAGAGAGGAGGCCGCGGGCGGGTGCTGAGCCAGGGCTGGTAAATTTGGTATTTATAGCAAAGCTCTTCTTAAGAGCAGCCTGAGAAAGGAGATAAATCTCCTAAGGAAACACCCTTGGCAGGTGCCCAGGGAAGGCTGTTTCCTTGTTATTCCCCCGCCGAAGTGAGGATATTCTTTAAGGCACGGCTGGCTGTACATCGCCGCCCGCCGCGTTTGAACGGTCAAAGACACAAAATGGATTCGGGGGACGCGGCGCGAGGCCCGGCGCGGCCACGGGGGGGCAGTGCTGAGCACAGCCAGCCCCAGGGCAGCGGCGCAGGTCATTAACAGGACGGGAAATTAACGCTTCTCTTACAAATCTGCCATTCCGGGAAAAAACAGCCATTAGCACCAAGAACCGCCTGAGACAGCCTCTCGCGCAGTTGTGTCTTGATTTGTTTTTTCCTGTCTGGGAAGGGACTGAGGTCACAATTCTGCTCCTTGTGACAGAGCCAAAACAGTAACAGAAGCACCATGGGGGCAGAGACACCCCAAAAACTCTTGCCAAACCCCTGGGAAAAAGGGCAATATGAGCCTTAAGGCCCCTTCTAACCAAATCATTCCATGACTCCACGCTGCGAATGTGGGAATCCCTGCTCCCCAGGATCCTTCAAATAACTCCAAGCCACAGACGCTGTTGGGTTGTTTGATGCTTTTATTTATCACATGTAAAAACACTACTGTCTCTGTCTGCAGGTACCTCTTCCTGCACTGCAAATCGCACAGCCCCAAACATTGAAGATCAGACAGGCAGAGGAGGGAACTAAAGTGTTTATGCCCAGAATCACAATGTCATAACCCCTGAGGGTGTTAAATACACAGAACACCCCCAGGGATTGTTCTACAGAAGCAGCAGAGCATTACAATTAACAGACCAGAGTTGCTGAAAACACTGGGTGAAGGGATCATCTAGGGGAGAAGAGGACCTGCAGACTGGTCTTCTCCTTCAGCTGCCCTTATCTTTCTAGTACAGGTAAATTGTGATCTAAGTCAATGACTAGTGCTGACCAGAACAGGGGGGACTCTTCCACACTTAGTTGACACGAGGGTTCCTGAAGTTCCTCCCAGCAAAGCGAGCCTTGCTGCCGAGCTCCTCCTCAATTCTGATGAAGGACAGAGAGCACGGGGAGTCAGCAGCCAGCAGAGAGCCCCTGCACTAGCACAGCCACGGGCCTCACACCGAGCACCTGGTCCACGTGGCACTGGACACCTGGCACACCTGGTCCACGTGGCACTGGACACCTGGCACACCTGGCCCTGGAGGTCCTACAGGGCCAAGGCAGGTCCCACCAAGCCCCTGCAGTGCCACACGTCTGACACAGCTCGACCCAGATGTTTGAGATGCTTGCCAAGGGAAGTGCCTCGTGCACAGAGGGCACTGTCTCAGCCCAGCAGCACAGGATGCTCCGTGCGCATCCTCACCCACCCAGCTCCTCCTCAGCCTACAGCCACCTGCACCCACAAGCACCTCTGCCAGGGCCTGTCCCGCAGGTGTTTGTGAGAGGCAAAGCCCACGCTGTGGCCCCAAGCAGCAGCAGAATAAATGCCCTTTCCCAGTCCCAGGCTCACCTCAGCAGCTGGTTGTACTTGGCCAGACGCTCGGATCGGCACGGGGCACCAGTTTTGATCTGAGAGGGAAATCACAGAGTTAGTGAAGAACTCCAAGTGCCAACACAAAGCTTGTTCAGAGTAACAAGCATCATCACAAGCTCTGCGTGGGCATCAGGCTCAATATCTACACATGCAAACAACAGGCCTTGGGAGCAATAGAGGTTTTTCATTTGCTATCAGCTGCAGCACCAGGAAACCCCAGTACAGCCACCAAGTTAAGACCTTTGACATTGCTGGTTAAAGGTGAGTTTGCACAAGATAAGGTGTTCCCTTGTCACACTCTATTAACAAATCAGTTCCCTGTAAACAGACACAGCAAATCTGCACTCCTGGAGGCAGTGCACACCATGGCTTTGACTTCACCACCAAATACCCCATGAAGCCAAAAGCCAAACTGCAGCAGCTGCAGATACCAACCTGGCCAGTGCAGAGACCCACTACCAGGTCAGCAATGAAGGTGTCTTCTGTCTCTCCAGAGCGGTGGCTCACCATTACACCCCAGCCATTGGACTGGGCCAGCTTGCAGCTGCAAGAGATGGAGAGAAGCAGCTCACACCATGCCCTGTGCCCAACAGCCTGTGCTTGTTCTCGCTTCACAGATACCCCCTCAGATTTCTGTTCCCCTAGATCTGCTCTGCATGCTCACCTCCCCCAGTTAAAACCAGCCCCACCCTGGCCTGGCCCAGAGGACAGAACTTACGCCTGCAGGGACTCTGTCACGGAGCCGATCTGGTTGACCTTGAGGAGGAGGCAGTTGCAGGCCTTCTCCTCCACAGCCTTGGCAATTCTCTTTGGGTTGGTCACAGTCAGATCGTCACCAACCACCTGGATGTTGGCACTGCCAGTGAACTTCTTCCAAGCATTCCAGTCATCCTGGTCAAAGGGGTCCTCAATGGACACCACTGCGGAGGGACACAGCAGCTTTAGGACAACGCCAGCACAAAGGTCTTGTTTGGATGAGTGGCACCAAAGTGCTGCAGACAAGTGCTACCCACTCCCCAGAACAGTCCCGAGACCCCGAGAGGCTGAGTCTGGAGCTCTCAATCTCTCCTGTAAGAGGGGCTGCACCCCAACTCCCTCCTCCAGCAATCAACCTCCATTCACCACTGCCACCGTGCTTATCGCTGATGAGTGGCTTACCAGGGTAGTTCTTGACAAAGCCCTTGTACAAGTCAGCCAGCTGGTCTGGGGAGATGTATCTGCTGGGATCATCAGGGGATTTGAAGTCCAGGTCGTACTTGCCGTCGCGGTAGAACTCCGAGGCAGCCACGTCCATGCCAATGACCACCTTGTCAGTGTAGCCAGCCTTGGCGATGGCCGTCTTCAGCAGCTCCAGAGCTGCAACACAGACAGGGGCTCCTGAGTGCCTGCCAGCCCCCCAGCCCCAGACAGCAGCACACTCGCCTGGCAAACCACCTCCCTCGGCCCTTCAGAAAGCCCAAAGGAAAAGGTTCTTACATTCTCCCACTTCTGAACTGACTGGAACAAGATATTACTCTAATACTGCTTTTAGCTTGTAATACCCTTGAGACACCATTATGGGATTCCTAATCTCTTCAGGCAGGACTGCATGTCAGCCCAGAAAGCTTAATACCAGATTTAACATCCTCTTTCAACTTTATGCATGTGGGCAGGAAGCTGTGCCTGCACTCTAATCCCTTTTAGCTCCAGAGCAGGTGTTGACCATGGAAGTGGTGAGCATCCAAACCCTGGCAGCAAGGAGACAGAGCCTGTCTCTGCACAGGAAACCTCTCTTGGCATTTACCTCCTCTCCACGTGCATTTACCCACACTAGAGGGGACAGAACCACTCAGCATAAGTCTCTGGATACTGCCCACTGTGTTAGTGTTTGGCAGAGTCCCCACCACTCCTGAGCTGCAGGGGAGCAGCTGGGACCAGCCAGGCTGTTTGCAGCAGGAAGCTCAGATCAAGTGTTTTCTCTTGTTGTTGGGGAGGTTTTTTGTTTGGGCTCTTTTTGTGTGGGTTTGGTTGTGTTTTGTAAGATGCTAATGTAGCACAAACTGCAAAAGCAGCTGCAGCCAGCAACAAAAAATCCTTGGAATGTAGTTGTCATTCAAGGTCGCCTTCACTGATGTCCGCAAGGGTACAGACCCAGCAAAGCTGCCTGTGACACTGGGACTCAAATGACACAACTGCTGGCGCTGTCTCAGTACCTTCAAAAGAGGCACTGCAGCTCACCAATCCCCTCCACAGTAACAAAACAAACAGCTGTAAAGTAAAAAGCAACTGAGCTGAGCTTGTGTTCTACTGCCTTGTCAGCAGCTCCATCTCTGGACAGGCAGAGAAAGCTCCTCTAATAGTTTTTGTAGGAACAGATATTTTGCTTCCCACAAAAAAAATTGCCTCTCCCACAGGTTCCTGAGCAGAACTGTTTGGCCATGGAAGCAGCAGCTGCCTCAGCTTCCCAGGCAAGCCTTCGTGCCCTCCCACACATGACCAGGCAGAGCACAAACTGTTTTCCCTCTTTGTCTGCAGAAAAACAACTCCACTGATCTCTAGCTGTTGACTTCTGGGACACCTGCAGTGCACAGATGTTCCCCCATCACTTTTCAACTGGAAGGGCACAAGATTCCCTTCAGCTGCTACAGGAATGAGAGTAATGAGGCACTGAAGTAAAAACCATCCTGTCAAACTGCATAAGCTGATGTCCAACACCTGACCACATCAGCAGAGCATCTTAGGATGCCTGTCAGGGTAAGAAACAGAGCAAAGACACAGCAGGAAGTTCCACCCCTTTGATCCCACTGATCCTGCCTGTCACTGATATTGGGCAGGCTATCAGCGCCATCTCCTCCCACACCTGGCCCATTCTTACCCTCTTTGTTTTCCAGGATGTTGGGGGCAAAGCCACCCTCGTCCCCCACATTGGTGGCATCCTTGCCGTACTTCTCCTTGATGACGTTCTTGAGGTTGTGGTAGACCTCTGCCCCGACACGCATGGCATCCTTGAAGCTCTCTGCCCCCACGGGCAGGATCATGAACTCCTGCATGGCCAGCTTGTTGCCAGCGTGGGAGCCCCCGTTGATCACGTTGAAAGCCTTGGAGGAACCAGGAAAAGCCAGGTTGGAAGGTGGCAACAGCCCTCACAGTCACATCCTCATTGTCTAGAGCTTGAGCCAAGAGCACCAGGCTGAAGTCAAAGCCAGGCCTTGGCCCGCCCCACCTAGGCACTTACGGGAACTGGGAGAATGACTTCTGGGTTTCCAGCAAGGTCAGCGATGTGACGGTACAGGGGGACACCCTTCTCAGCAGCACCAGCTTTGCACACAGCCAGAGACACACCCAGGATGGCATTAGCACCGAATTTGGCTGAAATGCAAGAAATTGTTTAGAGATGTGTCTTTAAAAAAGGAGAGCAACACTAGCCCATGGTTTGAACTATGGCAGTGCACAGCACAAGGCCAACACTGGCTGTTGGTTCTGGTAAATGGAATTATATTGACCCATCTCCATCTTTTCACCCCTCACTGCAACACAAACCCACTCACATTTGTTCTCTGTCCCATCCATTTCCAGCATCAGCTTGTCAATCTTCTCTTGCTCCACAACGTTCACATTCTGCAGAGAAGCAACCAAAACATTGACTGACACCAAGCACAGGTCCACAAACCCTCACCTCCCCACCACTGCACTGACCCCAACACTCGCTCAAGGGCAGCTACCAAGAGCTGAGCAGCTCAATTCCTGTCATTATCACACAGCAGCAGCCTCTGGGCACTTGCAGCAGCCCAAGGCTGACAGCTGAACTCGATTTGTCATCACTTTACCAATTGTCACTCAGTTCTGCCCCAGCCTTTGTAGGCAGGGCTTAGTGCCCACAAAGCTCAAAGGAATCTCACTCAAGCAGAGGTCTCTAGATCCCCTCAGATTCCCTTCCAAATTACCCTGCTTGGATAAAACCCAGCCCCTCTCTGAAACATAAATCAGCTTGCATCCTGGCTGCACCACTGCAGCTCCCAGGGGCTGAAGTGTCTGTGCACACTACAACACCAGGCTGCAGGAGAATGTCTCATTACGTGTTAGATTTGCACTCATTAAGTAAATTAAGTGAAACCATTGCCATAGTCAGTTTGTTCACATGCACCCCAACACAAAGGCTGACACTCCCCAGGTCACACACCACCAGAGGATGGTTTGGACACTGCCTGGCTGTAGGAGATGTTAAGAGAAGACAGATTGCTCCTACCTTGCTAATCAGTGCAGGTGCAATCGTTTTATTGACGTGCTCAACAGCTTTTGAGACACCTGGAAGGAACAAGCAAATCAGACACTGGTCAACACACAGGTTATGCAGGGATTAGTAGGGGATCTCAGGGACATCCGGAAAACCACCTCATGCCAGCCCAGCCCCAGCCCAAGCCGAGCTCGTGGCCAGCTGTGAACACTGAGAGGCCCCTGGCTGGACTGGGAGGCGCATGAGGGGTGCATTGGCTAGGAACTGTCCAGGAATGCCAGGTTAGTCTGCCAGGCCATGCCAGGAGAGACTCATCCGGTGCCAGGGCTGCACTGGGAGCACATCCATTACCTGTGTGCACAGTGCTGTGGCCAGGAACTCGTTTACATATTTTACAGCTCTGGAGACACCTGACAGAAGCGAAACCAGAGTCAAGGCACAGGTGAAGACTCACAGCCAGCCCCACAGGAACGCAGGAGAGGACACAAACAGACAGCAGGAGCGTGGTACTGAGCAATGGACTGCAGGCAAAAGGCTCAAAGAGCAGAGGAAGCTGTGCAAGGCTCTGTTTGGGCTTTCCACCCAGGTCTCTGTAACTCTGCCATCACTGCAGGCCCAAACAACAGGATTTAGAGGTTTTAGGATGGGCTCTCCTATCAGCTCACAGAATCCAGGAGTAAGGGGAGGGAAAAGGTTTCCCCAGAAGTTACACACACAGCAGCTCAGGCACTTCACTACCTGGCACTATTCTGTAACACTGCCATAGCATCATCTTATTTACTGTCCAGTGCTTAAAGACTTCCAAAAATCTAAGCTTCAGAATGATGAATGCTAACTGACTGCATCCTAAACAATATTAATTGCTTTTTCAAATGGTCTAAGTCTGCAGATCTCTATTACAAAAGGCCTACCAGCTATCTGCAACTCATCCCATTTGATGATTATTTTTCCATAACTCGCGTTATTTCCCAGCTGACAAAGCCCTTCAGCTACAGCCTGTTAACTACAGTCTAATTAAATGCCATTAAGAACTGCCCATTGCATCAGATTTAACAGGTCTAAGCACACACATTGAGCACAGTGAGGTAAATACACATTTACTCTTTGCAAGAAAAAGTGCCCTGGGTAAACAGCCAAAGAGCCTCAGGTTTTTGGGACATTCAGTCATCCAGGCATTTATTCTCTGTTAAGGTATTAACAGCCATGAATCTTCTATGACAAGGCTCTCCAAGTTCAGTTCAGTAGCTCTCCACTTTAATTGCTCTTTCTTAATAGGCAAAAAAATATTTCAGCTTCTTTTCACCTGACTGGCAGTAAATTTTGAAAATAATTCTCTCTTCCAGCCAAAAGTCAAGATGATTGCTTACACTTCAAAGGCATCCCCAATGCTTTTAGAGCAGCAAGAAGGAGCCCTGACTGTCCAGGCTCTCAGAATAATCACAAGAATTACTACTGGGATGTTTATTAGGCAATGACATTTTGTTTGCAGCTATTCATTCTCACCCATATTTGCTCTCAAGCCAGCCTGGTGACTGCTGGGTTTAGCTTCTTTTCAGAATACACAACCAGTCCCCAGACGAGTAAAATATTACACCACTAACACAAAGTTAATTATCCTGGCTGCCTGTAATGGCAGACAAAAAACCAGAGTGATGTAGCGGTTGTGGGGTCTGAAACAGAGGCACCTTCCAGGACTACCAGTGCAGAGCTGCACATTCGCCATGGACAGCAGCTGGCATAAAACACCAGGTTCAGGATTTAACATGCTGGGATCTAAGGAGTCTACAGTGTCAGAGCTGAGAGATTTAAGGGCTCTGGGAAAATGGGGGCTATGAAAAGACCTTGTGACTAACTGCAGGATGACCAAGGCTTTTGGAGCTGGAGGTTTAGATTACAACACTGGTGAAGTGCTGTGCCACACACCAACACCGTGCAAGAGGAGCAGGGTAACAAAGTACACCTGGACACACTGTAGCAGACATGGTCACCTGGCTGGGCGTGCACACCCACCTGTGCAGGTGCCCTGCCCTGCAGCACCAGGCACAGCTGCACTGCTGGAGGCAGAGTCACCCTCCAGGCTGTGCCCGGGAAAGCACCGCAGGAACCTCTGCCCCAGCTCACAGCCCACGCCCGACGGACGCTGCTGTCACCCCATCTGCTCAGCTGCCAGGCCCTGTGCAGAACACACCGTGGGACAGGAGCCCAGCACACACAGTGACAGCCCCAGATTTACCTTTGCCCATGTAGCGTGTCTTGTCATTGTCACGAAGCTCCAGAGCCTCATAGATTCCAGTTGAGGCACCGCTGGGAACAGCAGCTCTGAACAGACCTGTTCACAACAGGAAGAGAAAACACCTTGGCACACTCAAACCCACAAAACACCATCCCAGCCTGCCACACAGCCCTGGAGCTGGGAGAAGGACTCTCTAAACCACACCTCTGCTCACATACAGTGATCCTACGAGGGCTCTCTGCTCATTTACAGCATCACCAATTTATCAGCACCTCCCTCACACTGATCAACAGCAAACTGATTTCTCCTCTTCCACTGTGCATTTCAAGAGTTAAGGAAGGCATCCATTCCCCGTCCAAAAAGATAGCTTCATCCACTGGATCTGCTTTTGAGTTCAGGAAAGGCAAGCCCTTAAATTCTTCTAGGACATGGCGTAAGAGGGACATTTAGGAGACCTATTTTGTTAACAGGAGTTCTGAGATCCTCTGGCAACAGCAGAGCCACCCAGACAGCCCATTCCTTCAGCCAAGGATGCTGAACTTGGAGCAAATCCGCACATTTCTGCCTGAGGTTCAAGATGCCAACTTCAGCTGCCAGTCTTTCCCTTATCCCACTAAATCAACGAGCTTAGTGGGGGCAGTCTCATTAAATGACTGCATTAATCTTTTGAGGCAGAAAGATCAGCTCTTTAGTCAGTGTATTACAGCCATTGTGTTTGCTCATTGCACCAAACCACACTGGTATGAGTTTGCACAATGCTTTTGTCAGATCCTATCAGATGTGGGATGAACGACTAACAGACCAAGGGAAAGTCCTACAACAATTAAAAATATAAGATGTTACATGTGAAAGCCCAATTAGACAAGTTCTTTACTCATGCCCAAGTACTTGGGCAGAGAAGAAATCATTACCCAAAATTCAGCTGTGCAGCAGAAAACTGTGGCATTACAGAAAACCAGTGGAGACAAATTAAGAATTAAACTTCAAGTGTACTCATACAGAGTGTGGGGAGCACTGACAACCAGGGCCATTAGCAGCTGCTCAAGGACAGGAACAGTGGCCCTAACTCAGAAATTCCAGGTGCTATCACAGTTTATGCTGGGCCAAGGGAAGGAGGGCAGGCTTGGAACAGCTCTCACACAGTTTAGGTTGTAAGAAGCAGCAAAAAACCCCGCATTGCCCAGGCCAGGGACTCGAGCTCAGCAAACTCATCCAACAGAACGAGGCAGAGGCTTTTCCTGCAAGTCTCACAGCAAGTTCCAACAAGTTTTGTGTGTGGAGGAAAAAGTCAGCACAGGTTGTGTACTTCTGACTGCCTCGAGTTCTATGGGATCTAAGCCAGGGATGAACAGCTGCAGCTGAGGACTCACCTTTGTTGGTGTAGAGGTCTACCTCAACAGTGGGATTCCCACGGGAGTCAAAGATTTCACGGGCATGGATCTTGGTAATAGACATCTTTAGTACCTGAAAAGAGGAGCTTAGAATTACTCATTGAATGGTTTGGGCTGGAAGGGACCATAAAGCTCAACCCATCCCAAACCCTGCCACCAGACCAGGCTGCTGGACAAGCCTCATCCAGCCTGGCCTGGAACATTCTCAGGGATGAGGCAGCCACAGCTTCTCTGGGCAAGCTCCTCCAGTCCCATGACCTCTGTTATAAAAAAAAAAAATCACTTCCTTATGTGCAAAGGACAATCTTCTGATATTTCCAAATGACTTGACTGCAGTATCATCAGACCCAAGACAGAACAGCAGGAGCAGATGACAAATCTAAAGGAATGTCACCTCACCACGTCAGAGCAGACAAGAGATCCTAAAACAGCAACTTTCTGCTATCAGTTAGGAGTTCTCTTTGGTAAGAGACCAGAGTGCAGTAGCTCTCAGCACACACAGAGTGCTCTTAGTATGCACAGCAGCTGCTCAGAGCCAAACGGAACCAATGACGGAAGAGCAGCAGTCACAGCTCTCACTAAAAGCTTGCATTAATAGTTACACCCTGTTGAGCATTTACAGGAATAGTTTTTCCTCTTAACTTTTTTATCTTAAAAGGAATAAAAATCCCCCCAATCTTATGAATACTTCCTTTCTCCCTTCTCGCATTTATCCACCTCAGAAAACTGCAGTAAGGGAATTCTTACATAAGCCCAGCCACATTTTAAAAACCCAAGTCATACATATGCCTGTAAGCCATAGACTGGCACCAAATCCAGCCCATCTGCACTGAGGAAAGCTCATCTTCAGAAGAACTATCTGGAAGCTGTTCTATTGGCAAGCCAATGTGGGTGGCAACCCTGTTTACAGAAATGGTCATGAATCCTTCCACAGTTACTGCAACGTTAAAAAAACATGACCTTAGAAAACACTGCTGCTGGTTCACAGTCTGTGAGGGGGTAGCTGCACGCACTGGATCCTCCCCCACAGCAAACTCAGCCCTCCCCAGGTCAAAGGCACAGGCAGCCTTTGCTTTCCCCCCTTGGCTTTCAAGTGTCCCTTCCAGCTGTCCTGCCCCTGCATGCTGTCTAAGATTTCAGACAGACCCCCACACTGACACATGAGATGACTAAAATATGAAACAAGACAACTTCTTCGAGCTGACCTTCATGCTGCCACTACTTAGCTTCAACCAGTGAACACACAAGCTAGAAATAAATCCCTGCAACTCTCTGCTTATCAGTCCCACCCACACTCAGCTCTCTGCAGATGCACTGAGTAAAGGCTAATAGGAAGAATGCCTACTTATCTAAAAAGGGCTTCCAGAGTTTATCAGGCTGGCACCTGCTAGACCTTACTTTCATTTTCAGAACCTTGGCTTTGCCACAAAACTTGAGGTGCCTCATCCTTTGAAAGCATGGCCAGCTCCCAGGAACTCTCACTGCAGTGAGAGCCGTTTGCTGACCTTCACGAAGCAGGCACTTCAGGAATACACACGGCAAGAGCTTCCACCGGGAATGTCTGCCAGGTCAGACATTACTCCAGCATCCCTGACAAAGGACCACAGGTGCCTCCCTCTTTGGCAGGAAGAGGCATTTCACAGCATTGCATCACCCCAGAAATTCCTGATGCTCCTTTTGCAAACTCTCCATATCTATATTCAAGAAACACTTTTCCCTTTGAGCTGTAGGGTAAAACTGATGCTGTTTAGCTCACCATGATGCATTCTGCCTCAATCAATTCAGTCAACTCATCTAGAACACAAGGGTCAGCCTGTGCCCAGGTTTAACCATGGAAATGCTGACTGAAGGGAGTAGAGGTCACAGCAGCACTGTCTGCTCAGACCTTTGTCCTCTGCCAAACACGCAAATACCCCGGTGGTATTTAACGAGCACACCGCCTTAAACCTTTTTTTGCATCATAAGCTGCTGACAAGGTCACTGTCTCCCTTCAGGGGGAAGGCACACACTCCAGCTCGCCTGGCCTGCCCAGGAGTACCTACCCCAAGGGTAAGTAACAGCCCCCTGCCAGCTCAAGTCAAAGAAATCACCACCCATTCCTCATCTGACCCCATGCCCTGCACAGGGAATGCAGCACTCTCAACTGGAGATTATGCCAATTAAAAATTTATTTCCAAATATTTTTGGTTTTTATAGCCAACCCTACCACCAAAACCTGTTTTTGTGAGCTACTGTGCAGCCACACTTCTTTAAAATCAATACAGGGTTAAGGCTGAGTGCTGCCAGCATCTGAATGGAGATTTAAAAAGCAACGCTAAAGTTTAGCCATGGAAATAACTGCCCTAATGAGTGTCCTATTACAGGCCTGCCACATTTATCAGTGGAAGCCTCTCTTGACACTTAAAGGTCCTTATGACCCTAACTCTCATACCACCAGCGCTCCGAAAAAAGATGAGACCTTTGAGCGCACTCTATCAGATCCCAACGTATTAATTCCGCTGCCAAAGCACTCCCAGAAAGTGGACAAATGTGCACATTCCAGCCCAGCTCCTTTGCACTCCACGGGGTATTAATTCACCTCTACAACACGATCCTACGGGTTCTGAAGAATGCCTGGCAGGGAGCAACTCACAGACACGTTTAACCACTTTCTCTCTCGGTGTTTAGTAAGATGGAGGCCTGAAACTGCGTTGGCTCAGCCTGTGGGTTTGGATGACAAACTTCACTACTTCCTGCCAGGCTCCGAGGGCCGTGGCCCTACCCTGTGACTCAGCAGGCAAGTAACGGAGCAGGAGCGAGCCCAGGATCCTCTCCGGCAGCCCCGCACGAGGCACGATGGTTAACAGGCACCTCTTTATCCACACCTGCACGCCCAGGTGCTTCTCCCCACCAGCGCTGCCTGGGGATAACCAGCGCTTAATTACCCACTAAGAGACCACGGGCACGGATGGGGCACCAGCAAACGTTAAATATTTGAGGTGGGAAGCTGAAGAACATCCACTAAAGAGGGGAAGGTCCAAATCACCACACGAAATCCGAGAGCGACTGTTAATGATTAAAAGAGAGAGGTTAAACTCTGTCTTTGAGGATGCCTTGACCCATCATATTCCCCTGATTCTGGCCCTACCTGGACACATCATATTCCCCTGATTCTGGCCCCACCCTGACCCCCATACCCTCCCGTTTTAAATCCGCACCCCTGCACATTGCCGGGATTTAGGCCGCCGCAGGCCCTCCCTTCCCCGCCGGTGCCGCGGGAACACACAGCGGCCTGCACCCCCCGGGGACCACCGAGCCTCGGCCCGGCCCTTAGCCACGGGGACGGCCGAGGCTCCGCGGCTGCTACCCGGAGAAGGGAAGCCGCGGCCCCTCGGCCCGCGGGGGACTGAGCGAGAGGCGCTACGGCCTCCGCACTCACCGCTGTGCCGGCAGCCCCGCTCCGCAACCGCACCGCTGTCGCCGCCCCGGCTCTGACTGAGACCCAACCGCCCGGCGGCCGCCCGGCTATAGCCGCCCTCGCGCGCAGGGCCCACCCCCCGGCCGCGCGCATTGGTCCGCGCCGCCCCTCGCCGCGCTTCGATTGGCTGCGACCGCCTCGCGCCAGCGGCGGGCTCGCGTGCGTGCGCTACGTGCGGCCGGGCCGCGGCCTCGTGGAAAATCCCCGCCGAGGGGGCGGGGCCGGTGCGGCCCAGGCGGGCGAGGGGGAGCGGGCGAGACCATGTGGAGCGGAGCGCGGGGGGAGCCGCATGGCGGGCGGGAACGGCCTGGCTCGGGAGGGACACGGGACAGCAGCCGGCTCCAAAACCCGGCCCTGGGCAGCCACACTCCTACTGTCCCAGCTCGCTCCAAGCGCCCTCCATCCTGGGCTCGGACGCTTGCAGAGTTACCCTCCATCCAAAGCTCCCTGGACACCCTGTGCCAGAGCCTCACCAACCTCACAGAGAATTTCTTCCTAATCTCCCATCCAAACCTGCCCTCCGTCAGTCTGAACCATTCCCCCTTGTCCTGTCACTACTTGCCCTTGTAAGCAGTCTCTCGCCATCTCTCCTCTAAATTCCCTTCAGGCACAGGAAGGCCACAATGAGGCCGCCCCAGAGCTCCTCTCCAGGGAGAACAATCCCAGTTCCCTCAGCCTTTCCTCACAATTGTGTCCATCTGGATGCTGTGTCCAGTTCTGGGCTCTTCAGTACAAGAAAAACAAGGAGCTACTGGAGAGGGTCCGGGGAGGCCACAAAGCTGGGGTCTGGAGCATCTCCGTGATGAGGAGAGGCTGCGGGAGCTAGGCCTGGGTGGGCCGGGGAGACTGAGAGGGTGTGGGAATAACGAGTAAACCTGGAAAGAGGAAGGCTGGAATGTGGGTGTGTTTGTAATAGTTCACGGAAAGGTTAATTACAAACACAATAAATATTCACTCTGATTTTGACGTGAATAACTATCACACTTCCTGGGGGCAGAAGGAGCACTAACACTAAAGTGATGGGCTGTGACCCCTCATAGCAGTGTGCCAGCAGGAACACGAACTTTTCCAAGTGTTCTGGGTGCTGGGATGTGCACCCGGCACAGTGGAAAGTGTCCCTGCCCGTGGCAGGGGTGGGACGGGTTGAGCTTTAATGTCCCACCAACCCAAAGCATTCTGTGTTCAATCTGTGAGGATGTGGCAGTGCCCAGTTCACCCCGGCTGCACCAACAAAGCCGTTTTATTGCTCACAGATCAGTGAAGTTTGTGCTCCCCCAGCCCTGCCTCGCCCTGCCAGCCTGTGCCTGATGTACCTTCTGGGCACATTTTTCTCTCCTTCCTGAGAACATCCCCTTGGGGCAAGCTTAAAGTCTAATAAAGAGCAAAGGAAGTCTGCTGGACTGAGCTTCCCGAGGCATTCCACAGTGCCCTCGGATGCCCTGTGAGCCCCAGGCCGGGACAGCAGGGAGAAGCGCTGTGCCAGCCAGGCTGCTTTGTGACAGTGCCCTGTGTCCCCACTGTGGTGGGGTTTGTGCTCTCCCCGCACATCCCTGTGGCTGCACAGCCACGAACCAGGTCAGAATGCAGCCGGGTTGTGCCCAGATAAGGCACCATTGGGCAGGAAAAGCCCTTGGAATTATACTGTCACAGGTAGATAATCCTTTGCAATGCCAGCCCTCCCCAAAACTGTGCATTGTGCCTCTTATGGCTGAGTCCTTGGCAGCACTGGCTTATCCTGCAGCCTAACTCTTCCCGGTGTGAGGGCATGAGAGGGGAACATTCCCTGTAAAAACACAGTCCAGATGCTGGAAATCCTACAGCTGGATTTTGATGCTGGTTAACTGCTGGATTAGAGATGCTTCACTATCTTTGCACTTTGTAAAAGTGCCTTTATTGCCATGAAGGAAAATCACACAGAGGTGTCAAGTCTTATAATGAGCTAAAGAAAATGGAGCACAAGAAAGCCTGAGGCTGAGGGAAATTAACATTGTAGTAGCCGAGCAAAGGCTGATGCTGAAGTACAGCAGGGTGCTCTTTGGGGACAAAACGTTTTCTGAAAGGTCATAATTAGCCTGGTGGGGGGCAGAGGTGGGGTTTAAAGCAAACCCCCTGCCTGGAGCATCGAGCTCTTGCCCTATTCCCATTCAACCAAAGCAAAGCTGTGGGGGAGAACTGGCTGTGGGCGGCCAGCCTAAACCCCTCCTTGTGAGAAAGAGCTCAGAACTTGTGGGGAGGAGTTTAGGGCTTTAGGAGTTTATAGAGTTTAGGGCTTGTCCCCTGCCTCGCTCTCCTTCCCTTGCGGGCACAGAGGCAGCGCAGGGCAGATTTCGTGGGCTGGAGCGTGAGCAGTGAGCCCAGGGCTGGGAGCCTGCATTGCCCATCCCGGCAGGACCCCTGGGCACGGACACCGTGCCAGGACACCTGTGCTCCCCGTGTCCCCGAGGGGGCACAGCTGGGGACACTGCAGGCAGCAGCGGTCAGGCGTCCCTGAGCACAGGCCTGGCACTGGTCAGGTGCCGGTATAATTTTTTTTCCTGGATCAGCAGATTTAAAATTGCACCATTCCATACGTGTTAAAATTAAACTCAGGGCGTCTGATATTAAAAGTGCTGCTGTTCAGTCGTGTATCCTGCCTGATTTTTCTTTTTGTCTTCCTTCAAAGAGCATCCCCAAGGCTGTGAGAGATCTAGGAAGCGTGAGTTTCTTTGGGAATCCAAGCTTGTTACCAGTTTATCAAATACTCAGTACACTCTTAAAATATTTCACGGTTTGGAAGGGGCCTGTATGGCTAATGGGGTGGACACAGTTTGGGGACACATAAAGCCAGTGTTCCCGTTCGACAGCCCACGCAGGAACACCAACACAGCAGAGGAACTGCTGATGGAGCAGATGGGGAAAAACAGACCTGGCTCACAGGCACCCACCAGCCAGAAACGGAGAATGCCTCTCAGGAGCAAAATCCCTCCACTGCAAGGCCTCACATTACTCGTGCTTTGCAGGTAAAATCGGAAGTGTGATAAATAGAATTGGTTTTGATTGCTTGCGACACGCTGGTGAGCACAGAAGCCAACCAGGCCAGCCTTTCCCAGGCCAGCCTTTCCCTGTGCTGGCGGAGCGCTTGGGCAGGAGCCTCCTGAGCTCTGCAGCGTGAAATCGCTGGTTCAGGCAGCTGAGGGTGCCAAGGCAGGAGCAGAACCACCACAGATCAGGACTTGTTTGCGATGCAGTCGAGTGTTAATAACCATTCGCAGTGCAGGGCACATTCCAGGGCGTGAGCTTTCGGAGCACCTTGAAAGCACTTCCCGCATGCTCAGGGACTTCTCTTTCCCCCCAGTGCCTCCCAGAACACCTGAAGATGCGTCTGGGTGGCTGCCTGAGCACCTCCCTCGCCCGCTCCGTCCGACACCTCAGCAAGTGCCAGCCTGTTGGTGCTCTGAGCGGGTTCCTTTGGGAGCTCTGCATCTCGGGGAGCCAGGCTTTGCACCTCGCTCAGTCCAGATCCAGCTGGGATCTCCAGAGGGAAACCATCGGATGCAGACGTGAGCGCTCTGTCACTCAGATTTCTGCTCTTCACTGACCCTGCACATCCCGGTGTTTTTAAGGAAGGTTCATTGGAAAGGTAATGGCAGAGTCTGACTAATGTTCTTTCTGGGTATCTGTTAAATTGTGGGATGTTTAAGATGTTTTCTTCCAGGCATTCAGAACCTCCTCTGACTTTACATCCTTCTCCCTCACTTTTCATCCCGGTTTCTGCCGTGCCTTTGTCTCACAGCTTCGCCCTGCAGTGAGGCACCTTTAGGCACATGAATAGTGAAATGGCTGGAGGTGACAGAGCCGCTGGCTTTCTTAATGCTCTTAACTTGTCTTCATTATCCTGTCTCCTCGCGGGGCGTTAGGGAAGGGCTGGTTAGTCCGTGCTGGTTGGTGTGGGCACGGGGCTGTGTGCACCTGTGAACCTGTGCTAGGCTCCATCACCAGCCTCCCTGAGCACACGAGGGCTCTGTGAGACACCCGGCTACCAGGCAGGATATTCTTTACTACTCTAAGTGCTAAACTACATTCACAACTACCACATCCATTTCCAGGGCATGGGGAAGTTATTTGGAAGGGAACCGATGCACGATACCAGAGTACATTTCCAGGAGCTGGTGATCTGATATGGTGATCTGTACAGACACTGAGAGCTTCTGATCCAGCTGGATATTAATTGTCAGGCACTATGG
Source organism: Hirundo rustica (assembly GCF_015227805.2). Classification (NCBI taxonomy): domain Eukaryota; kingdom Metazoa; phylum Chordata; class Aves; order Passeriformes; family Hirundinidae; genus Hirundo; species Hirundo rustica. The sequence goes on from NC_053471.1 coordinate 6,712,304, forward strand.
ATCCAAAGGCCACAGCTGCTTGTTGCAACCATGCTGAAACCATGAAGTGATCCTCTCTGCAGGGGCCAGAGTGCAAGTCCTGCACTGCCTCTCACAGGGTGTCTGGGGCTCCTTGCTGAGCAGGAGCCTCTTCCCCTCTCTTTGAAATATATTCCACTATAAAGGGGAAAGCAAGCTAGGAATTGATTAGACATTTAGAAATTGTATTTGATGTTTAGGGTTGGGGGTTTTTTTAAATGATAACCTGGGGAAAAAAAAAAAAAGAGTAGTCTAATAACAACTCATTTGTTTCCTTAAAAAGTGCAAAATACTTATGTAAAGCACAAGAGTTATCAAGCAGGATTCTCTTGCCACAGAACAGGTACAGCACAGACAGTAGGATTTAAATTTCCTTCATGTTGTCTTCCTGCCTTAAAAATCAGCCTCATTCTCATGGGAAACACTTTCAGCTCCCATCATCACTTTCATCTCCTCAAGAGTGCAGTGGTGATGAGCTGCTGGGAGAGGAGGGACTCTGGGCACTTTGCTCCTTCTGAAGGTCCCTGCAGTGACCTTGCCTGCAGAAAAAAGCACTGCAGAGCTGAGCAAGCAAACACTGGGGCACTGATGACCTCGGGAAAGCAGGGACTGGTTCCTTGGTCATTGAAAAACTGGGTGCATCTGTCCCCAGTTTGGATGTCAATGCATCTCACTGAAGTTTGCTTTTATCAGCAAAAGGAATGGGCGCGTCTGGATTGCCCCAGAGGTACCCATGTAAAAGACAGCATCTCTGCCAAGGCTGGTTTGCTGTGTGGGCTAGAAAGGAAGATTAAGGTGGCATCTCCTTGTAGTCACATTTCTTCAATTCCACCACTGCATTTTTTAATCCAAATCCACATCTGTGCTGCCTTCCCTACCTTCCACATCTATCAGCAAAGTCCTCTGAAGCTTTCAGAAACTCTCTGCAGAAGCTTTTTCCTCAGGCCAGGCCTCTGACAAAGAATCTCTTCACAAGCTGCTCTGGTCCTGCAGGGATCTCTCAGCTTTCCCCATTTTTCCCTTCTTTTACCATGGACTTTTTTGCTCTTGGGAAAACAAGCACAACCCATCCCTGAGGTGTGGCCTCTTCATCGTGTGCTGACCACGCTGCACTTTCCCGATCCCTTATCACTCAGCAGCGGCTGCTCCTTGCCTTGGGGCTGAAGGTCCTGCACTCTGCTCCTGCAGCAGGTTCTCCACGTGCCTGGAGAGCTGATGGCCATGCCTTTGGAGAGTGGTGCCCTTCCTGCGTGTACTTTTGGGATCGCTGCATCGCTCTGCCTTGCTCAGCTGTGCACGGGTTAATGAATTCGTGCTTATACAGCTTTTTAAAGATGAAAAGGGCCGTGGAAGGGCTCTGTTATTGTTACCACATACGAAGAGGTCTGTACCAGACCCAGCGTATTGTGTTTGGCCACTGGATGTCACAGCTGCTCAACACACAATGCAGCTGAAAGCAGAAAGGAGAAGTGCTTAGCCAGCAATGGGCAGCAGGAGTTTCCAGAGCCTTTACTTGCTCTGTGCACTGTGTTTGTTTGTTTTGTTTGTTAAGGGGCTTGGGGTCTTCTCCTCTGTTTGTGCACTGCTAATGTCAGTTTTCAGAGAGATGGAGCAGCAGCTGTGCTTCCCCTGCCTGCCATAACTCTGGGAGATGAGGAGCAAACGGAGCGTTTTCAAGGGAGCAGTGCAGATACTATCGAGCACTAATTACACCAGGAACAGGTGTTGGTGCACGCTGCGCTGTCGCTGAGTTATTCCTTCTCTGTCCCATCCAGTGCACAGCACAGAGCCCTGGGATGATGGAAACGTTTCTCCAAGGCTCTCTCTCCACACAGCTCCTTCGATCCCCACACTCAGACCACATTCCAGTGCTCCTCACGCTCAGTGCAGTGGCAGGTTTGGCCTCCCCGTTCCCAATCCTGTCTCCCCGCTTTGCTCTCTTCCAAAGTCTCAAGCTGAGATCCAGAACATGAAATCCCCTTTCAGCAAAGTCTGTAGAGCAGCCCTAAAGACACATTACAAGGGCTGTAATGACATTTCCTGGAAATGAAAATGAAGAGGGATTATTTGACCATGTTCTCTCCTTTTTATAGCATCACATTGTCCTTTTCTCCACCTTGGGGAAATGGCAGTGAAAGGCTGCTCCTGCCCATGGTGCAGCAAGGTGACAACCACCCCAGAAGTGATGTGAACATTAAAAAGGGAAAACTATTTTAAGATAATCCAAGGGTTACAGCTATAACTAAGAGTAATTGGCTGAAACTGAGCAAAAGAAAATTTAGGTTGACAATGAACTGCAGGTAGCTAATGCTGAGATCTGTTAGACCGTGAAATGGAAATCACAGAGGAAACCTCTCTGCTTTCAAATGGGCAAATCCTGCCTTTAGGAGCACTGGTGTAGATCTCTGGTGTCTGTCTCTGACTGCCTCAAAGCCCATTTCTTCCACAAAGCTTCAGCAGATTCATCAAGGTGTCTGAATTTATATCAGAAGTTAAGAAGGTGTCCCTGCCCATGGCAGAGGGTTGGTCTAGGTGTTCTTTAAGGTCCCTTCCAAACCAAACCATTCTGTGATTCTATGATTAAATTTAGTCAAATACATCAAAATATTGTATAAGATGAAGGAGGTCTAAAGGGATTGTGTGAACTGGAGAAATGAATTCCAGTGCTTTTCTGCCTCTGTGATCTCTGTACGTACTTGAAAACCAGGGGCAAAAAGGGAAGAAAGAAAAAAGAACATGGGCAGAATTTCAAAGAAAAGAGGGCCAGTTTTGGAAATAAGATGTAGAAACATTACAGGAATTGTTGAATAAAAGAATCTCGTGTTTCAGTCCGCACAGCTATTGTCAGCTTTCCTCATGGGTCTGGGCCTGCCAGCACTGGCTGATCTTTGCCTTTCATAAAACTTGTGTAGGCTCTGGATGCCCTCACTCATCCAGCACAAGCTCAGCAGAGAGAGCTCTGTTTGAAGAGGGTTTAGACTCACTCAGAAAAACCTGGACGGCCTGATTGAAGGCACTCTGTCCATCTCACTTCAAACAGCCTGTTCCTGGTCAAATGTTTGCTGGGCTGGGGAGGGATGCAGCTCTGACTGCAAGCCCCGATGGAATTCCTGCTGATTCAGAGGCAGAGGAGTTAACCCTTTCAAGTTCTGGGTCAAAGGAGCACTGAGGTTTGAGGCAGCTACTTCAATGCCGCATCAAGGTTTTAATGTGGCCGCCAATACTCAGAATGTCAGACTTGAGCTGAGCTTTAGGCCAGAGGACACAGAGAATAGCCTGGGAGAAGCAGGATTTAAAAGATGGCAAAGAGTCAGGGGAAGCTGTAGAGATAAAAGTGAAGTGCATGGAAGCCAACGACGTGGGATAAAAGGCTTATTTCCTACTGCAGCCCAGGCTCGAGGGGGACGGCTGAGGTCTGCGTGAAACTCCCCTGCCTCTGGGAAGAAATCATGCCAAGAATATTCATGGCTGACACACACAACATCAGATTTTCTCACTGGCTAAATCTCGGTGCAGAGATGAGTCCTGTTCCAGTCTTCACCTGTGAACCCCCAGCTTACCCCAGGCACGGTGCTGCTGTGCTACCTGGAGTCCCCAGGCACTTTGGCCATTCTTCTCTCCAGCAATTATGTCCAGGTAGAAAGAGCTGACCAAGACAAGTCTCAGGCCAGCCAGGTTCAATACCACATACACTAAAAAAGCTCCAAGAACCATGGAAGTTGATGTGGGCAATACTTTATACAGGAGGACTTCTATAACACTCAGCTCGTAGTTGAAAGCTCAATAACCAAATACATTTAAAGAACTTAATTAAAATTATGGTTCTGTCCTAACCCCAAAACAAATTTGTGCTTTGTGCCCTTAGTAAATCCTTTCCACAGATTGCTGTGTCTTCACAGAATCACAGACTGGTTTGGGTTAGGAGGAACCTTAAAGACAATCATTTGAGCTAACAGAGATGTGGGTTTTGGATGTGCTGAGCACCCACAGCTCCTGCTGATGTCAAGTGAAATGTCACAAATGTTGCAAAAGCTCCATTAAAAATTAATTCACTGTCATCTCCAGTTTCCTGGCACTGGTGCGTTCCCAAATGGGCTTTATTTCAAGTCCTTTGTGCAGGCTGGGCTGGCTGATCAATGAGGCACAGGCAAGGGAAGCAGCTTGTCACTGTGTGCCACCCATTTCCCCTCCCCTGCTGCACTCACGGGCAGGTGACAGGAGAGCTGCTCCAGTGCAGAGGTGACCTCCTGTGTCTGCCCCTCCTGCACACCCTCCTGTGCTGCTCTGTGGAATCCTGAAGTGCAAAGGGGTATAAACCCCCAAAATCTCACCCTCAGCTAATTTCAAAGCCTATTTACACAACTGGATACACAAGGATTAAGAAGTGCATTGCAGGGCAGGTTTGCTTAGTTTGGTCCTTACACAGTTCAGTGCAACCGTCAGAATAAATGACTTCTTCAGAGGAGAGAGGGAAAAAACACATTTGGTTAATCAGCTCAGTATTAATCAGCAGTTCCCAGAGATTAAATATGCACTGCACAAACCAGCAACCCAGGAGAGGCCTTTTTATGTTAACAATTCACTTGCAAAGAATAAGATTTGAGTAAAATTCCTGCTTGTGTTCTTCAGCACAGAAACCTGAGTTCCCACGGCACCTGTAGCTCACCTGTGCCTCTTACTGTTGAATTGCTGTTATTATTCATAGAATCACAGAACGAGTAGACTGCCTGTGCTGCAGCATCTTGGGGCCTGTTCTGCCCAAACTGCCACCCAAACTGCCACCCAAACTGCCCCAAACTGCCCCAAACTGCCCCAAGCTGCCCCAAACTGCCCCAAACTGCCACCCTGGGTCTTGCCTTCTGTGACCCTCACCCCAGACTCACCTCAGCTGCTGCCACCTGGCTGAGTGGCTGCAATCACCTTGTTCCTGAACATAATTGCCAATTTTATCACGAGTGGCAGGGACGCTGGGAACAGAAGTGCTGAGATTTCACTGATCTGAGCTTTCTTGCCTCGTGTTTAATGTTGCTGCCTGTCACCTAAAACAACAGCACAGCCATGCTGCTTTTGTTGGAATCTCTAGTTCTTTTCCATAGAAGGTAAAAAATTCCGTTCCTGGGGAGATTTCTGCTCCCCTTTTGTTTAGAAACCATGGGTTTAGGAGCTGGGGGAAGAAAGGGCTGCCAGCAGTGTCATTCCTGAGGGAGGAGGAGGTTTTTCAAAGGGAATGGCATTTGCCTGGTGACAGGATACAAAAAGGCAGGGAGAGAATCCATGGTCTGTTCCCTCTTCTGCCAAATGACTTTCACCGGACCATGGACAAGTATTTGCTTGGGACACATTTTTAAGGAAATCAAGTGTCTGAAGAGTTACAGACGTGCACAAGAGCATTTAGACACCTGTCTCCTGCTAGTTTTTATTTGGATTCCTGTATGTTTTTTGGAAACCCATCAGGGTTTCAGTCTCCTGTATGATGCCGGCATGTTTCAAGTCTAAATAGGTTTTGAGAGCTCTGAATTTTTCAAAGGTTGCAAATGTCTCCCATTCAAAACCAGATTTTCAGTGATGAGGGAAGGTGTTGAAAGCAAAATGCTTTGAATGCTGAGGCTCAGGAGTGTGGAGTGCTTTTAAACCCAGTCTCAGGAGTCTGATTTTCAGAGGAGCTAAGTGTCTACACTTTTGATTTCTAGTAAGACTGTGAATGCTCTGCACTTTTGAAATCCAGCCCTCTCAATGCCTCCTGCCCCGGCGCCTTGCTCTGTGCGAAGGGAAGCAGCTCTGAGCCCTGGGCTGCGCGGTTTTGCTTACAAAGCTCTGTTGTACCGATGCTTGCAGCGAGAAGGTTTTCAACCCGTTCATCAGGAATGAACGGCCAGGAGAAGCAGCCGGAGCTGTGCAGGGCTCAGACAGGAGCCGGGGCCGCAGCTGTGGCCATGGGGGTCCCGTCCCCTCTGCGGGGACAGCGCGGGTCAGCAGAGCTGACTGGCCAGGCATTGTCTGCGCTGCTCTGCCTGCTTGGGGGGAGGAGGAGGAGGAGAGAGGGGTGCTGGAGAGGCCGGAGCTGGAGTAAATCAGCATTTGGGGCTTGCTGAGGGTTTTTAAAGCCGTGGCTCCCCTTGGCTCTGGCTGCAGGTACGACACAGACACGCTGATGGCAGCGCTCCTGCTCCCCCTGCTCCTGGCGTCCCTCGCCCACGGCCACCAGGTGCCCTGGACATACCAAGGTAAACACGGCGCTGCTGCTGCTGCTGCAGAGGCTCCCCTCCCTGCCGTGCTGCTAGAGAGAGAGCTGAGCAGCTGATTTATTCCACTTTATTGATGCCTCCGTGTCTGGAAAGTGATTCTCCTCAATGTCACTTCCTTTTACTCCTTTGTGTGGTTAGGACACATTGTCAGGGTTGGCAGCACAACGAGGTTCAGACAATGGGGGAAATCTTTAGAGTGTGTTAGAAGAAAAGCTGCCCTTTGGATGATCCTGCAAGGAAAAGCTTTAAATACTGCCCGCTTCTTATTTTATTGTCATATCCCAGGCAGTACGGAGCACTAAGAAGTACTTACTTAGGTATTTATAAATGTTTTTTGTGAATTTTTTTCCAAATTTCATTTGTATCAGCGGGTTGCAAGAGCTCACTGAAGTAAATGTTAATCCTTTTACGATCTTCAGTGAGCTAAGTTAAAACAAAGGATATTGTTGAAGAGATGCGATATTGCAATCGCTCTCTCCCTAGTTAAAAATAGCTAATTGCTGTCAGTTCCTGATCCCAAGCTGAGCCTTCCTGCCTACTGCCTTGATCCTATTCACTGCACCGGTTAAGAAGCCAATTCACACCTCTGGCAGTTGGGCCCCGGTTAAATCCCGTTTAAATCCCCATTTCCGTGTAAACATCGCTCCTCTTTCCCGGGGGTTCAGCCTCCAGCACTCACTGAGCCCTGCGGCCATGCAGGTTTCTTACTTTGCAGCACAGTTGTCCTGCAGACACAATAATGTGTATTTTCACTCTGGGGAACGAAAAGCGACCTTTTATGGCTGCAGCTCCTGGCGTCTCGGCAATTAGACTGGCATTTCCTGCTGGCAGATGAGAGTGCTGTGATCCCGACTGGCAGCTCATCCCTGCCACCTGCCTTGCCTCCCCTCCAGGAGAAGGAGAGCTGGACGAGGAGCACTGGGCACAGCACTTCCCAGGCTGCGCTGGCAAGCAGCAATCCCCGATTGACATCCAGAGGAGGAAGGTGAGGTACAACCCCCTGCTGCAGCTGGAGCTCAGCGGGTACGACGGGCCCTTGCAGGGCCAGCTCAGGATGACCAACAACGGCCACTCGGGTAAGGCTCAGGGCTGGAACACAGCTTTGGGTTCAGCTCTGCAAATGCATTCACAGACAATGCCCTTTATTGATCTCAACTTTGCCATCTTGCTTCGTTCTGCTCTCTCAGGTTTCCTCAATCACCCAGGAAAGCTCTCCAGAAATACAAAAATAAACCAGGCAAATAAAAAAGGCGGAGAGGTTTCTGCAAGGTATTTTCTCTGTTGGACATGAAAAGGGGATAAAATGCAGCTGGAGAATTCCAGATTGACCCTTTCTTTTAATGTGCTGCAAGACAACAGGACTGCAGCAGTCAGAGGCATTTGGGGCTCACTGACGCCTCTGCATTCAGAAAAATGCATCTTTGGGCCTGTGCATTAATCAGAAGTGACAGGAATGGAAACCTTTGCATCCCAGGTTTGGTTGGATGTAGGTCACCCAGTACAACACAGGGGGATCCCTCCCTCACAGCCAGAGGCTTGGTATTTTGGGGCTCAGGAAAAGAAACTGAAGCACAGCACACGTTAAAGGCCCAGCCTTTGGCTGCACAGTTTCAGGACAATGCTTATAATTCTTATAATTTAGGAGATCCCAGATTCCCCAGCTGCAATCTGTAATTCATTGCCTAAATAATTCATCAGCTGCTACTGTTGGGATAAAGCCTTTGGACTACAGATGAGCAATGAGAGAATTTTCTGATGGCTGCAGAGGAGAGAGGCTGAGTGGTTTTGGGAAGGTGTTGGGAACAAAAAGCTGTCAGCTCTGCAGTCCTGCACAGCTGCTCTTTCTTCCTGCCCGCAACAAAGAGAGGAATACGGCGTGAGGGCAGGGCAGTGGAGTGATGAGACAAAGTGCCAGCAGAGGAAGACCCTTGTGATTGTGTTCCTGAAAACTCTGACTCCTTTTGTGCGGCCCACACAAACTCAGCGCCCAGCCCGGAGCTCTCTGTCAGCACTGCTGCCCTGCCTGCCTGGACATTAATTCTTGCAGGTTTAGCTTTTCTGACTGCGTGTGTGTATTTGTCCATTCTTTTGTTAACTTCCCAACAATGATTTTCTGATGTGGGGCAGTTTCCTAAAGCACAGACAAACGACTGTCCCTATTCACAGCTCCTGTGAGTCAGGCTGGGTTTTTCTACTGGCTTCAGTGGGATGGGACAGGACAGCAGAATCTCTCAGGGAAAGCACTCAGCAGATCCGAAAGGGACAGGAGAGGGATTTATCAGCAGGACTCTCCTTACAGGCTCTCAGAGCCAAACCTCAAATGTCTCACCCAGGAAACCAGGTTCATTTTTTCTGTAGGTGTGTTAGCACCAGGCTAAATCCCACCTGAAAGTGTCTGCTTGCTGTGGTGTGAGCCCCTCACACCGAGAGCCTTGGGTTAACAAAGCCTTTTGTATTTGCACCTTTCTTTTGTTTTAAAGAGGGTTGGCCCTCCAGCTGGCAGCGAGGACGACCACAGCTCTGAAAAATTAAAATGTCATCCAAGAGTGCAGCTTCCTCCAGGAGCAGATTTATCCAGGACCCCAAGTGTGCCCCTCATTAACTGATCTCAGGGCAGAGCTGGGCTGCTGTGGTGCTGTCCCTGCAGGGCAGGGATGGACAGAGGCCGCTCTGCAGAGCAGCAGTGCTGGGGAGGGCTCAGCTGCACTCACCCTGCACAGCCCCAGCCCATTCTCCACCTGGCAGAGCCGGGGCAAACAGGGGCGAGGCGCTGCCAGCTCAGAGCAGCCACATTCGCCACTCACACTGCACGTGGGGGAGAAGTAGGAGCAAACCAGGCTACTCCCTTCCTTGTGCTCGCAGCAAATATTTGCCTGGAATATCTTAGAGGGGCCTTAGGCTCGTGACAAACTCACAGCACAATTCCCTGGCTGTGCTTTGTAGAAAGTAGAAGCCCTGGTGAGGCACTTGAAGTAAATAACCCTCATTATGGAAGGCAGTCAGCAGGGAACTTATGAAAAAGGTAGATTATTTTATCCCTCCCACTCTAGAGCCTTTGGGATAGTAAAAGGAAACATGCTTTCATCTTGTCTGTCTATAAACAGTTCGCAAACAAAAGAAACTCCTCAGAAACCCAAACTATGACTAATTAATAATATGTTGTGCTGCATTTTGCAAGGATAGCTGCTAGCTTTTATAACATGCTGGGGGCTTTCATTTAGATGAGGCAATTCTCCACTTTCACTCCTAGATTTGTTAACATAATCTAGGATTTCTGGCAGAGAATTAGCAGGAAGACAAAGGCAAGGAGAAGAAAAGAGGTTTGTGTCCACGAATCCTTCAGCAATGAGGCAGCCTTTCCAAACCTGCAGGCCGTTCCCAGGATGGCTGAGCCTCGCTGGGGGTTGTGGTAACGCGTGTGGCCAGTCACCGTGTTGGTTCCTGTGCCCCTTTTGTGCCTTGGAGAGGAAGAGGTTAACAGACCTGTGCCAGGTGTGCTGTGCTGGGTCAGAGCTGAGCGCTAAAGCTGTCATTAGTGCCCCAAGCCAAACAGAGCTGCTGGGGGCAGGCAGGGCTGGGCACTGCCCCGTGCTGCTTGTGCCTGCTGTGCTGTGCCAGCCCGAGCCCAGCAAAGGTTTGAGTTTTAAACGTCGCTGTTTTCCCTCCCTCGCCGGGCCCTGGCTGTGCCCGCTCCTTGCGGGAGGTGCCACCGGCACCGCAGGAACCGCTCCGGGGATGGGCACGGCCGCTGGGGCTGCTGCCTCCAATCCTGTCCTTTCCCAGTTCAGATCGATTTGCCACCCACCATGAAGATCTCCGGAGGGCTGCCGGGGCCCTACACAGCCGTCCAGATGCACCTGCACTGGGGCGGGCTGGACCTGGAGAGCAGCGGCTCGGAGCACACCATCGACGGCATGCGCTACTTCGCCGAGGTCGGTGGGCGCGGGGCTGCGGGCTCTGGGCACACCCTGGGCTGCATCCCACAGAGCCTGCAGGGAGCAATGCAGGGCCTAGGGGGGAGCCAGGGCCCCCACAGGCTGGTGCAGTGGCTGAGCCCGACGGACCTGGTGCAGAAGGCTCCGAGAAAAGCCGTGGCAGGAGCACTCGTGCCCTTCAGAGGTGGAGCTGCTCCCCCACGGTCACCACAAATCTGTCAAACCAAAGGTCCTTTGGCCCGGTGTGAGGCACAAACAGCACGAATTGGGGTGGTGGCTGTCCCTTCAGTCTGTCCCTCTAAACGCCCAACAGCCATTCGTCACTTCTTGCTAAATGACCCCATCTCTCTTGGCAGCTGCACATTGTCCACTACAACTCTGCAAACTACTCGAGCTTTGAAGAAGCCAAAGACAAGCCCCAGGGGCTGGCTGTGCTGGCCTTCCTGTACGTGGTAGGTGTGACCCAGGCTGGGGGCAGGGGGCTGAGCTAAAACCTCCCTCGGGCACCGGGCACCGGGCCAGGTTTGTACAGCTGTGCCAAGAAATGGGGTCTGGCACCGCTGTAGGAGGCTGTGCTGCTTCCCCTGGGCTTCACACACCACCAGCCAATGCCACTTGGGAGCCCCAGAAAACTGCCCCATAAGTAGAAATCTATCTATCCATCTATCTATCTATCTATCTATCTATCTATCCATCTATCTATCTATCTATCCCATATATAAGAATATCAGGTGTGGCACCTGGGGTTTCCCTGCTGTGCCTCCAAGCCTTGCTCTGCTTCGCCAGTGGGAACATTTGATTCAGTGTGGATTTAAAAGCAGTAAAAAAGAATCCTGTTCACCATTCTACCCAAGCTGTACAAACCTGACCATGCCTTGCATCGTCCAGCCCATCAGGAGATCTGTGGTGGTCTTTGTTCTCTTTGTCTCCCAGTTGATGAATTAGCCCCCCAGAACTGATTAGCAGTGAGGAGGACAGGCAGGTGACACCTTTTGATCGAGTGTTTGTGCTGTGTTTAGGATGGGCACTTTGAGAACACCTACTACAGCGAGTTCATCTTCAAACTGGCGAGGATCAGGTTTGCAGGTGAGGCCTGGGGATGCCATTCCCTGACATCCTCACAGCCTGTGGGGACACACTGGCTCTGGGAATAGATATTTTCCTGCTGCTGTGCGGGGAGAGCATCCTCAGCCCTGCACAGCTCCAGCCAGCCCAGCCCAGGGCTGTGGGAGGTGCTCAGGGCAGCAATAAATGCACTACTGGGCAGCAATAAATGCACTCCTGGAGGTCTGTGCAGCACCAAATATCTGCTCCCTGCAGCCTGCACACCCCCTGATGCCTCCTGGGAGCACCCCCAGGGAGTGGCAGAGCGCTGAGAGGAGCTGCCCAGCACCCCCAGCACCCAGACATCTCTGACTGAGCCACCACAGACCCACAAAGGCCCTTCATGCCTCTCCATCTCCTCCCAGTCCCACCAAAGCTCTGATCAGCTCTGGGCACAGGGATTGCCACCCCCAGCTCCAAGAGCACTTTCACCTGTCTCTTCCCTCCCCATTAACTCCTGATATTATCTCTGCTTCCTTGGAGGTCAATCAACCACGCTCAGCTCTCTGGACGTCCAAGCCATGCTGCCAGAAAACCTCTCCCACTTCTACAGGTACCAGGGCTCCCTGACCACGCCGCCGTGCTCCGAGAGCGTCATCTGGACCATCTTCCACTCCCCCATTGTCCTGTCACACACACAGGTCAGTGCTGCCTCTCACCAGCTGCTCTTCCCTTGGAACATTTCCCTTCCTCTCCCCCAGGGGAGGGAACAGGGGAAGAACTCATAGGGCTTCTCTCACACAGAGCTTTTGGGATGGATTCCTGAGCGACTGGAGTTACAGGTGGCTGTGAGTGCATCACAGCAGGGTCAGGCTGTGTGGCAGGTGACCCCAGGTCTGGTGACTGATAACGAAACTCTCTGCTCAGTGGAGCTCTGCCACCCTGAAGCATTATAGAAAGGAAGAGACCAGTGAGAATTAACAAGGCAAAAACTACTGCTAGAGAGTCCCCCTTGAAAAAAACCCCAGACAAAAAAAGGGCCATTCATAACATTAAAATAATTACAGAATAATTGGCAGATTTTAGAGGATATTTCAGGGTTTTTCCTTGTCTAGACTTACGCTGAGAGTTATGCTTTCACGTTAATAAATAATGAAGAAGCATCAGAAACATTTTCTTCTAGGAGAAGAACAAGATTAAACTGAAACCACAGTAGTGAGGGTTCTTTGAAAAAGAAATACTCTTTGGCAGGGGCAGGCTGGGAGGCGCTTGTGAGAAAGGTACAGAACAGCAGCAGAATCTCCATCCGTGCACAACCCCCAGGCAAAATGCCTTTGTGGTGCCTTAGCTGCTCAGAGCCCTCGGTTCTGTCCCTTCCCCTCGCTGCTGCTCAGCAAGAGACCCCAGGATTCCTGTCTGACCAGTTACTCAGTCCAACCCCGAGCTGCAGGATGTGAACTGCAGCTCGGGGCAGAGCTGCTGTCCCTGTGCCCTCTGCCATGTCCCTGTGCCCTCTGCCATGTCCCTGTCCCATTCTGCACTGCAGTTCTGGGCAGAGCTGCTGTCCCTGTGCCCTCTGTGCTGTCCCCGTCCCTGTGTGCTGTCCCTGTGTGCTGTCCCTGTCCCTGTGTGCTGTCCCTGTGTGCTGTCCCTGTGTGCTGTCCCTGTCCCTGTGTGCTGTCCCCATGCCTGTGTGCTGTCCCTGTGTGCTGTCCCTGTGTGCTGTCCCTGTCCCTGTGTGCTGTCCCCATGCCTGTGTGCTGTCCCTGTGTGCTGTCCCTGTGTGCTGTCCCTGTCCCTGTGTGCTGTCCCCATGCCTGTGTGCTGTCCCTGTGTGCTGTCCCCATCCCTGTGATTTGTCCCTGTCCCAGATCCAGCTCCTGGAGAACACTCTGCTGGACTGGCACAACCGCACTCTGCGCAACGACTACCGGCACGTGCAGCCGCTGCAGGGCCGCGTGGTGGAGGCCTCCTTCCCAGCCCACCGTGCCCAGGGTGAGGCCGGGGACCCCGCACACCTGGGGCACAAACACCCTGGGGAAGGTGTGAAACTGTGAATCCTTTTGGGTGGGCTGGAATCCCCTGTCCGGGAGCAGCAGTGTCCCTGCTCAGGTGGAGGTGTCCCCTGTCCTTGTTTGGGAAGTGTGCCAGCCCTGCCTTTGGAGGGTCACACAGCTCCAGGGTGGCTGGTGCTGCCTGCATCACCTCAGGACCCGCGGCTCAGGTGTGTCTGGTGCCTGGACCGTGTGGGAACAGCCCTGGCTGGGCAGCCAGGCACCACACAGAGGGGAGGAGCTGCACCTTAAAGCACAGCTTTTGCTCAGACTAGAAAATGTAGCTTGTGTAGGTTGCAGCCTTCTGTAAATTCGGCTGTCTGATTGCTCCAGCACAGTGTCATCCAGAGGAATTCACCCTCAGGCTGGATCAGATCCAGGTGCAGCTGCAGGACATGAAGACAGAGCTGCTGAATGGACTGAGCCACACAGGTGAGAAACAGAGGTTGAGTCCAGCTCCCCTGGTGAGCACGGACAGCCCATGCCCTGCTGACCTTGGTGGCCCAAACCATTGACAGGTTTGGTACTGACACACTCCGAATTTGGTCCCATACCTGGGCCTGCTGATGGGAATCCCTCACCATCATCAAGGCCAGCCCTACGCCAGCCACTCCACAGCAGCTGCAGCTCTCTCCTGCCACATGGCAGCACACTTTTACAGACAGTGAGAAATTTCAGCACAGTTCCCCCAGGATAAATAAACATCACCTCTATTTTATACAACATGAGAAAGGAGGAGGAAGGAGGGAAAAACATGATTTTCCCAAACATTTGAGTGGGGGAGCTCAGCTCAGCTTTTCATCATTTAAACCCCTTTCCCTGCTGGCACGACACACAGCAGTAGCTGGCAGCTCAGACTACACAGCCCTGCCAGTTCTGTGGGTGTTATTCTCCAGAATCTGGGCTTATTTACAGGAAATGTAACTGCTGGCTTTTATGGTTATTTCAGGTACGAAATCCAGCACCTTTCCAGCTTTCTACTTCCCCGCGGAAAACATTGAGAGCTTTGTGGAGGTTCATCCCCTGCGTGCTGTGTCTCTCCAAGCCTTCACCCTGTGCTTCTGGAGCAGAGCCGAGGCCGCGGGCAGCCAGACCATCCTGTCCTACTCCACTGGGGAGAGCGACCACGAGCTGGGGGTGACCGTGGGCTCAGAGCTGGGGCTGTGGATCGGGGGGCGCTTCCTCAGTTTCCCCCTGCAGCACGAGGCACGGGGCTGGCTGCACCACTGCGTCACCTGGGCCTCCCACGAGGGAACCGCCAGCCTCTGGCTCAACGGAGCCGCTGGCAAAGCGGAGAGCGTCCAGAAGGGGTACGAGAGCCGGGCCGGGGGCACGCTGGTGCTGGGCAAGGACAGGGACGCCCTGCTTGGGACGTTCTCCAACGGCTTTGTGGGCTGGATGGCCCAGCTGAACCTGTGGAGCAGAGTGCTCAGCGCCGCCGAGGTTCGGGCGCTGGCGCTGTGCAGAGCGGGGCAGCTCCAGGGGGACGTCGTAGCCTGGGGACAAACCCCCATGGCCCTGCTGGGGGGCGTGATCCTGCAGCCTGACACCAGCTGCCACTGAGCACGGCCTCTGTTCCTCCTCGAGGCGTCCAGGGAATCCGAACTGTTTGTTGGGAAATCTGAGAAGAACTGAGATTGCTTGCTTGCTTCTCCTCCTGCTTTGTGCAGGGTCACTCCTGGTGCTCCAGGGTGTTTTCCCAAGAGACCAAAACCTCCATCAGTGAGATAAAAGCAATGAACTGCAGAATCTGGCACAGTCCAGCACCCCGGGTTGTTACATCCCTCTCAGGGGGTTGATTTAGATCCCCATACACAGTTTTTCTTTTTCATGCCAAAGAGCTGCTCTCTGGTCAAAGCAGCTGCTTTCTCAAATAAAATTTCTCCCCCACCCCTCACCCAGTCTCAGTTTGTCACCTGCTTGTCCCTCCCTCTGTTTGTCACCACCAGCTCACCATCTCTTCCCTCGCAGCTGTATCCCGTGGGATGAGAGGCTGGGACAGGTCCTGGGACAGGTCCTGTGCAATCCCTGGGCCTTGGCCACTGGCACAACTTTGCCTTTTCTGTGCTGGATGTGGAGGCAGAGCATAGACACAGCTCCTTTTTCAACACTTACACATCACAACCTTGAGCGCAGGAATATTGTATATATAAACTAATTCTCTAAGGTTAAAGTAAATCACGTGAAGGATTCTCCGTCTACTACACAAAATCCATGTCAAGCTGTTCAACAATTCTGCTTTTTTTCAAAACAGAAGGCAGCACAGTGATATACCAAATTGAATTTAATTTCCCCTTGCTGGGCCCTCAAACACACGAGGGACAGTTCCTCAGAGGAGCTTTGTGTGCTCCTTGCCCGGACTGCCCCACACCCAGCCCCAGGGCTGGCTTGTGACCCCGGGATGTGTCACCAGGACTCCAGGGACACACATCACCTCGTGCCATCGGCTCCTTGTCACAGAGCTGAGCTGGCTGAGGACATTTCCCTTTCCTTGGAACAAGAGGAGGACTTGGCAGCATGAGGTTTGCAGTTGGATTTGATCTTAAATGTCTTTTCCAGCCTTAACAGCTCCGTGGTTGTCAGACCAGCAGCGAAGGAGGAATCCCTGTATTTGTTTTCCTGCTGAACAGTCTGTCAGGCCAAACACAGCTGGGTCACATCTCACTGCTGGACAGCGCTTTCTTCTCTTCCTGCTTGCCCAGGGGATAGGAATTCTGTAGCTCTTTGCTTTCCTGAATCTCCACTTTGTTCCTCTTGGCCATGATCCTGTTGATTTCCATGAAGGTTTTATTCTTGGTCTCAGGAACAACAAAGAAGATGTAAAGCATGGTGGTGACGCAGATGCCACAGAAGATGAGGAAGCAGTAGGGCCCCAGCCCAGCCTAGGACAGCGACAGGAGAGAGCAGGGGTCAGGTTCCAGGTGGGAGTTCCCTGCTCTGGACGTGCTGCGCACTGCACCAACTCAAAGTTGGGGTGGTTTTAGATTCTGTCTTCTCAAATCACCACCACAGGTTAATTGGACACTTACTGGGAAGGGAGGGTGAGGGTCTGCTCCAAAACTCAAACTGAACTCTGCAGCTGCCTTAGCACAGGTTAAAGTCAGGGACTGCAGCACTTTGTGGGTCACTGCTGCTGGGGGCACATTGACCCAGGCACCCAGATTTCAGAAGTTAAATTGTCCCCCTGAGGCACATCCTGCAGTGGAAGGTGGGGAATTTCCCATCTTTTCCAAGCTCCTGAGCTCAGGATGAGACCTGGCAATCAAACTGCTCTCTTTCAAAGCCTGTGCAACAGCCAGGTGTGATGAGAAAATGCTGAGGGACATCAGTCTCCTGCCCTTATCACAATCCCACACACGGGTTTGGAGAACCAACAAGTGCATTTGGAGCTCCTCAAAGCCTCCATGTAAGAGCACAGGGGTGAAGAGGCCGATGTCCAGCCCAGGTTTTGCCCTGTGGTGAGGTTCTTACCTCCATGTAGAGGAACACCAGCCCCACGGTGAAGTTGCTCAGCCAGTGCACAGAGCCCCCCACCATGAACGCCGCGGGTCGGGACGACTGCAGGAACATCTCCGTGATCATCACGGCGGGAATGGGACCTGCAAGGCAGCCACAGCTGAGGAAATCCCAAAGGCTGAGGAAATCCCTCGCTCTGGATTCCTAACCAGACCGCTCATTTCAGTGGCAGACTGGTTCCTAACCACCAGCGCTTAGAAGCACCAGTAAATCAAGCGAGGGTTGAATTTAAATAAAAAACGGGGCAGTTAAATGACTTGCACAGGGCGTGGCCACACAGAGCTGAAATTCAGCCTCCCTGGCTGAGCTCCACAAAGGTTTTGGTTGGAAATTGAACACAACCCCTGGCTTTACCCAGCCTGTGGGGGAGGCTGTGGGCACTTACTGGGTCCGATGGCGTGTCCAATGATGTAGGCAATGACGCTGACTATGCTCAGGTAGGACATCCAGGAGACAGTGTTCTGCAAGGATTGGATCACAGGTCAGATGTGCTTCCTGTCTGACATCACCAGCACACTCAAGGCACCGCTCACATGTAAAGGCAGTGTCACCCTTCAGAGCCAGACACGTCCATAATTAGGCACAGAAACCACAGCTGGGTATGATCCTGCTGCCAAAGGGATGCAGCAGGGACTGTGAACACCACGTCCTGCAAGGAGCATTCCGGATCACAGCTTTTCCTGCTTTTCTTTAAGGTAAATGTGCAAGTACAGAGACCTTTCATGCTGTCCCCTCCTCCCCAGGGTGTAGAAGCATCCTCAAGATATTCCGAAGGCCTGTTCTCTGTAAAGTGCAGAAATCACGGGTGGGACCACCTGAGCCATTCATACGCACCTGGAGATTGAGGGCCAGCGTTAAGATTGCACAGGAGGCAGAGCAGAGCACAAAGCCAGCCAGGAGAAGGATCCTCCTCCCCAGGGATTCCACAATGAAAACCTGGAGGAGACAGGAGAGGGGGAGACACTCAGCAATTGTTCTTGTCCAAGGGACACCACAGGGCATCTGTCACGGAAAGCATCTCCCAGCGTGTGCAAATAACGCCCGAGTGGGAGGGGTTTGGGGTGAGATGATCTTTAAGGCCCCTTCCAACCCAAACCATTCTGTGACCGTAGGATTCCATGAGCACAACCTAATTTAAGCAGGGGGAGGGGAGACTGGGCAAGTCGGAACTCAGAGAGCCCCAGCACAAACTCACAGCAAGCAAAGTCATGACGACATTGATGGCACCTATGGACACGGTGACGTACTGGATGCTGCTGCTGGCCACCCCTGCTGACTCGAAGATTCTGTCTGCGTAGTAGAAGACCTGCAGCAGAAGCACAGCTGTGTTAGTACGAGGCAGAGCGTGGGAATCCCCTTTTGGCTGCTTTAAATCCTGGCGCTGGTGCGCAGAAGCCTGAGGATGGAATTTGTCCGCTTCTGGAGACGCCGGTGCTCGGGTCTGGGCGCAAGCACTTTACTCTAGAAACATTCCAGTTATCATTAACAGGGCAGCCGATCCTGTACCTTGTCCATGGATTTGGTTCTGGCCAGGGCTGAGCCACCCCCGTGTGACACTGGGCGTGTCCTGGGTGAAGGGCACTGCCACCTTTCCCTCCTGCGTCAGCATCGCCCCCTCTCAAGTTCCACCCCGTGTTTGTGTCCCCAGCCTTCCCCACTCACCCCATTGACCCCCGAGAGCTGCTGGCCTGCCATCATGACGATGATGGAGATGAGCTGCCACCTCAGGCCCTTGAAGGTGAACAGGCTGAGCACGGAGAACTGCCCCTCCTCCTTCTCTGACTGGTCCTCCTGGTACATCTCCTGGATCTCATCATCCACGTCCTCCCGGCCCCGCAGCCTCTGCAGAGCTGGAGGGGAGAGCACGGGGAGTTGTGAGCCCCAGGTTCACAGAGCTGTCCTGGTCTGGAGCAGGACAGAGCAATGTGTGACCCCGGTGCTGCCGCGGTGGGCGCCTGGGGACGCACACACGCAGGGAAAGGAGCAGTGCTCCGAGAATTCCACCCAGCAGCAGCACAGCCAGGGAGAATTTCACACTCCTGTGCTGCCAGCCGTGTCCCACAGCCAGACCCAGCCCAGCCCACCTCCCCTCCCACCACAGGGTGGGACTGTACCTCTCCGTGCCTGCTCTTCGTTGCCCTTTTGGATGAGCAGGTATCTGGGGCTCTCGGGGAAAAAGGGCAGTGTCAGGAGCTGAAGCAGGGAGGGGATCCCGGTGAGCCCCAGCAGCACAGGCCACCCTGCAGCAAGGACACAAGGCAGCAGCTGAGAGAAATCCTCCCCCTGTGGAGATCTGCCCCCGTGGAGAGGGGCTGAGCCAGAGCTTTACCTTCAGCATTCCCGAGGATGCTGTTGAGACCAAGGATCTGAGCTGCAAGGATGCCAATGGTGATGAAGAGCTGTGGGACCACCCCAATGGCTCCTCTCAGGTTTTTGGGGGACATTTCTCCAAGGAACATGGGAACCACGTTGGAAGCCAGACCTGGAAGTTAAGAGGAGGGTGTTAGACATGCAGCACAACCTCCAGAGAGCTGCTGATTCCCATGGGGAACAAAGGAGACTCCTGCTGAACCTCAGGATGCACGGAAACGTCACTCTCAAACCCTTCTGCTTTGAGTGTCTGGATTATCAGCTGCTGGGCAGAAAAGCGTTTTTGGAGTCTGACAGGAGTAGCAGGAGCCTGCCTTGCCTACAGAGCCAGCAGATGATCTGGGGGTGTCTTGGTTTGAGTGTTCAGTGTTCACCCTCCTAAAAGCAGCTTTCTCCCAGCAGGCTCTGCCAGGAGCAGAACAAGACATGAAGAAAAACGGTGCTGCTTCAGGCTTGGAAACAAACTCCAAGTGTAAGAGAGGAACTTTTGCTTCCTCTAAAACAAGAAGGGAAATCAGTACCCAAACACGCTGATGTGAAAGTGGAAGGAAATGATTTTGTGTTGGCTTTTAAAGATTCCCTGCTCAGTAACGCTGTGCTGAGAGCTTTGCTGCTCTGGGATGTCTTGCAGGTGCCTTGCTGGAATTGGTGTTTATGCTCTAATAAGGACACCAGGGACACGGGTTATTTTTAGGAACATTCCAGGGCTGCCCACAGTGACCCCAGCGAGCTGCCAGCTCCTGTGCTTACGCTGTAAATCCTGGCAGCTCCCAAACTCCTGGAATCAAATGACCACAGGGACTCTTATCTGACATTTCTGGAGTCCCTGGGCTTCGGGAGCCAGTGTTACAAAGGTGATCAGGCTGATACTGAAAGCTAAAAGTCCTAAAAAGCTCAGAAATTAGTGCCCCCAGTGCCAGAGGGTGACACTGGGATCCTCCCAGATCTGCCCAGGCACAACACCCACAGTTCAGGCCACATCAGCCTGAGAAGGACAAGCCAGGGCAGCCAGGCTGGATTTGGGTTCTGGTTATAAATAACTGCCAAGAGGGATCACATTTAACAAGACCCTTAGCATTTATTCCAAGCTCCAGTGCTGAGAGCAGCTGCCAGGTTTAAGGGAGTCGAAAGCCAAAATAGAATCATTGCACTAAAAAAGTAAAATAAAATAAAATAAAAATGGAGACCAAGAAACTGGCTTGGGAGAGCAACTTGACTGTACATGCAGCAATTACAATTGGTGAGCTAAGGCAGGAAATTTGTCTTTACAACCTCTCCCAGCTCATTAACAAACCTTGGAGTGTGCCAGTCTCACCAGCCCAAAGCCAATTAATTGAGCCTAAATGCTCTTAGGACCCTTACAGACCTGGCTGTGCTCGGGGTACCCAGCATGGTTCTGTTTGTCCCCTGTTCCTGCAGCTCCAATGAAGCCACTTACACCAGGAACACACAGATACCCTTGGCTTCCCTCTCTCTCTGCAGGAAATCCTGTGGCTCTGAGCCCTTTGCTCTCGCTTTCAACATTTCTTTTCTCCTGCAGGAAGAACAGTCAGTTCCAGGACTGGATTATTGGGTCTGGCAATGCTTTTGATGGATTATTCTGGTTATGTTAGAAAGGAAAGAAGTAGCCTGTCTGCTTGAAGTTGTCTGGGAAAACAGATTATCCTCAGCAGGTTCTCTGGAGGTGGGAGCTGCAGCACCCAGCAGATGTTTATTGCTGCATTTACAGATACACATCTCCTCCCTACAGCTTAAATTCCAGTCCCAGGGCCATTATCTCCCGAAGATCTTTAGTGCTTCTGCACCAGGCCAAAGCACAGCCTTGTCATGCAGATCCTAGAGCGTCGCTACCCATGGAAGCATGTGCTGGGAGAATAAAACCCCTTTACACAGCCAAAGAAGTATTTATTGCTCTGCCTTTACCATCCACTTACCAGCAAATATTCCCATGACAACACGGGAAAGGATGATTACTTCAAAGGTTTTTGCCAGCTCGGAGGTTCCCATAAGGATTGCAGCAGCGATGGAGAAGAGGTTATTTATCAGCAAAGTGCCTTTTCTGCAAAGTAACAGGAAAAGAGGGAGATTCAGCTGGGCAATTTGAAGTTGCAGAGAGATCCCCTCTGTGTCATGCTGGCCAAAACTGAAATGAACCATCATGCCAAACACCGATCAAGGAGAAAATGGCAATTGCCACATTTTTCCTGCAGGCAGTGAAGGCTTCCAGAAAGAAGCGAAGATTCTCGGGAAACCTGAGCAGCAGAGGCTGATGTGAGATTCCAGGACTTTGCTCACTGCTCTGCCTGGCTCAGCGCCCAGCCCACAGCCCGTGCCAGAAGCACAGAAATTCCTCCACGCTGGGCACACGGGGCACTGCCTGAGCCCAGCAGCTCTCCCTCACCCACCTGCCTGAGCCTCAAGGTGTGGGGGCAATTTCGGGCTGCTGGAGGGCTGGGCAAGGTGGAGTCACCATGAGATAAACCTGATCTGCTCCCGAGGCCAGGGCAGGACCTCAGATACGGCTCTCACTCACCGGCCACAGTTGTTGACCATTGGCCACACCATGAGTGAGCCAAAGAAGCCACCCAGAGGGAACATGGACACAGTGAGGGACCAGAGCAGCGTCTGGAAGCCTCCATCCATGGGCGCTCCTGTCCTGTCCAGGTAGGTTCTGTTGTAAAAGTCTTGCATGTACTGGAAAGAGGCACAAAGCAGATTCAGCACAGCGAGTGCAATTTTCATGCTGTAAAGGTTAGATAACAACGAAGGCCATAAAGCTCTGCCATAAAATAAGTGTCCCGATAAAAAACCCCAGCGGGGGAGCTGGGAAATGAATGCCAGAGAGGGATGGAGCAGCCTGGGGTGGGGAACTGTTCCTGCAGCTTGTCCCGCCCGTTAGGATGTGCCTGGTTCCCCGAAGGGAGGCACCCCAGAGCTCATCTGTCCCGGGCACAAAGACAGGACAAGCCCGTGCCCACAGACACCCACAAAAATTTAATTTCATTTAATTTACATCGTGTTACATTTGCCTTGCTCTGCTCTAACCCCGCTCCCAGGCTCGGGCCGCTCACCGGGGCAGGAGAGTTGATCACGGACACGTTGTAGCCGTACTGGAAGGAAGATCCAAAGGCAGAAATCAGAGCTACCAGGGCCAGGGGAAGTGTCATTTTCTGCAGAGGGAGAGAGAAAAAAACACAAACACCACCTTGGAAGTGGGTCTGACTTTTAGGCATTAATAATATCCAGTAAAAACAAAGCAATACCCAAAGTCTTGCTTTCTGTGTTTTCCCCTTCATTTTGCTGCATATAAAAGCCCAATGGGTTGTTTCCATTACAACTCATTTTGTTCTGCTTGATATGCCCACAGTCATTAGAGTAATTCGCTCTGCTTTGCTGGTATTGATGAATCATTTGGATGATTAACTTTTTTTTTTTTTCCAAGTAATCATTCTTAAAACACCACCCTGCAGGGTAAAAGTTGTATGTAATTATTCTTCTCCAATGTGCAAATTGGGCAGTGGAATAACACAGGATATTGGCACAGGAGAGCTTTAAAAAGAAAAAGTGATTTTTGCATCACCTGACAAAATCTCTTTCCTGTTCCTTTTGTCCTCCTCTGCATTTTGGGCTAGAGCTATTTATGTATATAACTGATTGCCATGAAGCCAGTTAGAACTTTTCCAAGCAGCCCATGGAGGGTTTGGTTGAGGGCTACAGGAGCTGCACTTTGCACTGGAACAGAGGAGGGGAATTGCCATCTGGAGAGGGACCAACACCCTGTTGTGGGCACACATTCCCCAGCCCCAGGAACAACCAGAACAAGTGGCTTTTCAGGCTGTGTTGACAGAGCTGGGTTGTTGGGGTTTTGTTTGGCTGGGTTTTACAGCTCGCTAATGCATCTCACTGCTGCTACATCAATAAAGTAATTTTTCATTTTCATCTTGTTTGCTGCCACCGTCACCAGCCTTAATGGCTGTAATGTCTGCGAGGTTTTCCGTCCCAGCACTCAGCTCAGGTCCCACATGAGGGCTCTGTCGTTTCCCTCACTGAACATTTGTCCAAATAGCTGCTGGTGCTTCTTTCCATGCCTCGCAATCTCTGGCAGCTCAGCTCCAGGGGTCTGTGGAGTTTAAGGTGTTACAGGAGATCGAAATTCAAGTGGATCTCAGCCTAAGGATCAGGAGGAAGCTGAGGCTTCCAGGTCTGTTTTCTAGGAGGAGACTGCTGACATTCCCTCATTGGCGATGGAAAGCAGCTGCCTTGCTCTCATTAACCAAATCCCTGGAGCTCAAAAGAGGCACTGGTGTTAATTATTGACATCCAGCACTTTCAGAAAACCTCTGGCACTCCCCGGCAGTGCGTTGTGCAAGATTCCCCAAACACTGCTGTGGAAGGCAGCCCAGTTCAGAACATAAATCAGCCTAAAACTGGTTAGAAAGTGGGAAAGAAAACTCACAGAAGGGAAAAGTCACACAGGAAGGGGAAAGTCACGCAGAAGTTACAGGGTGGGAAAGCTGCAGACAATCACGAGACTCAGAGCAACACTGGGCTGCAGACAGACACAAACTGGGCTCGAGAACAGAAAACTCGCAGGTCTTTTCCTCTTTTTGCAGGCACCCACAGATCCCCAGGGCTTATTCTGTGTCCCTGTGGGAGACTCAAGCTGGAAGCAGGCAGCCAATAAACTCACCCCCTTGGCACCTTCGCTGCCCTCGGAGCTCTCCCGCTTCTCTCCTTTCAGCTTCATGTTGGGGTGGGAATCACAGACGCCGAGCACAATTCCAGTCAAGGCAGCCTGGGGGATGGAGGTGCCCTGCGCAGAGAGACCCCTTCTGTGACCCTCCAAGCACATGCAGTCGATGGCAGGCTCTGCCAGCCGGGGGAGGCACCGTGCCTCATCACCGCCTTCCTCTGCCTGCCTCTCCCATGGCTGCAGTTTAATTTTCTCCCAGCTCTGTTGCCAGTGCTGGGTGTTCTTTCAGCAGATGCTGCCTCAGGCAGAGGCGCTGCCCAGTGACAGGGTCACAGGCTCATCTCTCCACCCAGAAGGGGCAGACCTTTCAAGCACCAAAGCTGGCACAATGAGCCAGCTTCCCCCTGACTTGTGTGCAGGGGCAAGGAGAGAGCACGGAGCTGCGGGCCCTGGGCAGCTGCGGGTGCTACAGCTGGAGATGTTGCCCAGCAGCAGCAGGGAACAGGGGAGCAGCCCTGGCAAAGAACAGAGGGGGCTTGCCCTGTGCCCCAGCAGTGGGCTGAACCCCTGCAGCCTGCGGGGCTCTGCCCCGGGCCCAAAGGCTGCTCGGGCTCCTACCTGGCAGGGAGCAGCTGGCTCAGGCTCTCCTCAGTGCCCAGGGCTCATCCTCCCCGTGCGCTGCCACAGCGTCACTCCAAAGCACTTGAGTTGCTGTCCCTCTCCATGCAGGAGCTGCTCCACGTGCTGCTGGCTCTCTATTAACCTCCTCCGTTACGGGGCCGCTTTAAGAGCCCAGGACCTGGTTAATCATCCACCGCAAGCGCAGAGTTTATCGGACAAACGCAAAGTTCACAGGCATCCCCGGCAGCCAGAGGAACAAGAACCAAACCTCCTGTTTATTGGTCTGTCTATTTTTATCAGCCAGCTCAGAAAAAAAGGCATCTCTTGGGCAACGCCTCTTTTCCATGTGTCCTGCACGCGTTCCCTGGCTGGTTGCAGCATCGCCTCCTCCACGTGGAAGCAGCGTGCCTCCGAGCAGGAGGAAGAACAGAGCCCTGCTGCTCTCAGTGTGGTGGAATTTAGTCCCCAGATTCCTTGGCATTTCTCTTTTATTGCCTTTGTTTTCAGTGAGCAGCCTGAAGGACGCTGGTCCCGGGATCTCGGTGGGGATCAGCTCCCGTGCCCCAGTTTGTGTAGCTGTGAGTGAGCCCAGCACTCCTGTTCTCCTCACCTTTACAGATCTCAAACCAAGAGGGAAAATTCTGCCCCAGAGCTGGGGAAACTGTAAAGAGGACAAATTTCCATCGTGGAATTCCAGTCCTTTAAAAGCACCCTCTGGGAGCTCTTGGCAGGATGACAGCTGCTCAGACACTGTAAATACAGGGAAGGAGAATTCTCTGTCATGGTCTTTAAACCCTGCTCCTGAGCTTGAAGAAATAATCTTGAAACATACAGGAGTCAAACAGAGCACGTATGTTTGTCATCAAACCCCTCATCAGAGTAAACATTTGCTTACGGCAGCAGAACAGTTTGAATATTTTCCAAACACAGCAAAAATTTGGTAACAACATTTCCAAGGCCGTAATTGGCTCGGGGATGATCTTGGAAGAGAGGCTGGTGAAGGGAGACAGGACAGGAAATCAACTTGGATTTTCAAAGCCGTTGCAAGGGTGTGACATCTTCAGCAGCTGGGATGCTGTTGGACTTGGGCAAAGGACAGAGCCAGGAACGAGCAGAGCTGATTTTACAGGCATTTTACAAGCACATTTTCCATTTCAGCTGCAGCACATTCCAAGGTTTTACATCTGCTCTTCACCCCAGAGACTTTAACTCTGCTCTGTGTCTCCTCTGCCCTCACCCAGCTCATGGTAAGAGCTCCTCTGCACGTGAGCAGGGATTTATTTACCCTCAACCGAGTGATCTATGCTCAAGGTTGGGCCCTGTGAAACCCTGATATCTTTGGGGGGGGGCAGAATATTAAGAGGGCAAACTTAGTTTCCAGGACTCTAAATCTGCTGGAGAACGTCAGTGGTAAGCTCTTGAAGGGGATGTTTGAGCAGGAGCTGGCACCCATATATATATATATATATATATAATATTTTTATATATAAATACTATATTTTATATATTTATAGTAAGATAGATATTCTGTGGGATGTCTGAGATGTCCCACAGAACATATCCACGAGTGAAACCTTCTCACCTGCATTTTGGGAAGGAATTGTGTTCAGGCAAGGCAAATGTAATATTCTGGGCCCCTGAACTACAACTGGACTTTAGGTGAAATGAGGATTTAAGAAATAAATGATCTGCCTGAAAATAAGTCTTAGAAGGACCCTTATCAGCTGTACACATGGTTTCTGCTGAAACAAGGACAGGGAGCTCTGGCCCTCTGATCCCCACGAGAGGAGAGGGCTGGATCCATGGATCCACAGGGGCTCTGCAGGAGCAGCAGCAGAGCTGGGGCTCTGGCGCCAAGAGCCAGGCGAGATCCTGGGTTTGCTGCACAAATGCAACGCTGGGCAGCGTCCTGGTAAAGAAAAGGAACTTTATTTCCTAAAAGTTGGAGAAAATACTTAAAAAACAAGCAAGTGAGGAGCTGTGAATACGGGAAAACATCATCTCCAAATGGCACCGAGCCCCATCCCCTCTGCAGTGTGATCCGACAGACAAGGCACAGGGGCTGGGAGCCAGGCACTGCTCCCTGCGGGAACCCGGGCACAGGGCACACCCCGATATCCCTGCGGGAACCCGGGCACAGGGCACACCCCGATATCCCTGCGGGAACCCGGGCACATCCCGATATCCCTGCGGGAACCTGGGCACATCCCGATATCCCTGCGGGAACCCGGGCACATCCCGATATCCCTGAGGGAACCCGGGCACAGGGCACATCCCGATATCCCTGAGGGAACCCGGGCACAGGGCACACCCCGATATCCCTGCGGGAACCCGGGCACACCCCGATATCCCTGAGGGAACCTGGGCACATCCCGATATCCCTGCGGGAACCTGGGCACATCCCGATATCCCTGCGGGAACCCGGGCACATCCCGATATCCCTGCGGGAACCCGGGCACATCCCGATATCCCTGAGGGAACCCGGGCACATCCCGATATCCCTGAGGGAACCCGGGCACAGGGCACACCCCGATATCCCTGCGGGAACCCGGGCACATCCCGATATCCCTGCGGGAACCCGGGCACATCCCGATATCCCTGCGGGAACCCGGGCACATCCCGATACCTCTGAGGGAACCCGGGCACAGGGCACACCCCGATATCCCTGAGGGAACCCGGGCACACCCCAATATCCCTGCGGGAACCCGGGCACATCCCGATATCCCTGAGGGAACCCGGGCACATCCCGATATCCCTGCAGGAACCCGGGCACATCCCGATATCCCTGAGGGAACCCGGGCACAGGGCACACCCCGATATCCCTGCAGGAACCCGGGCACATCCCGATATCCCTGCGGGAACCCGGGCACATCCCGATATCCCTGCGGGAGCCCCCAGGGCTCTGATTCCCCCGGGAGAACCCCCACCACAAACCCCGGAGGGAGGAACCGTCCATCAGCAGCACAAAATGAACATCGCTGTCCCTGCTCCAGGACAGGAGCCCGCTGCAGTCATCCAGAGCCGGAGCGTCCTTCCAGCAGCTCCTGGAGCTTTCCTGTCCCCGCAGCTCGGGCACCTCCGCACGCCTTGGCCGCGCCAGGCAGAGAGGAAAGAGCCCGGACGAGTTCTCGGGTTTGCAGGGGAGGGTGAGGGGAAGGAGGGGAGATAAAAACCGGAGTACAGCTGAAGGGATTGTTCCAGAGGATCCTGACACAGCCGAGCACCAGAGGAGTGTGAGTGAGCGGCGGGACCTCTCCAGGGCTCAGCATCTCCAGCGCTGCTTCCCCGGGCTGCAGCTCCCTCTGTGGGACTGTGCCACCACCCCTGACCTGCGGGGACAGGTGACAGTCACTGCAGGGCTGTGCCACCATCCTGTAACTGCAGGGACAGGTGACACTCACACTGCAGGGCTGTGCCACCACCCCTGACCTGCAGGGACGGGTGACAGTCACACTGCAGGGCTGTGCCACCACCCCTGACCTGCAGGAACACAATCCCACTCCTGGAGCTGGAGATGTAACCCTGGCACGTTCCCCCAAAAACATTTCTCAGATCTCTCTAATGGAAAAAGTCAAACTGAGACCATGGAATCTGTTTTGATTCTTTTTGGTGTTGTTTTCTCTGCTGTTTCATTTTCCCTTAAGCCAAGTTGGTGACAATTTTATTTTCTCTCTTCAGGGCTGGCTCCAAAACAATTGAACACGGCATGATACTAAGTCTCATAAAATTTAAAATTTTCTATCCTACCTTTCTGTAAGAAGTTTAACACAGCTCCTCTTTCCAAGCCTCGTGGGACTCACAAGAGGTTGAGTTATCAAGGTTGCTATTTAGCTTTCAGAAGTTTTAAAAAGCCTTTTGAAAGGAGGAAAAAACCTCTTGAAGTCGTCTATGGCACAGATAAGATGCTTCCATCCGCCTTTCAAAGTCTCCAGGGAAGCTGAAGAGCAGAGATTCAGCAGCCCCATGGACTCCCCGTGTTTACACAGCACATTAGGGGTTAAATACACCAATATAATTATAGAGTGGATGCAAGGCTTCAGCAAAGAACAGGGCTGACCTCTGCCCACAGCCCCCTCGGGCTCTGTGCCACGGAACTGTGCTGCCTGCTCCGAGAGGGCTGAATGAGCCAAAAGAGCAGCTCTGCAACAGCTGGGGCCCTGGAGCAGCTGCCCTCCCTTCCTCCCCAGACAGCTCACGAGGCTCCTGTTCCCTTTTGCAAAAACCTCTTCTACAAATTAAAAACGGCAACTGATGGCAAATAAAAGCTCCAGGTTTTGTTTTTATGGGCTGTGTGGTCTGGGCGAGGGAGAAGCAGGTGTCAGGAGAGAGGTGTGCCCAGAGCCCTGCCAACCCAACAGCCTGCCTGCTTTCCCGGACTCGGAACATTTATCTGAGCAGCCAGGACAGCTCTCTGGCTTTCACCTCCTTCAGCTGCACCCTGGCACAAAGAGCTACACCAACGTCTGCCTCACAGACAGAAACCCAGGCAGCCCCAGGTGCTCTGCCGTGGATTGACACCCCCATAAATCCTGCAGCTCGTGGGGTCGAGCTCCAGGGAGCGAGGGGCTCACACAGCCACACCAATGCAAGGACATCAGTGCCCAGCCTCGCACCTGGAATTTAGAGCTTCTGTCCAAGTTTTGCTCCCAGATGCTTTCTAGGCAAGCTTTGGTGAATCAGCTCCCCTCTGCTCCCTTCTGTTTTCCCTTGTGGGGAAAACCTGGGGCACCAAGCGTCTGATCCGTGCAGTACTGACAAAATGTGTGTGCACATGCATTTGACATTAAAAACAGCCAATTCCTCTCCAGTTCTGGCTGGCATCCTGCTCCTGTGGGCCAGACAGCCCTGCAGGTCAGATCCTGCTTTCACAGGAGGAGCAGCTCAGGGGGAAGGGAGCAGAGCAGTTCTGCAAATGGTTTGGGAGCGTGATGGGGCTGTGGGGTCAGACAGGGCAGCAGCACAACCCCCCTGTCCCTGCTGTGTCCCTGCTCCCTGTCCCTGCTCCCTGTCCCAGCTCCTTGTCCCTGCTCCGTGTCCCTGTCCCTGTCCCAGCCTCCCCTCCCCTCCCGGCACGGGCAGGGCAGCAGGAAAGGCTCACTCCAGGATTTTACCATGAGAGAAGGAATCAGCAGCAGCCAGGGGCAGCTCAGGTGCTGGAGAGCAGCGGCTTTGTCTGCTCGCGGCCGGGCACATCCTTGTCCTTGTCCTTGTCCTTGTCCTTGTCCTTGTCCTTGTCCTTGTCCTTGTCCTTGTGGGGCTGTGGGTGCTGCCAGGAGCTGTGGGATCCGTGCCTGGGCCAGCCCAGCTGGCCGCAGTGGCCGCAGCAGAGGAGGGAGAGCAGCCTCTCCCGGACCAGCCGTGTGCACAGCACGAACATGATGCAGTTGGCCCCTCCTTGGAACGTGTTCCCGATTCCCTGCAAAGGCACGGGGGGAATCACCCACGGGAATCACCCCAGAGAAGAGCAAACACCGCGTCGGACCAGCTGCAGCACTGAGTCACCGACTTTGGGAACCAGAAATTCAGAAAAATGGGTTTTTTTTCCCCAAAGAGCAGCCGGAAGCAGAGCGGGCGTCGGGCCGGAGGCAGCCCCGGCACTCCCGGCGGAGCCCTTCTCCCTTCAGCCGCTGCCCCGGCCCGTCCCTGCCGCCTTCCTCCGCGGCCGCTAGATGCTGCTGGAGCGGCTCTGCTGCATTGCTGCCGCGGCATCCCGGGCAGCGCTCAGCCGAGGGCAGCAGGCGTTCGTGCAGCGCTGCAGCCCGCCCAGGAACGCGACACCGGGAGCGCCAAACCTCACCCCCCGGCTGCATTTCCTGCAAGCACTCACGTGCAGGACAACCAGGACGGGGTTCTGCACGGCGGGGGAGTTGCAGAGGGTCAGCACGAAGCGCACCGTGCTCCAGACACGCAGGAAGATGAAGATGACGGGGATGAGGATCAGCTTCTTGTCCGCCACGCTGGAGCGGGGCCGCAGGGCCGGGGCTGCCGGGAGGATGGGCCGGTACTCGGAGAGAGCAGCGTGCTGGGGAGAGGGACAGACACACGGACATCAGCACAGACACACGGACATCAGCACTGCCCAAAGGAGAGAGGGGCAGACACACGGACATCAGCACAGACACACGGACATCAGCACAGACACACGGACATCAGCACTGCCCAAAGGAGGGACAGACACACGGACATCAGCACAGACACACGGACATCAGCACTGCCCAAAGGAGAGAGGGACAGACACACGGACATCAGCACAGACACACGGACATCAGCACAGACACACGGACATCAGCACTGCCCAAAGGAGAGAGGGACAGACACACGGACATCAGCACAGACATACGGACATCAGCACTGCCCAAAGGAGAGAGGGACACACGGACATCAGCACTGCCCAAAGGAGAGAGGG
This sequence comes from Hirundo rustica, assembly GCF_015227805.2. Lineage (NCBI taxonomy): Eukaryota > Metazoa > Chordata > Aves > Passeriformes > Hirundinidae > Hirundo > Hirundo rustica. The sequence goes on from NC_053471.1 coordinate 6,743,206, forward strand.
ACAGACACACGGACATCAGCACAGACACACGGACATCAGCACTGCCCAAAGGAGAGAGGGACAGACGGACATCAGCACAGACACACGGACATCAGCACAGACACACGGACATCAGCACTGCCCAAAGGAGAGAGGGACAGACACACGGACATCAGCACAGACACACGGACATCAGCACTGCCCAAAGGAGAGAGGGACAGACACACGGACATCAGCACAGACACACGGACATCAGCACTGCCCAAAGGAGAGAGGGACAGACACACGGACATCAGCACAGACACACGGACATCAGCACTGCCCAAAGGAGAGAGGGACACACGGACATCAGCACAGACACACGGACATCAGCACTGCCCGGACCCGGGACAGCCCCGGGCTCTCTCTGGAGCGAAGGGAGCCCCGTGTCCTGCAGGAGCAGCCCCGGGCACCCTCGGCATTCCTGCCGGGACACTGCAGGGGCTCCGTGCGCTGCCCTGAGCCTGAACCCCGAGCGGAGCACAGGAACAGCTGCCCTCAGCTCCCAGGAGTGGGGAGGGACAGCAGCGAGCCCAGGAATCCTGGCAGAGGCAGAGGCAGGCCGGGAGAGGCTTCCAGGAGTCACGCTGCTATCTCTGACCAGGCTGGGACAGCGTGTCCTGCCTGCTGCACGCAGGTGATGCTGACAGGCACCAGCAAACCTTCCCTGCCCCTTCCCTGCCCCTTCCCTTCCCTGCCCCTTCCCTTCCCTTCCCTTCCCTTCCCTTCCCTTCCCTTCCCTTCCCTTCCCTTCCCTTCCCTTCCCGTCCCTTCCCTTCCCGTCCCTTCCATTCCCTGCCCTTCTCTCTCTGGGCTGCTGAAAATTGCCTCATTCTTCCAATCACCTGCAGGATCCTGCCCTGACCGAGTTCTGTTCATCCCCACCACCGCCACAGCTACACCACAAGCAGAGAAATTTCCAGAAGGACAAATTTCCATCTACCCACACGTGGGGCTTTTTCCCCTAACACAACTCAGAGAGGAAAGAAACCTCTGGATGCAGCTCCTTCTGCCACCCTCATCTGGATTTGTCTGTTGTTCAAATGCTGTGCTGGATGCCTGGGTCCTGTGTTCACAAGGAACAGCAACAGCTGAGGCTCTGAATTCCAGCCCCTGCTGGGACAGGGAGTCTCCTGTGAGGAGGCTTCAGTGCCTGGACTCCCAAATGGAGCTTTGAGCTGCCAGCACAAAATAACATTCCCAAACACAAACTGTCGTTGGAGACGCTCAAAGGACTGAGGTTTGAGAACTCCAATCTCGGCACAAGGGGAACTGCAGAAAACTGATTAAAGCTGAATTTGTCCTTCACATTCCGTTTCAGTTCTCACTGTAGCGTTTCCCTCGTGAGCCTCCCACAACCCCTGCTCGTTTTCCAAGGGCTTTTACATTCTGCCTGTGCTGTCACCATGTGCTGGTGCTGCTGGATCAGGGCTCTGCTCCTCCCCGGGGTGGGGACATTTCAGTGCCCCCACATTTCTCCTGGCTGTGCAGCTGCTGAGCAGGGAGAGAAAGGCAGAGCAGGGATGGAATCGCCCAGCAAGGTACTCACCGCTCTGTTGATGTGCTTCCTGATGAGGACGTAGAGCACTGGCAGGGTCACGTAGGCCAGGATCTCCCAGACCTTGCCCGTCAGCAGCATCCACAGCAGCCGATCCTCAGCGTCCAGGTTCACCCAGCACCAGCCCACAGAAACGTTGGAGGCGTCGTAGCCGATCTTCTTCAGGGCCACAGCGGCCACCGTGATGGCCAGGGGGACACCCCAGCTGAGGGCAGAGAGCCAGGGTGAGCCAAGAGTCCTCAGCCGAGCCCCCCACACCCCAGACAGGCTCCCAGGGCTTATCCAGAGCAGCAGCACCAGCGAGGGGAGGTGGCCAGCAGGTCCTGAAGGAACCAGGGCTGCAAATCCCCTCCTGGGTCCCCAGCAGCGCTGCACCCTGAGCTGACCTGCACAGGGCAGCAGGACACATCCCTGCCCTCCTCCTGTTCCCCCATGGCCACAGCGAGGCTGAGGATTTGCCAGGGCTTTGTGAAATGTGACTTTCCTGCAGGACCCAGCCGGCTGATCCCGAGCTTTGGGAGCGCAAGCAGCCGAGTCCCACCTGATTCCAAAGTGAAACACAAAGAAATCCACAGCTCCATTCTGTCAGTGGTTTGTTTGCTAGCTTTGCTTTTGAGTGGAGGTGTAGTCAGTATTTTGGGAGCCAAAATATAATTTCTGAAGAACAAAGAGCCAGGGAAAAGCACTGGTAGTAACAGCAAAAAGCCAAGAAAGCAAAGAGGAGCCACATTCACTGAACTGGGGCCCGTGACTTTGGCTTCTCCCTTGACAGCAGAAGCAAACACAGGGAAGCATTTAGGAGAAAAATAACTGTGGTGACACACTCGAATGAAGTCACTCAGCAGCTTGGGCTGCCCACAAGAAACCATGAGGAAGAACAGAAAAATCCCACCAGCCCAAAGAGAAATGACACCAGAACGTGTCACCTGCCCCGGCCGCCGCGGGGAGAGGGACGGGCTCAGGCTGAGCCTCCAGCACCACCCTCCTGTCACCCAGGTGCAGGGAAAACAAATCCCTGACTGTCCTGCTCTCCCAAGTCCTGCACTGACAGCCTGGAGCCGCTGCAGGGAGCAGGGAAAGGATCTTGCCCCCAAAACTCAGGGACGCCAGACTAGGCAGGCAAACAGCAGCCGCCTTGACCGGATTGTCTGAAATTCCATAGTTCAACCGTAGAATCAGAGATAATTCCATGATACCAGATTTCAAAAATACCCCATTTCCTACTCCTAGGAAAAAAAGAAACAAATAAAAACATCTACTCAAAAAAGAAACAAATGAAAATTTAAGGCTATAAGAAAATTAGAGTCAACTCTTCATCCCGTTGGGAACATTTTGTTTCAGGGCTCAGCTCGGAACAGGCAGTGCTAATCCAAGCCAGGGCTGTTATTTAAGGACAGTTGTGCTGCAGGAAGCCCTCCCCAGTCTGTTATCAGAGCAGACTTCTAAAAACATCCCAAACGTCACCAGCACCATGAAAGGTTCCCCACAACTCAGGAGTCGTTTCGGTAAAACCGGGGATTTTCTCAGAAAACAACTGCAAACGCAAAGACTTTCCATTCTCAGCACTCGTGAAGAACCGAGCACTGAGGTAAAGAATTCAAGAGAAATGGCACTTCCTTAGAGGGACCTTTTAAAGGCACACGGGCACCAAGGAAAAGGAGGTGAATTTAGAAACTAATTTGCCTAAATAATGATCTCATCATCGAGCTGAAACCAAAAGAGAAGGAAGATAAAACCAGGTCAAATTACGGTGTGTGGATGCAAGACAGGACAGCTGAGTACAGACACAGAGAGGCCAGGGGAGGAAAGGACTCACCACTAAGAAAGGGACTCAAAAACCTTCAGGAGATAACTGGTGAAAGGAGGAATAGAACTGCTGTGTAACAGGCAGCTAATTTTCACTGGAATAGCATGCTGGGATCAGATGGATATTCACCACGAACACCAGGCAAAAGGATTACCAACAAAGTGAGACTAGGAAGGGCCGAGGAAGGAATCAGACATTTCTGTGAACTCCAGCTCCATTTCAGCAGGCTGGGAAGGAGAACTGAGACTGGTGATTCAGTTCTTGAGAGCTCCAAAGTGACAGATTGAGGAGAGCTGCCAAATGTCAGAGCTTTTACTGAACTGGGAGAATGGAGGAACTGAAGAGTCAGGACTCCTCAGCCCAGGTGTGTGTAAGGACTGGAATGAAAAGGATCCAAGATAACAGAGAAGCAGAAATACTCCTCTGAGCCCCAGGGAGCAATTCTGTAGGCTGGGCCTCTCCAAAGCACTCTTGGATGCAAACAGTGTGGGAGAGAAGGGAAGATGGCTCCTCCTTCCTGTGAAAAGGCTGGAAATCCAACCTGTAAGACAGACACAACAGGACTTATTCCTCCAGTACAGCTCCTGGTAAGCGATGAATAAAAAATCATCCAACCCAGCAGAAGTTTGCAGAGTCACACAGAACAAGGCGAGGTGAGGAGCCTCCAGCTCCAGCAGCGTTCAGCTCAGCTTCCCTGGTTCTCTGGGGTCACATTTCTCAATAAGCAGTTTGATTTCTGCTGCACTGCTGCTTTTCCCCCCGGAGGCTCTCGCAAGGCGATGTGCTGTCACCTGCCTGCACAGGTCAGACCAGGAGCCATCCTGCCAGCAGCCCTGCAGGCACCTCCTTCTGGGGACAGGGTTTTACTGTGTAAGGAGGGGAAATCCTGGATATCCCAGGCAGCCCCAGGAAGGAGCTCTGAGCACACCTTGGAACCAGAACTCCAAATCTGCCCAGTCCAGCCCTGCAGGAAGCAGCCCATGAAGGAGCGGGGTGAACAGAGCAGCAGTGCACGAAAGGACTGTGCGCACTCCATGGACATGAAATACCTGCATGGCTACAAATGTGTGCATATATGTACACATAAACATATATTCTGATATATAGGCACGTGTGTGCTGTGGATTTTTTTAAAGTAAGGATATTTATGGTTATAATGATCTGCACAGCCTGATCAGGAAATGAAAAGCCTTTCAAATGCTGTCAGCAATTGGTACCAAAAGCCAAGCAGGAAACAATCCCAAGGTGGGCTCTGTCTGTCTCGTCCATTCCTCACCCCAAGTTTGGATCAACTTCTCTCACAACAAAGGTGATGTTTTCCAAGCAGATGACACCTGACACTTGGAAATTCAGGAGCAGTGAGGCAGCCTGGTCATTCACACGCTGCATGCCAGAACTCACATTTTACAGCTACGTAAGTGTTTCCAAAGCTGACTGCAGGCTTGTTTTCAAAGCTTCTCTGAGCTCAACAGGTTTAAAACCAAAGCAGAGGCTGCAACTCTCCAGCCTGGAATTGGTGGATGTGTTACCACAGGAATCCCTGTGGCACAAACCTGTCTGGCGGGTTTGAGCCACTGGGACATCCTGATTTCCCACAGGAAAATTCCAGGTTCTGACTCCCAACCTGTGTTTAGTCAGCTCCATCTCCAAGCATTGTGTCCAGAGTTTCATTTCTCAGGTGACTACAAAAGTCAGGGAAGTAAAACAGGATGATGTGTCACGAGGGGATGGGCACAGAGCACGCCCTCACTTATTTTCTCTGGCTTTTCAGACAGATCATAAAGCAGAAGCAGCTTTAAACACTGGCTCTGCACAGAACAGGAGGCATTTACAGAGCAGAACCCGATCACGGGGGCTCAGCAGCCTTTAAAAAGAGCAAATGGTGCTGATCACTACCAAGGACTGAAGATGGCATTTCACTTTTACTGTAAAGAACCGAAAAAAATTGAACAAATCCACTCAGAAGCAGCTCAGTTTGAGCATCTCTCCCTCTGTGTTGTGGGGCTAGAGCAATCTCCCAGGATTTTTACAGTTTTTAGAGTGCACACACTGCAGCCAGAGCAGTTTCAGCGGCTCTGCTCTCTCCACACTTGGTAGCTGACAAGGCTGAGGAGCATTAAACCAGCTGGAGAAACTGAAGCACAGACAAAAGCCTCACAAGCAATTAGCAGACGGGAAAAATACAAATGGACCAGATTTGCCTGAGCTCTTTGATGTGCCTGATGGAGCCAGAATGCCCACGAAGGAGTCAGACTTGTTTTTCATATCCATTAAGCAACATGTGGCTCTTTACCAGCATCCTGTCCTCACCACAGCTCTCAGAGTGCAACTCTCTATTTACTCCAGATGAAATAACATAAATGCTCCTCCAGAGCATGTCCTCTCAGCTTCAGCAGCACCATGGGGTGCCCAGGGCCGTGGGCAGTGCCCTCAGCCCCTCACACAGCCCCTGTGGAAGCAGCAATTCCAGCAGGCAGGGCGGGAGCTGGAGTTCCTCCCTGGTTCTCTCTCAGTCCCAAAGCCTCTCTCCGGCCCATCCTCACCTGGGCGCAGCTCTGCTGCAATCCTCTGCCAAACGATGCTGTCTGAAACTAAAAGCTGACAAATATTTGACTAAGAAACCAAAGAAAATCCTCTACTTGTCCTGAGGGCTTTTTTCCCTCCTTTTAAACCAGATCACTCCTCTCATAATTTATTGCAAAAGCTTGGCAACACGGGGCACTGAAGGATCACTGTTTTGCTCAGCGTGGACGTAGCACATGATTCCACAAGCTCCAATTACATAATGAAAGCTTTTACTAAACATGATGTGGAAAACCAGTGCCCTAAATAGCAGAAACTGAGACATAAAGCTACACTGTGCTCTGGTTTGTCTTGCTTTCAATCAAACACGCCAAAACAACCTTCAGAGTGCTTCTCTAGCAGTTTGCTGACCCGTGGACAGCGTTCTCCTACGAGTATGGAATTACAGCAACCTGCCTGGGCAGGGGGAAGCTGGGGACCCGTGGAAACACATCCCAGACACGGCAGCTTGGGCAGCAGCAGGCAGCACACACACCGGGTTTGTTGCATTGCTTCTGGAGCATCAGAGCAGAGCGGAGGGAAAGCAGAAGCCAGGACTCTCAGTCGTTAGAACTCACCAGAGATTTTTCTAAGTGACCTTGAACAAAAAAGCTTTGACTTCTCCACGTCTCCAACCCTTCACTTGGGAAGGGAAAGGGGGAGCAAGCAGGTTAGTTAAAAGACAGCAAAATCCCTGTTTGAAAGGAATTAGAGGGGAAGAAGAGAAGAGCACAGAGACTCAAGTGGCACCCGAGGCTCCATCAGGAGCGGAGTGCAGTGCAGGGCCGGGGGTCCCGGGGGTCCCGGGGGTCCCGGGGGTCCCGGCAGCTCACAGCACCCACCTCACGGCGTGGAAGCTCCAGAGCAAGCCCGAGCCCGCGGGCGAGCCCCTGACGATGGTCAGGTACAGGTAGAGGGCGATGGCCATGGTCCAGAAGAAGGAGCTGGTGTTGGCGAAGGTGGACAGGGCGCCCTGCAGGACGCAGTCCCACGAGGTGCGCTGGAAGTCCCGCAGCACCCCGTAGAAGTAGGACAGGGCCGAGAGCAGGTCTGCCAGGGACAGGTGGAGCAGCAGCTGCCGCGGCCGCGTCCGCAGCTCCGGCCAGCGCGCGTGGGAGCCCAGCAGCAGCGCGGAGCCCAGGCAGGACAGCGCGCACGACACCAGCACCGCGCCGCGCTCCGCACCCCACAGCCGCGTGGGGGGCAGCGGGGGGGCTGCGGCCATGGCCCGGGACAGCGGGGGACAGAGGGGGACAGAGGGGGACAGAGAGGGGACAGAGTGGGGACAGAGTGGGGACAGAGTGGGGACAGAGAGGGGAGAGAGAGGGACAGAGAGGGACAGAGAGGGGACAGCGGGGACAGAGTGGGGACAGAGAGGGGACAGCGGGGACAGAGTGGGACAGAGTGGGAAGAGAGAGGGGACAGAGAGGGGAGAGAGAGGGCAGAGAGAGGGGACAGAGAGGGGACAGCGAGGGGACAGAGAGGGGACAGAGAGGGGACAGCAGGGACAGAGAGGGGACAGCGGGGAGAGAGTGGGGACAGTGAGGAGAGAGGGGGACAGCGATATAGAGCGAGGGGAGAGCGCGGGGACAGCGAGGGACAGAGGAGAGGAGCGAGGGGACAGCGCGATGCAGCGCCGCGGGACGGGCGCGCTGTCCGCAGTGACCGCACCGCCGTGTCCGGAGTGTCCGCACGGCAGTGACCGGCCCGCTGTGTCCCTGTGTCCGTCCCGCCGTGTGCGGAGCCCGGGCTCGGCCGCGGAGGCTCCGCAGCAGCCGCAGGAGCAGCCCCGGGAGCGGCGGGGCCCGGCCCGCCCCCGCTGTCATGTGAGAGCGGCCCGGCCCCGACAGCAGCGAGCCGCGGGACGGGATCGGGACAGGGACCGGGACGGGGACGGGGACCGGGACAGGGACGGGACGGGACGGGATAGGAATCGGGATCGGAACCGGGATCGGGACTGGGACAGGGATCGGGAGCCGCTTCCGCCGGGGCGCACGGAGCGAACCCAACCGCGGCCCCGCAGCACAGAAAATTCTTGTCTTTTTTCTCCTTTCAATCAAAAATCCCGCCCCGGCCGCCGAGAGCAGCGTGACAGCAGGGAGCGAGACAGGAATACACGCCCGGGTCGGTGTCGGCTCCTTTCCTTCGCTCTCCACACCTCCTTCCCCAAGGACAGCGCACGGCTCAGCTCCCCTGCCGAGCCAGAGCCACCGGGATTATACACACGTTTGTACACACACAGGTTTGTACACACACACGTTTGTACACACACACGTTTATACACACATTTATACACGCACATTTATACAGCAGTCGCTTCCTTTGAAACAAGATCTTCTTTCAACGTACCGTAATTACCCCTCAGTTAACTTCGGTCAAGCAGCTTTACGTTTCTAGGAATTTATTTTGGAGCGCGATGCCTTCTGCGTGTTCTTTATAGAAAAAGGAAGCTGCAGCAACTTGCATTTCCCCCCCGCACACAACCTGACACCAAGAGCTTTTTTAACTTTTTCATTGCTGCAGGCTTTCTTTAGCTACCGTCTGACCCCTCAAAAAACCCAAGAGACAAAGCTTTGTCAAGGCTGCGCTCCCACTTGCTGCTCTCACACATTCCTGGCTTCCTCCCTGTGCCCTGGCTCCCCTTTTCCCCACTTTTATAGCACCAGCCCCACCTCTCTCAGACATCCAAACACCCTGCCTGGCAAGTACTGCTTTTATTTTGGGTGAGGATGTGGCTCCATAACACAGCTTAATTAAATCTTGCCAGATAGAGAACCGAGATAAATCCAGAACTTGCATTTCCACTAACTTGGGGCTGTGATTCAGATATCCCATTCTCAATTCAGAAAAAAAAAAAAACCCCAAAAAACCGGCTTGTCAGGTCATCATAAATTGTTGAAATAAAAACCAGAGGCACGGATTTTTGCCTTAACAATCACAAATAAGGCAGGCAGAGGATTTTCTGCCGGCTCTCTCCCTGTTTTCTAAAACAGGAGCGAGCGAAGTTTGCACACAGAAGGCACCACTAAACAGCAGGGGCATCCTCAGAGTTTGTGCTTCAAAACTGAGCGACAAAAGGCTCATAAATAATTCTTACTACAGTTTCCCATCACCTCCCATTTTCTCGGCGCCTCCACGTGTGAGACATTCAGCATCTCTGTGGCGTTCCTGTCACCTGGCGTTGTCACCTCCTCACTGCAGGGCAGGAGCAGCTGTCTCTGCCTCAACACACGTTCCTCCTCCAGCCCCAAGGAATCTGCAGTTGCCCAGAGAACAGAAATACTTGGAAGCTGCCCAAAGACACATCTCACTTCAAAGGCAGCATTGTCTGTAGCTCAGGAATGAAAATCTAAGGAAGTGGCTTGTCATGTAGCAACGCACACAATGAAAATTCTCCTTTCAGAATTTCACCTTCAGACGCTTTTTACAGCATAGGGAGATAAAGCAACGTGGTATTTGGTGAAAAGACACAGAAAATCTTTTTTAATGACTGGAATTCACCCCACCAACTGCTAAAAGAACTTTCTGACACACAGGCTGCACTCTGCATCTTACAAAGCACTGGGTGAGCTGTAACTACATAAATTTACCTCCACTGTGAGACAGAATGTACTGATATAACCTTTTAATTTTAATTTTTTTTAATGGCTTCAACAAGGGGGTTTTACTTTGCCTTTGCAGCTGGGTAGGAGGCTGGGCTGAGGCACAGTTCTCCGTTAACTGGGAACCTGGTCATATGCCTTGGGGCTTTTTAGTGATGATCGGGAGCTGAGACCCCAGAGCACCTCTGCACGGCACAGACAGCGCCCTCACAGCGCCTGCTGCTCCCCTGGGTTCGGTGCCACATCGCTGGGGCACTTTGATCAGAGATGAACACGCTCCGTGGGGCAGCACACGAGCAGAAGTTCTGCTCTGGCTCTGTTCACTCCCCTGAAACGCTCCAAGCCCAGCTCTGGGCTGGCTGGGGAGGAGAGCCTGGGCTGCTCTGGAGCATTCAGCCAGTGTCACAGCCCAGCTCGGGCACAGACGTGTGAGGAAGGAAAACCTCTGCACCTTTAGAGGGGTTTTCCATCAAACTGAATGGTTTCTCATATCCCAGCTGCCTTCAGCACTCTCGCTTTAAGGCCACAGGTGGAATGACAACTCTGACTCGCAGTGTCCCCGGCACAGCCACTGTCCCCAGCACAGCCACTGTCCCCAGACACTGTCCCCAGCACAGCCAGCGTCCCCAGCACAGCCACTGTCCCCAGACACTGTCCCCAGCACAGACACTGTCCCCAGCACAGCCACTGTCCCCAGCATAGCCAGTGTCCCCAGTCAGTGTCCCCAGTCAGTGTCCCCAGCACAGCCAGTGTCCCCAGCACAGTCAGTGTTCCCAGTGTCCCCGGCACAGACACTGTCCCCAGCACAGCCACTGTCCCCAGCACAGCCACTGTCCCCAGACACTGTCCGCGGCACAGCTGGTGTCCCCAGCACAGTCAGTGTCCCCAGTCAGTGTCCCCAGTGTCCCCAGTCAGTGTCCCCAGTCAGTGTCCCCAGTGTCCCAGCACAGCCTCACACCCACAAGAGGTCACTGCCGGCCCAGGCTCCAGGGTGGCTCTCCCTGTCCCCGTCCCCGTCCCCGCTGTCCTGCTCTAACCAGCTCCTCTGCAGGAGGAGCCTCTGACAGCACCAAAGGGACCTTGGTCACCTTTTTCTGTGCCTGCCACGCCCACAGCTCAGACTTTCAGGCAGGAGCCTGAAGAAGTTGAGTCCAGTTCCATAGAACCCGTTAAAAAAAGAGTTAAAAAGCAGCTGAGTACTGCAGTAACCAGAGCCCTTTAATGTTCGAGATCTCAAACCACCGTGCAGCTAATTCCACGCCAGGAAGCCAGAACAATTGCTTCTTACACTCATCAGCTTCTCAGGGCTGAGGACAATTAAAACACACAATTAAAACCCACATCCTGGAGGAACGCAGGATGAAATTCATCCTGCACAGCCACGCACGGGGCACAGCGATGGTGCGAGACCCCAGGCAGGAGAGAACGGCCCCGAGACACAGACCTGACCCTGGAACTGCAGCACAGCTTGGAGGAAAAGCCGGCCAGGAGCTTCAGCAGCACCTGAGCTCTTCGTTTCCAGGAGATTGGGAGCGTTTTTCTGTCATCACCTGATCCTGGGCTCAGGGCCTGGGCTGGAAGCAAAGCCAGGGCAGCGTGGCTGGGGAAGGCTCCGGGGAGCTGGGGACCCTCCTGCTTGTCCTTTGTGGCTTTTTCGAGCATGTGACAAAAACAAAAATCTACATTTCTTGTACTCCTGGCACAGATGAAGGACCTAATCCCTGGCTTCGTTAACCCCTTCTCTTCCACTTTGGAGAGGCGCTAATAGCGAGAGACACCCAGGGCTGCTCAGAAAGTTCCAGAACGATCACTCAGAGCCTCCAGAACCATCCCTCAGCAGCTGTCCCCCCCAGACACCTTTCTCCAAGGAGATTCAGGAGAGTCAAGTGAAAAGCCCCCAAGGAAATGCATTCCCTACATCCACCACGGAAAAGGAGCAGCAGGGGAGGTTAGAGGGGCAGACATCCCATCCACCCCGAATTCCAGCAGCTCCGCTCCGCTCCAGGAGCCACGAGTGGCACACAGCAAGAGCCAGCCTGGGGCAGGGCCACCCTCATGTCACCGCAGCAACTGAAAATGAGGGAATTAAAGCTGGTTTTGGTTAATTCCACGTCCTCTGGACACACTAACTGAAAATAAATGGGATGAAAGCCGATTTTAATTTATTCCCAGTCCTCTGGAAACCTCCTTGAAGCAGACCAAGGCAAGAGGCAGCTCCTGGAGTAACAAACCCTCAGCTGTTGGCATGCTCGGGGTGGGGATGGAGGAAAGCCTGGAAATGCTGCTGGGTGGGGACTGAGCCCCTCCTGCCCCTTCCCCAGGGAGCCCAGAGCAGGGTTTGCACCCACACCGCCTCAGCAAGCCCAGGGGGTTTTCTTCCAGCAGACAGAGCTGCTCAGTCATTTTAAACAGTTCCATTAGATAAGAAAGTGTCGTCAGGCTGCAGAGATGGCACAAGGATTCCAGCCAGCAGCTCTCCAAATAAAATAAAAAATGCCAGCAATGAGAGGGGTTTTTTGCAGGCAGAATGTAATTAGTGACACTGCTGGAATCAAGCCAGCGGCAATCAATGGATTGAAAGATGCTCCAAGTGTTGTGACAGTTATTAATTTCAAATTTAAATTAGGGGATTAATATGGGATATTCCCTCATGCTGCGGCCGCGTGGGGAAAAATAAAGACATTAATATTGTACATTCCATAATGAGACCGAGCATGCCACCAACTAATATCAGAAATTACACTTAAGGCCTGATCACAGGATCTGCCAGGTCAGGCTCCAGCACGGAGGGAGGGGTGGCAGGTTGGGAGGGGCTCTGGAAAGGGCAATTACACAGAAAGCAGCGAGGCTGCCTCTGCCCTGACCTCCGGGAATCGCTCAGTGATGCTCTTCTAATATTCTCATTACCTGTAACAGCAAGGTGTGGGCTGCACCTCTTACATTTAGTAGGTGGAAAAAAGGCCAAATTGCAGGGGTTTGGGGTGTTGTTTTACTGCAGACCGTGCAGGGGAAGGGCTGCCACGGGCTGTGCTTCACGGCGTGTGATCAGGAGAGCCTCGAGCTGCAAAAAAGCCACGGCGCACGTCAGCTTCCCCAGAGCCCGCTCCAGCGGCTCCACGGCAGCGACTCGGGACAGAAAAGCGCAAAGCAGCGAGAGAACAACTCTGCCCCAGGGAAAGGGCAGGGCAGAGCCCCGCAGAGGCACTCGGGGAGGACACAGGAAGAACAGAACTTGCAGCAGCGCGTTCCTCTTCTCCTCTCGGACATCGGGCACCCCGGGGCGCTCCGGCTCCGGCTCCTGTGAGACCCCCGGCAGCGCCCCAGCCCGGGCAGGGCGTCGGGCAGGCCCAACAATGTGCAGCACTTCTAGGGCAGTATACTTGCTGATTGCTTCCTTGACTACTGCTCACAACAACCAGCTAAGACACTGCCAAAGAAACACTCACAGCTGGCATCGCAGCGGGGACGCGGCGCTGAAATCCTCCTCTCTCCTCATCCACACACACTCGGGGGACAAACACGGACCCTGAGGCAGCTGCAGCAGTCCTGAAGAAAAAGCTTTCAAGGGAGAAGAGGCTCAAACTCATAAATCCACAGTTATCCCGTCCCTTACCCCAAATCTTGCTTAGGGCCTGTAAAAATGACCAACATTAACCAGATGAACACAGCTGACTCGTCTGTAATCCGTATTTATCCCAAGCATCCCACGCCACCGCTCAGGCAAGACAGTGGAGCAGTAAAGTGTTTCCAAATGCTGAACAGCTCAAGATACAAAGCTGTTCCAACTGTTGTTGTGTTCACTGCACTGCACAGGGGGCACAGAGGCTGGGCAGAACGAGAATTCCCTGGGAACGCAAGGGAGAAAGGCACCGACACTCACCTGTGCCGAAACTTCGCTGTTACGCACTGCGACAGCCCGGGGTGCACAAGGTCTGGGTTTATCCAGCGTTCCTGCAGCCCTGGACACACAAGGACACGTGGGAAGACAGCCCTCAGGACAAAGGAACTTGTTCCCCACAGCCTGAGGAGCAGGTGATGGATCGCCCGAGGGCCTCTTGTGCAACACCTGAGTGCAAAGGTGGAGCCCAGGAGGGGCCCCGGCTTCCATCAGCCTCTGGCTCCTCTCAGGGATCCACTGAGCACCACACCTGGGGATTCTCAGACATCTGAGCCCCCAGCCCCCTCCCAATACACCGAGCTTCAAATTCCAAAAGCTCCAGAACCTGGTTTGTGTTTAGATAGCAAGATGGAGCGAGCTGAGACTCTCAGTTCTTCGTTGCTCTCACCCTGCTTCGCTCACAGTGAAATTGTATTTCCTCTCCCAAGCTCCCAGAGCCCTGCCATCCTGCAGGGAAAGGGGTGAGCACTTCAGGCTGGAATATCAAACCCCAAACCCCCGGCTCTCCCCAAGTGCCCAGCATGGTCAGTGGCTGGGAGCAGGTGTTTTTACAGAAGACACACAGCGATTAAAGACGAAACTGTTGGGTCTCTTCCAGAATCACAGCAAGTTCAGTGGCTCCTCTCGCACAGGGTGGCCGTGAAGGAGGTGGGGACATCACAGGGGGCACACAAGGGTGGCACAGCGTGCTGTGAGTGCCCATCCCACCAGCCAGGGCACAACAAGGGCTCCATCCCCTGCAGACTGCACCCATTCATTAAAAAAACACTTCTGGACTGTGACCTGTTCACCCCGAGGAAAAAAAGCAAACAATTCTAAAAGACCAGAACCGAGAGCTGAGAGCAGCAGCCACCTGCCTGTGCTGCAGACTGTCCCACTCTGCAAGGAGCTGATTTGCCACATTTATTCATCATCCCTCCAACATTCCCACCAGGATCAGGACAAAGCAGACTGTCTCAAAGGCAATTAACAGGTCAGGGACGAGCACAGCCATGGGAGAGCAAAACAATCTGGCACAGAAGAGGAAGATCCTGCTTCATCTCTCATCCTCCTCGGGGGACAGACCAGGCTGCACAACTGCTGGTTTGGGAACTGTAGAACTTTCCTTTGAGCCTCTGGAAACAAAGCATGACAGGGCGAGGGAGAGATGTTTTGGGGAACTTCTTTGCAGCAAGATAACGACCCTGCTTTTAATTTTTCCAATCATTTTAGCTCCCCTCTGCTGCTTGCTACCTCTAAGAATCCCAAGTGCTTTAGGAAAGGGGAAAACAAATAAATCCACAAGCACAACCTAAAGAGGTGCCACTCAAAGTTTCCATGGGCACATCCAGTTGAATTTTCCATTTAAGGGCTCCAATTGCCCCCAAATGGTGATTTTCTCCTTGGACAAAAGGTAACACATGACCTGTTTCACTTCTCATTGAGTGCTGGGGTGCGGAACCTGGAGAGGGGAGCCCCAGCAACTCACCCCTGTCTGCTGGGGTGGCTGCATGCCAGCTCCTGCTAATTCTCACTGTAGGGGTGACAGAGCAGCAGGAAAAAGCTGTTTGGTGGATCACGTAACAGTGAATTAGCCAGTGAACACACCATCACCATAAAACAACAAGCTGAGGGGTGTGGAGGGTGGAAAAACTCTCCTGTTACAGAAATTCTACATTCCAAGAAAGGTAAAAGGTCCTGTCAGGTAAGATCTGCAGCAATCACTTTGTCAGCACAGAAAAATGTGATAGCACAAGCCTCATTTAACCAAGCACATTTGTTTCAGTTCGTTCCCCGCATTGTGTCTTCCTCCTGCTGTCAGCATTGGAGTTTTACACTCTGACCAGCCCAGCCACAGCCCCTGAGCTGGGAGCTGAAGCATTGCACAGTTTCACTCAAGATATGAGCAATTCCCACTGAAAACCAGATGTAAACAGATCCTCTGCCTCTGGAAGCTTCAAATATTTCCTGTTGTAAGGCAAAACGAAGGTGAATTTTCATCTGTGAAATGTCTGGGTGAAACCCAGCAACAGGAGAAAGTTTGAGTGGAAAAGACCAAGCCACAGTTTTCACACCTCAGAAAGACAGGTTGAAATCAACTCCTTCCACTGCCTGTCTAAACCAGGCTGACTTCAAAACCGCCCCAGGATGCTCGGTGTCTTTCATTCAGGCTGTTCCAATCAAGCCTTTCTAGTTCTGAGCCGTGGAATTAGGGGATGTCTGAAGTGAGTCCCTTACTCTCCCCAGGGTGAACTGCCATCCCAGAGAAAAATCAGCCTGAACCTAAACGATTCCAAGATTCCAGTCCAAACCACTTTGGTGGTGGCAGAATGAGAACAAATCCCTTCCTTCTCCCCAGGGACATCAACGTTTCCCCTTCAGGCAGGGGGAGAAGGGCCTTGCTTCTCCAAGTACACCCAGCTCCCCTGACCTTCAACCCTACAGACAGCCGTCCCTTTTAAAGCTAAAATTTGATAAATACACACTTGATAAACTCTGCCTTTGGCCTGACACAACTCCTGCAACATGAGGATCCTGAGTTTGGGGTTAGTGTCCCCAGAGGTGCCCAGGTTAGTGCTGTGTTATCCCACAAATCATCCAGGAAATGGTTCTGGGCTTGGACTCCTGGCAATGCTCATCAAGCCCTGTTATTGTTGTATTCTTCTCCTCCAAGCTCCCCATAGCATCCTAATTCCCCAAACACAGCTTAACAACTCCTGCTTGCCTTTCTTTAATTAATCACATGGCAGAAATGTCCCTTAAGAGATGAACTGATGCTCCCTAGAGAGGAGAGAGATTTACCAGGGCCCTCCAGGGCTGTGGCAGGAGCGGATCCAGCTGGCAGCAGCCCCTGAGATCCATCTGGAGGCACAGGTGAGCCCATGGTCCTGTTCCCAGGTGATCTCCTGGTCCCAGGTGATCCCACACTCCTGTTCCCAGGTGATCTCCTGCTGTTCCCAGGGCTGATCCGAGGCAGGGAGGAGGAGCAGAGGCTCCTGGAGCTCAGAGCTCTTGGGCCAGTTCCACCCTCTGATGGGCTGGGACTCCTCCCAGCACTGCCACCCCTCCCTGGCCGGGCTGGGGAAATGGGACAACACCTTTGCCCCGAGCAGCAGGTGGCTGAGAACAAAGCAGAACTGAGAGGAGCACGGGCAGAACGAGCTGCTTTCTGTAAAACAGCAAAATGGGCAAAATTCACCCCAAAACCACAGGGCAAGGGTCCTGTGAGAGAGGCCAGCGGTCCTGCCGGTGGCACAGCTGCATGCCAAGCCCAGCTGGTGGTCAGTGGTCATTCAGCTCGGGGGGACGCTGGGCTCCCTGCTCTCAGTGAGAACATTGCAGGGCAGCACTGCAATATTCCAGACGAGGAGAGTCCTGCACCTCAGCTGCTCCCCTGTGGCGGTACAACACCTATCACATCACCAAGGGGAAGATCCCAGCTCCATTTTCAGTGGCATGCAATTCTTTTAACTCCAATTCCTCTTACCAAAGCCTCCTCTGGTGCACTGGGTGAAGGATTCTTTATCCAGGGCTGCTCCAGGCAGGCTGAGTGTAGGTTGAACGCCTGGTCACTTCTCCTACAATGTGTTCAAAGGAAAACAAAAAGAAATATATAAAACTGAAGGCTTGAATTCGTTCCCCTCTCTCCTATAAGCCCCTTCAGCTGAGTCTGTGTTTGGAAACAAAACAATGGCTCATGTGTTATTAACTTCTCTCCATTTGCATCAAGAAATGATCTGTACCAGTTACTGGGAGATTACTGGTGGTTTACCTTCGAAACACAAGGAAACACAGGCTCGCCTATCGAGCTGCCTGCTTTTGGAAACTCCAAAACAGCCCGGACGCACACAGCTAATGAAACATCCCACTGAACAGATGAGAGGCAGGCTGCTTACAACGAATGCATCTGATATCAGAGATACAGAGCCAGGGTGGGCCTGTCTTCAGAATAAAGGCAAAGCAGAGCTTTCCTCCCCGTGTGAGCCCTTGGGCAGCGTTACTGACCCTTTCCATCCCGGACGGAACACTGGGCCGGGTAAGAGCCCTGCAAACAGGAGGGAGAGGAGTTTGTGCCAGGAGAGGGGAGCAGCTGCCAGCTCCTCACTAAGAATTGAGCACTCAGCTTCATGTTCCCCGTGTAAAGGCCTGACATGACAATGCATCACCGAGAGCCCAACTCCATCAATCCAGGTGCCTCCTCTCACACAGCTCCTCGGGGTCCCCCAGAGCTCCCAGGCTGAGCTCAGGAGCTCCAGAGTGTTCAGTGCGAGCACACAGCTGCTCTTTGGGGGCTATCCCTTTCTGGGGCCCCCAAATCCTGACCAGCATCCCCAAATCCTGACCAGCATCCCCAAATCCGGACCTGCATCCCCAAATCCTGACCAGCATCCCCAAATCCGGACCTGCATCCCCAAATCCAGACCAGCATCCCCAAATCCTGACCAGCATCCCCAAATCTGGACCCGCATCCCCAAATCCGGACCAGCATCCCCAAATCCTGACCAGCATCCCCAAATCCGGACCCGCATCCCCAAATCCAGCGTGCACTTTCCTATGAGGGCTCGAAGGAAAGGGGGAAGAGGAAAGAATGGAGAAGGAAACCTCCTTTACCCCGACATGACAGACCGGCAGGGGCAGCTCCCGTCACGTTCTACGGCAAAGCACGGCCAGGCTCTGCCAGCAGCTGCAGGGAGCGCAGGGCACGCAGAAACATCGGTGCGCGGGCGGGCAGAGAGCGAGCAGCGCTCACCTGGGCACAGGGAGGGCAGGGAGCGGGCAGGGAGCGAGCAGGGCTCACCTGGGCACAGGGAGGGCAGGGAGCGGGCAGGGAGCGAGCAGAGCTCACCTGGGCACAGGGAGGGCAGGGAGCGGGCAGGGAGCGAGCAGGGCTCACCTGGGCACAGGGAGGGCAGGGAGCGGGCAGGGAGCGAGCAGGGCTCACCTGGGACAGAGCTCACCTGGGGCAGAGCTCACCTGGGACAGAGCTCACCTGGGACAGAGCTCACCTGGGGCAGAGCTCACCTGGGACAGAGCTCACCTGGGCACGGAGCGGGCAGGGAGCGGGCAGGGAGCGGGCAGGGAGCGAGCAGCGCTCACCTGGGCACCGGGCAGGCTCCGCGCTCGGCTCCTCTGCGGGGCTCTGCCGGGGTCCGGGGCGGCCGCAGAGCCCGGAGCCGGAGCCCCTGCCCGGACAGAGGCGGGCCCAGGCCAGAACAAGCCCAGACAAGCCCCGGAAGGCTCTTCCTGAGCCGGAGACAGCGCCAGCCCCGGGGTGTCACCGCGCGGGGAGGGGGACAGGAGACGGGGGACAGCGGGACAGGGGGACAGCGGGGACAGCGGGACGGGGGACAGGGGGACGGGGGACAGCGGGGACAGGGGGACAGCGGGGACAGCGGGACGGGGGACAGGGGGACGGGGGACAGCGGGGACAGGGGGACGGGGGACAGGGGGACGGGGGACAGCGGGACGGGGGACAGCGGGGACAGGGAGACAGCGGGACAGGGGGACGGGGGACAGCGGGGACAGGGGGACAGGGGACGGGGGGACAGCGGGACAGGGGGACAGGGTACAGGGGGACAGCGGGACAGCCCCGCACGCACCGGACACGGGCAGGGACACGGACACGGACACGGACACGGAAAGGGCTCCGGCCACAGCACGGGATTGCTGCCACAGCTCCGGGGCCAGGGGAGCTCGGACGCCCTGGAGTGCCCCACACCGTGCCAGGGCTGAATCCAACCTGTTTCACTGAGAAGGGGCACATGAGGAGGGGGAATGCGAGACTCCGGCAAAGGGATGGATGTCACCCACAGCTCTGCAGCCCCCTCGGAGGCTCCCGGACGCATCTCCTGGCCTCCTCCCAGCCGCTGCAGAGACATCCCCAGCTGGCAGGCACCAGGGTGACGGGGCACGGCTGGGACATATGGGGAGGCTCTGCCTGGGAGTGGAGGCAAAGGGCTTTGGTCGATCAGTTTAAGGGAACTCGGCTTTTTGCTGCTTTTTTCCCTCCGCCAAGCCCAGCAGACTGCAGGTATTTTTATTTGGTTCCATGCTCACATCTGCAGAACCAACAGAGCTTCCACGGAGAAAAGGGGTCAGGTTCAGTGCCTCACACGCAGAGGGCAGGGAGGGAGGTGTGAGCAGCAGCGCTGCACCCGGGGATGGTGCAAGGCCAGCAGAAAACTGCCACTGCTCACCTGCCCACACCTCCTCCCCTGCCAGTGCTGCTCCTTGATTCTCCTTGAAACCACAGCCATGGAAAGAAACGCTTCTCCTAATCCACCCTTCTCCAAACTCCCTGCCCGTTCCTGCCTGGGGAAAAGCAGCTGGAGGCCACTGAGGTGGCACTGCACACAGGCAGCGTCAGGAGCAGAACTGTGAGGCTCTGCTGCATCCAGGGGCTCCTGCAAACTCTGCTCCTCCAATGCCAAAGCATCACTCACTGGCACCACAAGAAGCTGCACCCCAGGTAACATCAGCAAGCATCCCCTTCTCCTCCTCAGTGCTTTTTCTGTAGTTAAGGAGTTGTGATAACAGGTTCACTTTGAAACACCGAGTTTAAAAGCCCTACCACCCTCCCTTGCAACTCTCCCAGAGCGAGGTGCCAAACTCTGCTCCGTTGTGCTCTGGCCAAGGGGTCCAGCCTGGATGCCCACCCTTGTGAGCACCCCTGTGCCCCTGGCAGCCCATGGCCAGCGGCACTGCACCTGCCCAGATGTGGCACCAGAGACCAGGGGATCTTCTTCCACCCCTGGGTGTCACTTTGGGTGTGATTCCCCCAAGAGGGGCAGAACAGATCAGCTGCCAGGGTGGCCTGCAGGCTGCAGCCTTCATCTGCAGCAACAGGGAATTAATTGGTTAATTGGGGCCAGAAAGGGCCAGTGCCCAGGGAAGAGCTTTAACCCCCAGTAGATAAAATGCACAAACAGCCCCTCACCTCACTCCTGCCCTGCAGGACAGGCAGGGCACCCTGCACATGCTGCCACAGCGAGCCAAGGATCACCTGCACTGAGCTTCTCCTGCATCCTGGCTGCCAGCACTGCTGCTCCACAATGCGCTGCCTCTGTCCCTCTGTCCCTCTGTCCCTCTGTCCCTCTGCCCCCACAGCGCTGGGGAGCCTGGCTGAGGTGGCTGCAGGGCTGCTGCAGTGGTGGCTTCTCACCCAAGTTCACTTCCCCTCCTGGAGCTGCTCCCTCGCCCTGGCAGGTCCCTGAGCCCCTGGGGACACACAACACGCATCCTGTCCTCCCTGCATGAGGGACACCCAGGGAAAGGACATCCAGGGAGAGGAAGGACATCCAGGGAGAGGAAGGACATCCACCACGGACATGAGCCGACAGGCTTGGCCAACTCAATCACTAAATGGTTGCAGGGGAAGCAGCACAGGCCAGGCTTGGCTGTCACAGCACTTGCAGCAGCATCTTTGCGTCCTGGGCGTCCATGGTCCCCCCTCCCCTTCCCCTGCAATGTTCTTTTTGCTGAGGAGTTCTCCGACAGGGTTTTGCTGCAGTGCATCACCGAGCGGGTGACTTGCCAGCAAAGCCGAGCGTTCCCCGCTCTCCCCCGGTGCTCGGTGACCGGACACCGAGTGCCCAGCGCCGGGCAGTGCCAGGCCCCGGGGAGGAGCAGCTCGGCTTTGCCCCAGGCTGCTGCTCCGTGCCCCCCTCCTGTGCCACAGCCCCTCTGCCCCGAGCGGCCTCCAGGACATCTCCTGGTGTCCAGCCCCGGCTCTGGCTCCCCAGCACTGCTCCAACCCACAGCCCAGGCTGCTCCCAAGCCTTCCGTGTGGGTATCTCCTGCCCTTCGCCTCCAGCACCTTCACCTGAGGCCCTGTTTGCCCACAGCAGCTCAGGAAATGCTCTCGGAGGCACAGCAGCGCTGCCAAAGCCCTGCACAAACCCTGCGAGGGACACGGGCGACGTGACACCTTCTGCCATGGCAGTGCCCCTGCACTGGCACAGGAGAAGAGAAGAGAAGAGAAGAGAAGAGAAGAGAAGAGAAGAGAAGAGAAGAGAAGAGAAGAGAAGAGAAGAGAAGAGAAGAGAAGAGAAGAGAAGAGAAGAGAAGAGAAGAGAAGAGAAGAGAAGAGAAGAGAAGAGAAGAGAAGAGGAGAAGAGAGAAGTTTTTCACTGTGTAAAGGCACACTCCGCTGTCCCCTGGGAGAAGGGGGTTTGGGCAAACACTCCAGAGCCTGGGAGCACCTGAGGGGTGTCCTCAGCCCCCAGGCTCCTCCCTGCTCTGCCCAGTCTGACCTTCAGCGTGGAAAGGGGCTCTCCACAGCAGTCCCCTCTGTCTGATCAGATGGTGCCCAACCCGCCCAGCCGTTCTGAGCTACAGGGCTGGCAAAGGGCTTGTGAGTGATGCTCAGTGACAATCCACCAGTATTTCAAAACCAAGAATGTCACCAGCAACTCAAGGTCAACAGACAGTTCAAGGCCATTTCACTCCTTTCTTGAACAAGCTCTTGTCTGTGAGCTTTCTAGGGCAGGGACCTTATTTTTTTTCCACAGGATTCAACACAACTTCTGCTGCTGAACCAGTGAAAGGCATCTTCGATAAGCACATCCCTCAGTGAATTTTCCTATTTCAGACAGGAGCAGAGTACTTCCAATTCATCCCAGGAAAGCCCCTAAAATGTGCTAAGTTTGCCCTCTGTTTACAAATGTGCAAAGTTATTTGCAGCAGAATATTGACGCATATGAAAGCTCATTTAGATTTGCCAGATTTTCGTTCTCCCTCACTCGGCAGCAGGGGCTGTCCCTTCTCAAAAGCTCAGTTGTCTGGGAAGCAGGGGAAAGGCACAAGGGCAGCCGGATGGCAGCCCCACTGCAGCTCAGCTCTCCTGGCATAATTAGAAATTCTGGAGGCTGAGCTGGAAAAATTACATCTTAAGGACATTTATACCCAGGCACAGAGGTAGGAGAAGGAAACATTAAGATTCCCAGCACACGGGAATTCGTGTGTTCACGTGTCAGACAGGGATCGGCAAAAAGCAATTTACAGCAGCTGTGAGGGTTTTTTATTCATTGGTGCATCACAGCAGAGGTCTGAGCCAGGAAACCCCCCAGCCCCTGCACTCCTGATCGCTCCCATTCTGCAGGGAAAAGCCAACTGGAAGAACCTGCAGAGGTTTTGCAAGAAGCAGCCTCTGTCCTTGCCCCAAGCTGAGAGCTCCAGCCCTGCAGGGAAGTGGGCAAAGCTGCTGCACATCAATCAGGAAGGAAAAGAGCAACTTCCCAACCCCTGGCATTGCCAGTGACCCTCCTCTGGGCTCCAGGAGCAATTCCTAAATCCTGCTTCCTACCAAAGACCCTTCCCCACAGCACCTCTGTGTTTCTTCACTCATGATAACACCAGAGCTCTTGGAAGAAAGAAACTTGGAGCACGTGGCTTTGCTGCAGTGCTGCTCAATACCCACAGAGCCTGCCGTAAATCGAGGGAGGGAATGAGGAGCACAAATTAGCCTGGAAAGGAGCTCCCTCCCTGCAGCCAGCACAGCCTGCTGCTGCACGGCTCTGCCTCTGCCTGAGCAGCACCAAGGAGTTAAACAAAAACACCCAGATATTTCATGGCTCTCTGCCCTTTGCAGTGGGGCATCGGGCACAGGACCTGTGACCTTCTCCAAAAATACGCGCTGTCACTTGACTCAGTGCTTGAGAAACATTTCTACAGCAGCCCCTGGAAACAGAACTGAAAAGTCAAGTAGCAACAAGCAAACCACAAGTTAAGTCCCACTCCTTAAACGTGTTGAAGCAGAGTGAGGCTCTGGTAGCAGTGCATTTCCGATGCATCTCTCTGTGCAAGCTCATCAGCACTGGGAATAAACCTCTGTACATTTCATAAAGATACTCCTTTCTCAAGACACTTCACTCTTATTAAAATAAAAGACTCCAGCAGGAGCGAATACCCCAGGCAGCCCAAAATGCTAAAAGTCACTCTAAAATTCACTGTGGCAGCCAGGAGAACATCACTGTTTTCCAGATCAGAGACTGGCATTAAAGGACGAGATCAGCTGAAATACGGCCTCTCGTCAGGCACAGCACGGTCGTGGCACTGAATTCTGCACTCAGGCTGTGCAGGACCTGCCTGAGGTTGTGTTCACTGAGCCTGGGGACCTGTCATGGGCACAGCACAGGAGTTTGAGGTGGCACTGGAGGAGCTGTGGGTTCCTGTTTAGGTTCAATGTGTGCTGAGGGCACTTTTCCTGGTGTGCAAAGCGCTGCTGGGGCTGTAAGAGGAGGAATAGCATGAAGGGCATCCCCCTGCCCTTTGCACTGTGCTGTTGTTTTGTCTTTGGGGACTCTCCCTGCCGCTGCCCAGCACTGAGGGGAGCAGCCTTTGCCATGAGTGTCCCTGCAGCAGCAGGGCACTGGCACACATCACCTCATCGATTCCCGGGCCACAGACACTTCAGTGCAGGCCTTCTGTCTGAAACCCACTTTGGTTTGTCTTTGCTTTGTCTCCTCCTCCCCTACGATTCCTATTTTCCCTCTGCTGGCCAGTCGTCACTCCAGCTCTGTGGGGACACACGAGGGGAGCCCTCCCGAGAGGCTCCCTGCCCACTCCTGGGGAGCAGAGCTCCAGGAATGCGGCAGCGTCCCCACTTGTTCCTCCTCTGGGGAGTCTGTTCTGTTCACTTTTACTGCAGCTCTGTGCCTTTCCCTTAAGGCAGAGGCTGATATTTGTTTATATCAGAACCCCTCCACAACACCCAGGTGTAGGAGCACCCCGGTGCATTCGCTGTCCCTCGGTGATTTACACCAAGGCCACTCTTAACTCAGTTGCTTTTACTTTGTTCCTGTTGTACCACAGAGAGTTCTCCACGAATGCCACAAACTAATGCACGAGTACTGGACAAATGAATTTGAGTCTCCTCGCTCATTAAGATGATGATGTAAGGAACAGAAGTAGCAGGGTGTGAATTTGCTGCATAAAATCTGCATTAAATCACAGAAAATTCAAGGTTTTGGCCTTTCATCTGACTCCCCTTGTGCCTCCGTGACTTGGGGCCGGAGAGATTTCTGAAGGAAGATGTGAAAGTTTCAGTGAATGTGGAGGAGGCGCTGGAATTTCAGTGAATGTGAGGGTGCCAAGGGCTTGTCTCTGCCATCAGCTGGCACTGTGTGACCTTGAGAGATCACGCTGGAGTCCCGGCTCCTCCTGCCGAGGATAACGCTCACCTTTCCTACAGAGTGACTTTTCTTAGTCCTTGTGCGAGCTCAGGAGAAAAGCCCACCCCAATTACAGATCTAATCAGTGTAAACATGCGCTGCTACTCTCAAACAGAGCGGCAGACACTGGTAATTGCCTCAGCCTCAGCGGGGACCAGAACACCCTTCCTGGTGTCAGGAGACATCACCAAAGCAGCGAAGTCAAATATTTAGTCATTTCAGATGCTGCTAATGTCATCCAGCATCGGCTGCAGAGGCTCTGGGATGTGCTGTGAGCACTGACTGCTGAGCAGCCTCCCCCAGACACGGAATATCAAACCCAGATCTGCAGGGATTTCAGCACAGCTGACTTCACTGCTATTGCAACAGAATTGATAATTGCTCAAACTGCATTTTTCCCCTTGCCCCATAGAGTTCCCAAGGCTCTGGAACTGCTAAGGAGCCACATTTCAATTAATAGATGTTTTTACACTAGGAAAATGCAAGTTGCTAGCAGATCTTTATGACAAAGTGATTTTTTTTTTTTTTTTTTTTAACTTTACAGTTAAAATAAACCAACCGGTCCTTGCGCCATTAATAAATCAGACTGCACACGCCTCCAGAAAACGCAAGTTAAACTTCTGCAGCAAGAGGCCGTGCTGACACATTGCCGTGCAATTTTAACTTTTGATGCCCGTGGAAAGGCAGCAACGCCCGGAGGCGGTGTGCCCGCTTTCCTGGGGCTCACCCAGCGAATCGCGGGCTCGGCGGGCACAAGGACACGCTCCTCCGGCAGGAGCCTGCGAGCTCCGAGCGCGGACACTTCAAGGCACGGTTATTTTTAACCCCTGGCTTGGAAAGGCGAACGCTTTGTGTCGGCGCAGCCCCGGGCGCAGGAGCCTCGGGATGGGAACCCCGGCCGAGCTGCTGCTCTGCGGATCCCGGGCAGCTCCGCATCTTAAAGCGGCAGCGCCGCATCCCCCCGCGCCCCCCGCCCGGGAGGGACCGGGAGGGACCCGGGGACAGCGGGGACACGGGCGGGGCAGCGCCGGCACCGCGGGGCGGCTGCGGGGACTCCCCGGCCCCCAGCGCTGCAGCGGCGGCTCCCGCAAAGCTCCGCAGCCGGCACGGGGCTCGGACTGCAGCACAACTGCACCAGCAGGAAAATCCCAGCACCTGCCTGCGAGCCGCCAGCACAGCAAAAACACGGCTCCTCGCCGCTCCTTCTGCTGCGTGTCCTTCTGACCCTTGGCAGGGGTTTTTCCCCGTTATTATATATATATTTAATTTGGTTTTGTCGGCTTGGTTTTTTTTTTTAAAAAAAAAAGGCAGAATGGGGGGGGAAAAAAAAAAAAAAAAAAAAAAAGCCTCCACTGATTCAGCTTCCCTCATGCCGGTCCCAAGGAGAATTTAAAAGGCAGAAAGAAAACGAACTGAATGAAGTTTAATTAGCAAGCACACAGCAGAAGTTGCACTTTTTAAGCTTTTATCGTCATAAAAGACAGCCCTGCAGGAGGAAGGACTGCAGCCTCTTTAAAATCCCTCCCCTCCTAAAAGAGCATGCAAAGGAAAGAGCTTCCATTAAACCGGCTCGGGAAACCTTCTCTCTCTCCCGGGCTGTCTCCTCTTACCCCAAATCCACTGAGAGGAGCTCTGCTTTCCCGGGGATGCAGCGTTGTGTGGAGCAGCAAAAGTTGCAGCCGCGTCTCCGGGAGGGAGGCAGGAGCTGGCAGCAGCGGTGTCACACGGGTCCTCGCTCTGAAGTGATGCCGGGAGAGCCCGGAGCTGCTCAGACGGGCGAGGGAAAGAAACGGGGGAGGGGGAGTTAAAAAGTCTTAAATCCCTGACACTGCAAGAACCCTGCTCCTACAGGGTGGGGTGTGAAACGCCGGCTCCCCGTGCCGCCGGGATTCCCGGCAAGGTGGGGACGCGGGCGTTGGATTCTGCCGGGTTTGCTCACCTGGCGATGTTGCTCTTCCAAGAGCAAAAACGAAAAGCAAACCCGGCATCTGCAGAAGCCTCTCAAAGGCACTCTGCTCCCACCTGGGCTGGTCTCAGTTTGGGGAGCAGTCTGGAACTGATTCAGGAGTCAGCAGCATCTTTCTTCTCCGGTGTGGGATGCAGGGAATGCGCTCTTTAATTGTGCCAGTGAGGACAGGGGGTGGCAGAAGGAACGGGGGAAAGTCTCATCCCCCACGGCGCTGCCAAGAGGTCTTAGCCACATCAAGAATTCAGACAGAAGCTGCAAGTATAAATAATAAATTTGAAAAAAAAATAATAAAACAAGCACCCCAAACACAAAGCTCACACATCCCCCATGCACGTGACATTGTTCCCTGATACACAAAACAGTGCAACACCTCACCCAAAGACCTGTCACTAACTTCAGCTAAACCACATGGTTTTAAACCAGCTCAGGCCTAGAAACGCTTTCTGCCCTGTGTAATTGAATTCCTGCCCCTCACTGGTGTGACAAAATGCACAGTTCACCCCCAGCCATTCCGCTGATTGAGGCCCTGGGAGGCTGCAGGCAGTGATGCTGTGCAGACCCTGCATTCCGTGGGGGTCCAGCCCATTTCCACGGCAGTGCACAGAGACCACAGCAAGAGAAGTGTCCAGAGAAGACACTTGACTCTAATCCCGGAATTACTGAGCACAGGGATTCCTGGTTCTCTTGTTCTGGTCTTCAGTGAGACTGAGGCACAGGACACCACTTTAAGCTCAAGGTTATTGAAGGACATTTCCAGGTGCACAGAGCATTTAAAATATCTGGGCAAGAGCTCTGCAATGTGCTGGCTCTGGAACCAACAGTTGCAAAGGGGTAATTTTGAAACACGTTAATTTTTCATCTACACACTCCGATGCATCACAGCAAAACACCGAGTGTACCTCAGGGTCAATCTCAATTTATTACTGCCCTTCACAGCCCCCCGAAAGCTTTCAGACAAGCTTTTCATATCTGCTGATTATCTGCATCTGAGACAGTCCTGGTGCTACCTGGAGCCTTTGTCTTCCCTTTCACCATCATTGCTTTTCCATTTGGAGATCAGTTTTTTGACTGGACCCCTTACAGCCATCAGCTGCACAACCCAAAGCACAGGATGCCCGGAGAGATGGAGATTCAGGTCTGCACCCAGCACTGCACTCATCCCCCTCTGCAGAGCTCTGCATCAGTTTTCACTTCCTTAGACCTGTTGCTTTAGGTGACTAATAATCCTGGTTTTACATCCCCCAGAAAAGCACAGAGACACAAACTCAGCATTGTGTTTAGAGTTCCTTGTGCCCCGCAACCAGCACTGCACTGCTGCAGCTCCTGCATGGCAGAGTGAGCATTCACTGCAGGGCGTTCCCAGCCCACCCCACCAAACCAGCAGCCAGGAGAGGCTCCCCTGAATGGCAAAAACATGCCACTGAAATTTTACCTATCTTTGCCAAGGCTTAGGAAACACTGACTTAATGAAGAGTTTCACAGCAGTTCAAGGCCACGGAGTCCACAAACCAGAACTGCAGAGTGCATCTGCAGCAGGCAGCATGAGGAGCAGCACCAGTGCAGAGCTGATCTGCAGCAGGCAGCATGAGGAGCAGCACCAGTGCAGAGGGTTAACCTGCAGCAAGCAGCATGAGGAGCAGCACCAGTGCAGAGCCTGGCAGCCCCAGTGCCCGGGCTGTGTGCAGGGTGCCAGGAATGCACCGCACACCACGCACCATCCCAAACTCTGCACCAATTCCCTGCTGCACCACAGTCCATTTATAGTAACATGCTCATGCATTTTGGTGCATTTCACTTTGCTACAGGGGAATGAGGATGCTGCAAGGAAGGATTTTGGTTTTAAGCTTTATCAGTGAGTCTGATCTTAACAGGACACAGAGATAAGAGCAGAGGGACATCCTCTCAACTTTGCCTTCCCATTCAGCTGTCAGATGCCCAGAGAAAACCTCTGACTTCTCACAGCTGCATTTGTGCTCTGAGTGCAGCAGCCTGGCTGATCAGCTCTGACATGCAGTGCAGCCCTGCCCTGCTGCAGTGTTGGTCAGGAAAGTGATAACCAGCACAACAATGCCCAGTTCAAATTATGAAGTTCAAAGGCTCAGTGTGTCATCCTTCATCAATCAATATTTATCTAAGACACAGCAACTATTAAATTCCAACCAGGTACATTTGGGGAAACCCCAGGTAACGATGACAGCAGTTCCTACGGGCCTGTCTTGTGTCTTCTCCTATGTTACAAGCCAAGAAAAGTGATTTCTGTCAAAAGCTGTCCGTGCCAGCCAGGCAGCAACGCCAGGTACCCACCTTGGGCTCATTTCTGGAGGAAATGAACAGACCGTGGTACAGACCCAAAGCTGCTGAAGCTCAGTCTGGACCACACCGAGAGCAGTATGTGCCAGAGAACCAACCAGGATGGGTTTTCTTCACCCCACAGGCAGAGGAGGCAGCCCCTTCACCCGTGAGCTACCTGTGCTCCCTGAGCAGAGATTTCAGCCCATCTCTGTGTATTTATGTCTCAGCAATGGGAATCGGTCATTGCTCTATGGTTGTTTTTTCTCAGCCAGGACAGGTACAAGTCATCCCTTCGGCTGATGCACCAGGAGCCCTCAGGAGGCACGGGAATGTCTCTGGCTCAGCAGAGCTGCCTGACGAGCTCTGCCCCCATGCACAAGAGGAGCCCCATGTCTTCCCCATTTTACAATGAACAAACAGCATGCTTAGCCCATAACCTGCATTTTCATCCTCATTTAGTCCAAGAGTGAGGGAGAGACAGAAGGCAGCTTGTCCCAGTGCAGGAATACCTGGGGAAGACGCCAGCACTCAATCTTTAATCTGCTGACCGATGAGAGCATCACTTCCTCAGAACAAAAGGCAGAATGCAGGCACAGCTTGATTGATCAGTCCTGTTTGATTGGAGCGGAGCTGGTGGTGAAGATGAGCTCTCCTCCTCCCCACCCCCCTTTCCCCCTGCCCCTGCTGCTCCGGAGTTTCCAGCTGGGCGCTGCAGGGTGCATGAGTGCAGCCCCAGTGCAGCAGGGCTCCCCTGCTCCCGGGGACGGGGCTTTGCCGTGGGCACCAAGCCGTGCTTTAGTCCCCCGAGAGGCTGGGGAAGCAGCAGACAGGGGCTGGAAGCAGCCAGCAGTGCCATCCTCACAGCACGGCACAGGTGCTCACTCCTCACTCCAGCTGCACGCCGGTGGCGTCCCCTGGACAAGGTTTTTGTCATTTAAGACACAGTCTAGTGAGGAAAGCCAACAAACAATAGAAAGAGAAGCTGTTAAGAGGCAGCATTACTCTAATACTCTCTCACCTTGGAGTGTCTCAGCTGTAGTTTGATGCTAAGCTCTTTAGGAGCTGAGCTGGCCAGGCAGAACACCGCAGCAGGGGCCTGGGGGATGCTGCTCCTGTGTGGATCAACTTTCCAGCCTCTAAACGTGGTTTGGATGCACAGAGGTGGCATTGGTTAATCCCAAGCAGCCAGAGTATTTAAATCTAACTTCTTAAACTGGACTGGAGATTTCTCTCTGCCGCTGACCAGCTGCACGCTCCAGAACTCATTCAGCAGGTAAGTCCTTCACCTGCCCCAGCAGCCAGAACAAAGCTCCTCTCTCTTATTCTGCCCCACTCCAGTTCAGGAACTGCTGTTATCATTTCTGCAGTCTGGTTTTCGAGAAGCCACAAGACAGT
The DNA here is from genome assembly GCF_015227805.2 of Hirundo rustica. Taxonomy (NCBI): domain Eukaryota; kingdom Metazoa; phylum Chordata; class Aves; order Passeriformes; family Hirundinidae; genus Hirundo; species Hirundo rustica. The sequence goes on from NC_053471.1 coordinate 6,773,457, forward strand.
AATTTTATTTTCTAAGGACCCCAGCTGCTGTACAGCTGTTCTTTATTGCTTCACAGCAGAAGTTTAACAGCCTTACTCAAAGCCATGTGAACTTGATAGCCCAGAACTCAAGAGCTTTCCTGGAAGCTCATGCACCAGCATCACCCCTGACCCAGCCCCAGCAGCTCTGCAGCAGCAGCAGCAGCACACAGGGCTCCCAGCTCATGGAACAACACAGGAGAAGCAAGGAGTTGAGGCACCCCAGAAATGACTCTGGCATTTCCAGCCACAGCTACAGCTTATTGGCAGTGAACACCTTTGCAGAGGCTGATCAATTTGGCAGGTACCAGGCAAGGTTCCTCTAAGGTTACCTCCCCAAATCATGCTCTTCTGAAGCTCACTTTGCCTCTTCAGGGCAGTGCAAACCCCACCCCAGCTCAGTGTCACCTCTCCACACCCTGAGTCTGGTCTGTAGCTGCAACACCAACGGGCAACAAAGCCCCACTGCAGCAAACTCACTGTTCTACATGGATTTCCCCACTCCTAAACAAAGAGCCCCTTGCTGTGGTGCAGATTTCCACTGCAATGCCAAAACTCAGCCTCTGCCCGGGTTTACAGAGGCTCTGAACCGATCAGCTGCTCTCTCCAGCTTAATGCTCCCTCCTCTGAAACACCACCTTTAAACACCACCCAGAACAGCTCTTTTTCCTGTAGAGCTTTTTATTTGCTTGTAGAACATCTGTCTCCTCAATGTCCCTTTCCTTTTATTCCTCTATTGCCATCACATGTCTCATCTGTCACACTGGACCTTTTCCCCTTAAAGGCACACGCAGCTGAGGAAGTCTGAAAAGGCTTTGACAAAAGCACATTCTGATCCAAACCACCATCCTCACAAAATCTTACTTGCCCCAAATTATGAGACGTTAGAGCTCCTTAATGAAACAGCTCAGATATTTTTAACGTGGTCAAAAAACCTATTTTATCTTCTGACCTTCAGCTCAGAAATAGCTGCACTATTTTTTTTCCAGTTTTCCAAAAAAATGACTGCATAAAGCAAACCACCCCTACAATTGCAGCCTCAATATTTAAAGTTTGGCATCACAGAACTAGCTGAAAACACGGTCTCTCAAGAGAAGATGTTAAACAACTGCTACTACTCCCAGCTTCCAGCTCTGTCTATAATAATAACAAGCTTAAGTGACCAGGGCCTCAGCTGTTCATCTCATTCCGTGTGCCAGGAATACGCTGCAGGGAGATCTGCTCTTCAATGGTTTCTGCTAAAGTGGGTGGCAAAGCCCCTTTTTCCTCCAGAGCAGAGCACAGATTACAGCAGGGCACCGCCAGGCGCCTCCTCTCCCAGCCTGCTGCACCCAAACGGGCCCAGGGCAGCTTCTGAGAGCTGAGCTTTGCCACCAGGGCACTCAGGGGTTAAACACGGAGCAGTGGGACAAACCCTGCTGCCCCAGCTGCTGCCAAAGGGTGCGGTGTCCTGGGTGTCCTGGGGGCACAAAGGGTGGGGAAGGGAGGTCTCCAGATCTGGAGTGGTGAAGGGAGGTCTCCAGATCTGGAGTGGTGAAGGGAGGTTCCCAGATCTGGAGTGGTGAAAGAAGGTCTCCAGATCTGGAGTGGTGAAGGGAGGTCTCCAGATCTGGAGTGGTGAAGGGAGGTCTCCAGATCTGGAGTGGTGAAGGGAGGTTCCCAGATCCGGAGTGGCAAAGGGAGGTCTCCAGATCTGGAGTGGCAAAGGGAGGTCTCCAGATCTGGAGTGGCAAAGGGAGGTCTCCAGATCTGGAGTGGTGAAGGGAGGTCTCCAGATCTGGAGTGGTGAAGGGAGGTCTCTAGATCTGGAGTGGCAAAGGGAGGTCTCCAGATCTGAAGTGGCAAAGGGAGGTCTCCAGATCTGGAGTGGTGAAGGGAGGTCTCCAGATCTGGAGTGGTGAAGGGAGGTTCCCAGATCTGGGCTGTCTGCCCAGCTGGCCCCTCCAGATGAGTTTTTTTCCCCCTGACCCAGTTTGGTTTGTCCAGTTCCACCCTTCGGGCTGTGCCTGTGAGGAATCCTGGGTATCACCCTCGCAGCCCAAAGCTGCATCAGCAGCACGGGTGGGATCACAGCAGCGTGCAGCGGGGCTGGCTGCAGATCAGGATCCAGATCCAGATCCAGATCCAGATCCAGATCCCTGCTCCTGCAGCCCAGCCCTGGGGCTCACAGGGGTCACTGCACCCGTGCTGCAGAATCGAGGAATCGCCCTGTAGATAAAATTCAAAGTTACGTCGTAGAAGCACAGAATGGTCTGGGTTGGGAATGACCTTAAAGATCAGCGGGCTCCCACCCCTGCCGTGGGCAGCCCAGATTGCTCTCTCTGTGTCTGTATCTCAAATCAAGGCTTGCCTTGGGTGTCATTTCCTATCTCAGGGACCGGCCTGAGCACAAAGCTGCCCCAGCTCTGTGCCTGGTTCTGCCAAGCTGCCTCAGTTTCCCCACCTGCAAAGCACTGGTGGTCAAGGGTATCTACTTGGATGAAATAATTGAGACCCTGGAGTGAAGAAGACAGCGGGAACGGCGAGTATCACCACTCTGGGATGCAAGTACAACACTGCAGATCTGCGTTACAGCTCCTTGCTGCTGCCACACACATCTGCAGACACCCTGCTCCTCTCCTGCCTGCCTCTCATCACTCCTGCCTTCACGAAAATTGATGTGCCTCGAAGCACTGTCAGGCTGGTCTGAGACGCCCCCCAGGAGGTTCACAAGGCAATTCCTTTGTTTAGGGAACACAGGACTGGAGCTGCGGATGCACACGTGTGGTTAGCAGGGGGATGCCAGAGTCATTTCAGGACACAGAGTAATGCAAGGGCTGCAGACAAATATACCCACACATACAGGTGTAAATTTAGAGCAGCCAGTCAGCCGGGGAGAGCAGATACTTTTTCTTTTGGCGTGAATCACAGACTCAAGGCATGGTTGGGGTTGGAGGGATGATGAAAGCTCATCTTGTTCCAGCCCCCTGCCCTCGGCCGGGTCGATCGTGCCACATCACACCGGGCCTTGGAGGCTACCAAAGCCGTGCTTTCGGTGAAGGTTTTGCTGCCATGGTGCATCCCGAACATTTCCAGCCCGAAGAGGCGAGAGGAGAACGCCGCACAGCCCCACGCCCGCGGACACGGCGGATGCAGCGCCCGGGCGCGCAGAGGGGGCGAGCGCGGGCTCCCGGCGCATTCCCAGCGCGGCGCTGGCCGGGGTCCGGGCGGGATCCGCGTCCCCCCGGGGGGATTCTGTGTCCCCGCGTCCCCCCGGGGGGATTCTGTGTCCCCGCGTCCCCCCGGGGGGATTCTGTGTCCCCGCGTCCCCCCGGGGGGATTCTGTGTCCCCGCGTCCCCCCGGGGGGGATTCTGTGTCCCCGCGTCCCCCCGGGGGGATTCTGTGTCCCCGCGTCCCCCCGGGGGGATTCTGTGTCCCCGCGTCCCCCCGGGGGGATTCTGTGTCCCCGCGTCCCCAGCGTCCCCTCGGCCCTGCGGATTTTTTTCCTCCCTCCCGAGCGCCGGCGCCAGGCGCGAGCCGCCGCCAACCACAGAGTCCGGGCGAGGCGGGGCGGGCGCGCGGCGGGCGGGGCGCTGTGTCGGGCCCGCCGCCGCCGGCGCGGTGCGGTGGGCGGGAGGTGAGCGGGGGGCGGCGGGGCCGGGAGGGGTCAGTGCGGATCGGGAGGGGTCAGTCCGTATCGGGAGGGTCAGCCGGGGCCGGGAGGGGTCAGTGCGGATCGGGAGGGGTCAGCCGGGGCCGGGAGGGGTCAGTCCGTATCGGGAGGGGTCAGCCGGGGCCGGGAGGGGTCAGTCCGTATCGGGAGGGTCAGCCGGGGCCGGGAGGGGTCAGTCCGGCCCGGGGCTCAGCCCGGCACCGCGCTCCGGCCTCCCCGCTCCCGCACGGCGTGTGCGGCCGGGGCTCCGCGGGAGGGATGCGGCACGGAGGGGCGATGCTCCCGGCCCGGCCCCGCTGCCCCCTCAGCCCGCCGTGTCCGCGGCCGCCGCAGCCCGGCCCGGCCTTCCCGGGGCCGGGGGAGCTCCAGCGCCGGGGCCGGGTCCCTCTCGGTGCTCGGGGGCTGCGACAGCCGCTGTCCCACGGGGCTCGTCCCCGTCACAGTGAGCTCGTCCCCGTCGCCGTGAGCTCATCCCCCGGATTCCGTGCGCCGCCCCCGCACTGGGGTGGTTTCCTCACGGTCCCCCTGTCCTGCTTTCCCAGGGTTTGGGGGACGGCTGCTGTCACGATGCTGGGGCCAGAACACACGGAGTGAGGCTGAGTCAGAGCCAGAAGGGCCAAACACGAACTGATGCACCTCTCAGCTTGCTTTTAATGTGAGTCTCCTCATTAAGCGTAGGACTTTTCCAGAAGCTGATGGTGAGGTCATTCCTGCCCTGATGTTTGCAAATACAGAAGACCAGTAGGGTTTCCCCAGCTCTCAGGGATTCTCAGAGCCGTTTCCTTCATGTGTTACCTGTACTGCATTTATCACAGAATCATAGAATATCCTCAGCTGGGAGGGACCCACAAGGATCACCAAAGTCCGGCTCTTTTGGCTGTGCATCTGGTAATTATTTTGCAGTGGGGATACGGTGGTAACAAAAAATACCTTTTGCATTTTTTCCATGAAGACCGGAAATGAGCTCTTGTCAAACAGGAGCTCCAGCAGCTGTGCAAGGGGATGCACGGCCTGACTGCTGGGCCAAGCTCTTCCATGTTTCGTGTGGATCAGGCCCAGGAGTCTTTTCCTGAAGCCTGACTGAGTAACTTTATCCTGGCTGGTCGTGGGATTTTTGGAGTATTATTTTTTAATGCGGGCAGTGGTGATTAGCTGATACGAAAGCAGTAAATAAACAATGCCGGGTTTGCTGGGCTTATTCTGTGCAGTGCAGCTCAATATTTTGCAATTGGGAGGGTTGTGAAACTGGCTTTCTGCTGGTTTGGGAAGACACGTGACTGTGGCAGAATCTGCCCTGAAGTTCCCTGGCTAATTCCCTCTTTTCCGTGGGTCTGGAGCAGCATGGCCCACCCGGACCCTTCCCACTGCTCGCTGGGTGCCTGCTCCCCGCAGGGGCTGCCAGGGTGCAGCAGGCAGGGTGTCAGTGCCTCTGCTTCCTGGAACAAAGGTTGCTCAAGAAGTGTAAATACCCTTTACTGCACTGAGAAACTTTGTCATGTGTGCATTATAACTCCACAGCAGGGGAAGGGCATTTATTCTGCAGGCAAAACCTCAGCAGTGCCCCTTTGCAGCTGCCAGTGCTGCTGGCTGGATTCCTTCAGTGAGTCCATGGAGTTCAAACAGCGAGGGAAGAAGGGAGGGAGGGGAGACAGCCACGCCAGAGGGCTGGAGTTAAACTTGCAGTCTGCATTACACCTTGTTGTAGCTGTCTGGGAGCAGGAATTACCACTCATGCCTGTGTTTTACCTGCTCACAAACAGCAGCCAAAGGCTTCAGCGCAGCTAGTGGGGCAGGACGGTGAGCGGGGGTGTGCTGGGACATCGCTGGGTCACTGCTGGCTCAGGCACATTTTGTTTTTCTCTGTTGTAATTGGGTCTTTCCTGCTGTTTTCCAGGAAGGGAGCAGCCTGCCTTATCTGTCCTGCACGCCTGGCCACTGATCAGAGACACCCAGTCACAGGAGGAGCGACATCGGCACTGGGAGAGGCTGTGCAGGAGAGAAATCCCCAGCTACTTTTGTCACCGTGGTCTCTAAAGCTCCTGTGTTCCGGGTGAGTCTGCTGGAGGGAGAAACACAAGATTTCCACAGACCAGTTGAAGCTACAGGCAGGGAGAGATATCCAGATGTTCCTTGGAACTATTTAGTTATCATAATTTATTAACCAGAGCTCAAAGTTTATAAAGAACTAAATAACGCTCTGTGCTGTGCTGTGCTGTGAAGGCTCTGGTCCAACTAAACGCAGCTTCAGAAAATGAAATGAAGGGAAGGAGATGTCCAGTGTGAGAGCTGCTGAAATGATGCCTGATGTAATGAGAGCAGCACAGTGGTTTAGTCACCCATGCAGGAGTGACTAAACCTCTCTTCAGTGACATTACATCTCTTGAGATGCAAAGTCATTGCTGTGCGTCTCAGTGTGGGTGCCAAATGTGTCTTTTCTCTTAAAAACAACTTTGTTTTGTATAAATAAGTGTGAGCGGAGGGACTTTTTGGCCTGGCTGCAGTGCTTTGGGTGGGCACTGGGTGGAGAAGGCCAGGACAGGACCTGCTGTTGAGCGGAGGAGGTTGCAGGAGGCAGAACACAAACCCAGGTTATCATCTGGCCACAGACACAGGCACCATGAGGCAGCATCTAGTCTGGCTCACATCAGTCTGTGGACTGAAATTCTTCCCCAGAGTTGTTTTATCACACCAGTCTCCCAGTAGAACCCAGTTCAGTGGTGGTGCACAGGCGCCCTTATGTGAAAGAAGAAGAGCCTGGGAGTGCCAGTGGTCGTGTTTGTCCCTGAGCTGCTCTGACAATATTGACATGAAGCCATGCCAAGGCAGCCCAGCACTGTTTGAGCAAAGTCCCAACCAGGACGTTGGAAGCAGGATTCAGTGTGCAGGCACGTGTGCTCAGTGTGCAGGCACGTGTGCTCCTTTGTGGCCCGCTCTGAGGTTTGGATAAAAGTGGGTTTCAGTTTCCCTGTGACACCCCCTCCGCTGTGGGAACAGCGCATGAGCTGCCCAAAGACCTTCAGCACACACTGCCTTCCACTTGTGGTGTGCAGAAGGAGGCTGCAGGCTTGTCAAGAGCCCAAATTACTGCCTTGCTTCAGACCAGGGAGGGGAGGAGAGGCTGTTGGGTGGAGGATCCAGGCAGAAGCCCCTGGCCCTTCTGGGGAAAGCAGGTACCTTGTGCTGTGTTTTTCAGTGCCGCAGCGTGGATTGATCTGGGTTTTTATTCCTGACTCTAGTGTTCCTGGCTCTGCCTCTCCTCCCCACGATGCTGGGAAGGGTGCTGTGCACGGTGTTGTTCGTGGGAGCCCTCCCATCCCCAGCTGGAGCATCCCAGGGCCACATCTCTGTGATCTTGCTGGGAGCCACAGGTGATTTGGCCAAGAAGTATTTGTGGCAGGGTCTGTTCCAGCTCTACATGGACCAAGTGAGCAGTGGCCACAGCTTCACATTCCACGGGGCCGCCCTGGCGGCACTGGAGCCGGGGCAGAGGCTGATGTTCGACGTGCTGAAGAGGCTGTCCTGTCCCCCCGGCGAGGCTCCCGACAGGTGTGCTGTGCTCAAAGACCAGTTCCTGAAGCTGAGCCAGTACCACCAGCTAAAGACTGCCGAAAACTACACGGCTCTGAACAGAGAGATCGAGACCCTGCTTGGGCAGGAGGGGCTGCGGGAGGCCGGGAGGATCTTCTACTTCTCGGTGCCGCCGTTTGCCTACACGGAGATCGCGCGGCACATCAACAGCAGCTGCCGGCCCCCCGCCGGAGCCTGGCTGCGCGTGGTGCTGGAGAAGCCCTTTGGCCACGACCTGGACTCGGCCCAGCAGCTGGCTGCACAGCTGGCAGGCTTCTTCAGGGAGGAGGAGATGTACCGGGTGGACCATTACCTGGGCAAGCAGGTGAGCAGTGCGCAGCCCCGGCCAGCCTGAGGGGCTCAGTGCCTGCGAGACCCGTGATGGTCAGTTCCATGTCTGCTGAGAGCATTGTTCCCCTCCCAAATCCATGCAGAGCCTCCTGCAATCCTGTCCTGTTTTTCTGTCCTGTGCTGCTGTCCATCCTCTGGGAGAGCAGAGGAAATGTGCAGACCAAAGCAGGGCTTGCTCCTGTTGGGGTGATGAGGGTCCCTCCTGCAGGGCTGGGCTCTGTGCCTGGAGCAGAGATGCAGAGCTCCTCTGGCCTCCTCCCCAAGGTCAGGGCTTTGGTTTCGCTGAGTAAGCGGCACCTGTCCTCTCACAGCTCCACATCTCATTACACACAGGCCTCTCTGCTCTGCCCTGGCTTCTGGAAGCACTCCTTCATTTGATATGATACGGAGCTGATGGGATGTCATTTCTGTGGGATGCTTAGGGGAAGGTTTCTTCCTGCCCTGTGCTGCACTCCGGGCTGGAAGGATTGTCTGCTGCAGGTACAGCTCAGGATGTGGAGCTGCACTGTCCCAGGGGGAATGTGTTCAAGGACACGCCATCCTTGTTCCTCTGGAATGTGAGACTTTAAAACAGCCTGTTCCAGCCATGGCAGTGTGGCCGGGTTTTACTCAGAAGCTGCGTGTCCAGCTGCAAGGAGAGCATCTCCACTAAGAGGGGGGATTTCTTGTGTTTTGTTTGAGGGGTTTGTCTCCCCCAAAGAGCAGATGGCTTTAGTGGTGTAAGCCCCTGAACTGATGTATTTCAGCACTTTGGAGCCTTACCTTAGTCCCAGGATGGTCTGACTCAGCCCTTTGTCCTCTGACAGATATAAATGGAGTTCTCTGCAGTTTGTAGTTCAGCCTTTTCACACGAAACCTCAAAATGCCTCGGAAAGACCTTTAATGTCTGCTCTGGACAGTCACTGGGGACCCTGCTGTGCATCACTGCAGGCTCCTGCTGCTTTCCTCTTCTCTGACCCACTCTGCTCTGCTGCCTGTCTGCTGGATGGGGCAGTGAGGCAGAGGCACTGTGGGAGTCTGCTGAGTTTTTATTGGGTCTTTCAACTTCTCCCCTCACAGGCTGTGGCCCATATCCTGCCTTTTCGGGATCAGAACCGACAGTTTCTGGACCCGATTTGGAACCGACATCACGTGGAGAGAGTGGAGGTTGTCTTGAAGGAGACTGTGGATGCTAAAGGTTGGTGAGGCGAGTGTGCAGAGTGCAGGGTGAGTGAGTGAGAACTCCTTAATGGTGGGGAGGTGGCCCTTGAGGTGGTGCTGGTACAGAAATAAAAAAGGAACAGGTGAATGGTGTGTTGCTCCCTGGAAGCAGAGAGGGGCTGTCCTACGCTGAGACTGGCTCACTTCCAGGTAGCGTCGCTGCCTCTAAGAAGAAATTCCATTTGCCATTCATCTGGGAGCAGGGGCAGAGCCCCCACCTTTTCTGCTGCAGAGCTCTGGGGGCACTGCTGACCCTTCTATCCCAGTTGTTGGTAAACAGCTCTAGATTTGGAATTGATGCAGGCTTCAGCTCAGCGCAGCAATGTGTTGTTGTAACAACGGCCCTTTTGTGTTGCTGTCCTGTCAGACGCCAGGCTCGCCCCGAGGGTGCCTTTGTGCCGTTCTTTGGGAGGTGCTCCTGCATCTCCTGCGTCTCCTGCCTGGATGTTTCTGGTCCCTGGGTCAGTCTGGGTTTGTCTGCCTGTTCCTTTCCCCGCCTCTGTGTCGTAGGAAGAGCACTGCAGAGGGACGGTCCCAGCCCAGGGTGGCAGCGTGGGTCTCCTGCTGAAGGACAGGCTGCACTGCCTCCCTGCAATGCTGCAGCATCCCCTCTGCAGTGCTCAGCACAAAGCTCCCGGGCTGGGCTGCGCCCGCAGCACTTCTGGGCACGCCAGGTGCCCTGGCTTCTGCACCATCGGGATTGCTTCCCCACTCCCTTTGTCTCCCTCCCTCTGCCACCACAGACTCAGTTAATGCAATTTTATCAAACTTGGAGTGCTGATCTTTGGTTTGGCAGCCCAGGGCTCACCCTGAGCCTGTTTGTGGGAGAGGGGTGCGCTGCAGAGATTTAGGGAGAGCAGCGTTGTCTGTGCACAGCCCCGGCTGCTCCTGTGCCCTCCCCTCCCTGAACAACTTTGTCATTTGTCATTTGATGGCTTTTCTCCCCTGTGCAGCTTCAGCTGGCAGCCTGGCTCCCAGCAAGTCTGCAGCATTGATTCCATTACTGAATGTGCCTTTGGATTAGAGCGGGGGAGATAAATTATCAGTCAGTAGGGGCAGCCTGTGGTCGTGCTGCAGCCTGCTGCTGTGACACAGCCTAGAGTTGCTGCACAAGTGCCCTGTCCTTCTCCCACTGCATGTCCTGTTCCCACCTGCATGAGAAGCCAGGCAGGGAATGGGAAGCGTGGCTCTGTGCATGAAACTGTCTCCCAAGGGCGTGGCTCAGCCAGAGCCTTCTGAGGACGGGAAAACCATCTAGTCCTGCCACAAGCAGTGACAACTTTCACTAGGACAGGTTGCCCAAAGCTCTGTCCAACCAGACCTTGAACACATCCCGTGACAGGACACCCACAGCTTCCCTGAGCTTGATTGCTTCAGGTTAATTGCAGGGTGGGGAGGAGAGGAGCTCGGAGCTTTGCTGTCCCTGGCACCCAGGTTAAGATGCAGACAAGGGAACCGTGTCACCTGAGCAGCATTTTGCCTCCTCGCTGTGCCCAGGCCGCACCAGCTTCTACGAGGAGTACGGGGTCATCCGGGACGTGCTGCAGAACCACCTCACCGAGGCCCTCATGTTCCTCATCATGGAGCTCCCTGCCAACGTCAGCAGTGCCCAGGAGGTGGTGCAGCACAAGCTGCAGGCGTTCCAGGCCCTCTGGGGCCTGGAGAGGAGCAGTGCCGTGCTGGGGCAGTACCAGGCCTACAACAGCCAGGTGCAGGAGGAGCTGCAGGAGGCACGGGGCTACGTCAGCACCACACCAACCTTTGCAGGTGAGAGTTGGGGCTGGGCCCTGGCGAGGGGAGCAGTCAGAGCTGGGGAGAGCAGGAGATGTGAGGCCTTGCATGCAGTACAGCTCCATGGCTCTGGAGCTCACTGCTCCAGGGATGTGTCCAGGCATTACTGACATGGACAAGGTAATGCTGTTGTTGTGTCAGTTAACCAAAGATCCAGGGAATGGGGAGTGTAGAAGCTGAGACCCGTCATTACAGAATCTCTGCATTGTTTTTAGAAGTGGCCTGTAAACTCCTTTGCCTTTTCATAAAGTGGAGTTGCTCTCTGCGGCTGGGGGTAAAGCTTTGTTCTCTGTGATGGGTGAACCACGTCTCTAGGCATGCTGGGAGCATGGAGGGTATTGTCTAAATGATGTTCATGCTCAGAAAGTGGTTTCCTGCAGGATGAAAGGAGGTTGAACAAGTGAGATAGCTGGGAGGGAGCACAGCAGGGGAGCTGGAGAGAGTGAGAATCATAGGATGGCCTGGGTGGGAAGGGACCGTGAAGATCATGGAGGTCTGGGTGGGCAGTGAAGTCATGGAAGGGCTGAAGGTGGAGCTAGAGACACAGTGGCTCCCAGAGGAGCCGAGGAGGCTGATGAGGACAGGTGGAACGTGCAGCTGAGTTTGCGGTGGTGTGTGCCGTTGCAGGGGTGCTGATCCACAGCGGCAGCCTGCGCTGGGACGGCGTTCCCTTCCTCCTCACCTCCGGGAAGGCTCTGGATGAGCGTGTGGGCTACGCCCGGGTCCTCTTCAGGAACAGGGCCTACTGCCCCCAGAGCAGCACGCTGAGGGACGCGGGGCACAGCCAGTGTAAACCCAAGCAGATCATCTTCTACTTCGGGCACGGCGCGCTCCGCGCCCCCGCGGTGCTGGTGAGCAGGAACCTCTTCCAGCCTGTCATGCCCAAAGACAGCTGGAAGGAAGCGGAGGCTCGCTCAGATCTGCACATCTTCGGACAGCCACTGTCGGATTTCTACACGTACATCCCCGTGAAAGAGAGAGAAGCGTATTCTGTCCTCATCTCCAACATCTACCACGGCAGGAAGGATTTCTTCATCACCACGGAGAGCCTGCTGGCCTCCTGGGCTTTCTGGACGCCGCTGCTGGACAGCACGTCCCGCCGGCCGCCGCGCCTGTACCCCGGGGGCGTGGAGAACCAGCACCTGCTGGACTTTGAGATGGTGGCTGGGGGAGTGGCGTTCACCCTGGCAGAGCCGGCAGAGCTGCTGAGCCCCGGCGGGCAGACGCCGAGCGACTTCAGGGCAGTCCAGTCCAAGTTTCGGCAGAGTCCCCTGGTCTCGGGGTGGGCCGAGGAGCTGATCTCGCAGCTGGCGTCGCACGTGGAGCAGGCGGCAGTGAGCAGCGTGGCTCGCTCGGGGCAGTTCCACCTGGCCGTGTCGGGCGGCTCCAGCCCCGCGGGGCTGTTCCAGCGCCTGGCCAGGCACCACTTCGGCTTCCCCTGGCAGCGCACCCACGTGTGGCTGGTGGACGAGCGCTGCGTGCCCCTGACCGACGGCGAGTCCAACTTCCAGGGGCTGCACAGGCACCTCCTGCAGCACGTCAGGCTGCCCTACTTCAACATCCACCCCATGCCCGTGCACCTCAACCGGCGCCTGTGCGTGGAGGAGGACGGCGGCGCCGAGCTCTACGCCAAGGACATCGTGGCCCTGGTGGCCAACGCCAGCTTTGACCTGGTGCTGCTGGGGGTGGGCGCGGACGGGCACACGGCCTCGCTCTTCCCCGGCTCCGAGAACGGCCTGGAAGGGGCTGCCACCGTGGTGCTGACCGAGAGCCCCGTCAAGCCTCACCAGAGGATGAGCCTCAGCCTGCCCCTCATCAACAGGGCCAGGCAGGTGTTTGTGCTGGTTCTGGGCAAGGGCAAGCACGACATCACCACCCTGCTCAGCAGAGTGGGCCACGAGCCCAAGAAGTGGCCGATTTCGGGTGTCAACCCCAGCTCTGGCCAGCTGGTCTGGTACGTGGATTATGAGGCTCTGCTGGGGTGATGCCTCCCCGGTGGCCCTCCTCCCTCCAGCCTGGATTTTCCTGCAATGCCCACGCTCCTGTGTTGCCAGCAGCAGCTCCGTCCAGCCTCTGGGAGATCCGTGGCCTGCAGCACCTCTGCCATTTGAGCCTGGAGAGAGCTGGGCTCAGTGTGTGGGGCTCGGGAGGAGCCAGGAGCCCAGTGCAGCGTTTCTGGCTCTGCTCTGGGTTCTGACTGAGACTTTGGACAAAGTCTTCACCTTGAAGTGCCTCAGTTTTCTTGTCAGGCCTTTGTGCTTACTGGCATGTAACTACCTCACAGGCGCTACTCGTGACCTGTTAAATCAACTGCCTGCCAAATGCTTTTAAATTTTATGTAATTCTCAGGCTGAAAGACAATAGTAACCCATTCATCCCCTGCCCTGCTTGGTCTGGCTGGGCCAGAGGTGTTGTCTCAGGGATGTGCTGGTGGTGTGCACATGGATGTGGAACCTTGTCCCTGCAGCCCATCCTGGTGTGAGCCGGGCTCCCCTGGGAGCACAGACACTCTCTGGCTCTGGGGCAGGTGGCCCCTGAATGCTGGCGCTGATCTGTGAGCTCCCTGCAGCCCTGAGCCTCTGCAAAGTGCCCAGCAGCAGGGGCTGAGCCTGCCAGCAGAAATTGGCTGCACTCCTTAGGGGATGGCTGATAGCAGGGGAGGGGAAGGAAGGCAAACTGCTTTTGGGGCTGTTAAAATGATGGGGACAGGGTGAGGAGGGTGGCAGCTCACAGAGCTGCTGTTCGCCAGCAGTGCCGTGGTTACTGAGGGAAAAGCTTGGTGCTCAGAGGAACTGTTGGGTTTGGCTAGCAAAGAAATCTCTTCTTTTTAAACAAAAATGTCCACGTTAACTTCATTCCAGTTCTTTAGTGTTTGGTGTGAGGGAACAAGTTTTAATGACAATCTGACCTTCGAGAGAGTAACTCTACTGTTATGAATTACAGAGATTATTCCTGTTTTACAGGTGACGGTGGCATTGGAGTTTTCTTAGTTTTGCACCTCTTGAAATAAACACTGAGAGGTTTATTTGCACTTTTAAATAAAGTGGTTTGGTTTTGTTTTGTTTTTCCCAGGAAGCTACTGTTCTTTGCAGCTGAAAATAGGGTTTATTTGTGAAGTCCATGGATTTTATTAAAATCCATTAAAAGTTTCCACATTTTCCTTGGTGAATGGAGATATCTGGGTTGTTTGGGGGATTTTTCAGAAGTGTATTTTTTTTCACACAGACAATTCCTCTTAAACTCTTTAATACTTAGAATTTGCTAAATGAAAACCAAATATTTTTGAATACAGAAAATTTATGACTGGAAAGAGAGACTGGATGGAAGGAAGGGTTAAATGAGCAACAAATCCAATGAGGAGGAATGGTAGCAATCCACTGGGCTGTAGGCCAAGGAAGCAGGGCTATTTTTATTTTGTGAAAGTTATTAATAGAAGGTGTGCACCTTCTTGAGAGCTTGTATTAACCTTTCTTTGCAAAGGCAGCTCCATGGAGTAAGTTCTTACAGTCTGTTTCTCCCAAGAGTGATTATTGATATAATTTTTTTTTTTTTTTAATGTCAAGTGCATTCCTACAATTCAATGGTATATGTTTTACAGAAAACTAACACTGGAAATAACTCATTTTTCACTTCAAGTTTTATAAATGAAATTGTAAAATCTTTTTTTTTTTTCCATGAGTAAAGTTTTGTGATTCTTTTCATGTCGTTTAATGAATGAAGAATTATATTTATAAAAAATAAATAGTTTTTTTAACAAGAAGTATCTTTTAATTTCTTCCAGAGATGGCTGGTCTTTCCCTGTCCTCCTGCTGAGTGAAGTTTTAGGGTTTTAGCTGTGCAAAGTGGGCAGTGTCGCTGCAGCATTAAATGTTCACTGGGGTTTTGGGGTTTTTTTTGTGTCTCATCCAGACGAGGGCAGGACTTTTCACGGCAAGGAGCGGCCCAGGCCCTTTTAAGGTGAGGAGGTGGACTCAGCCCGTGCTGTGCTGGGTGCTGCTCCCCCAGACCCCGCCACATTCTCCCTGATTTTCCTCCCTTGCTGTGGCATCTCCTGGCGCACGAACAGCCCGGGCTGCTGCTGGAGCCTGTGCACGGACACGGCCGGCTCGGTTCTTAAAGCAGGTGCCGGCACTTTTCTCATGCTTTGCTTTTCTCAGGTGGGTGAGAGCTTCCCCTGGGGAGTGTCCAGCGCACGGAGCTGCCCTCGCTGCAGCGCTGCGCTTGCAGGCGGCATCGCTCGCTGCAGGTGCCTCTCCTCGGCTCCTCTGCAGCCCGGAGCCGCTCTGGAGACAGCAGAGGGTGCTGCTGGCCCGTGCTGCTGGGAGCTGCTTTCCGCAGCGCGGTCCGGCCGGAGCAGCCTCTCCGGAGCAGCCCGGCCCAGCCCAGCTGTGTGTGACAGTGGCACAGCTGTGTGTGACAGTGGCACAGCTGTGTGTGACAGTGGCACAGCTGGGTGTGACAGTGGCACATCTGTGTGTGACAGTGGCACAGCTGGGTGTGACAGTGGCACAGCTGTGTGTGACACCGGCACATCTGTGTGTGACAGTGGCACAGCTGTGTGTGACAGTGGCACAGCTGGGTGTGACACCGGCACATCTGTGTGTGACAGTGGCACAGCTGGGTGTGACACCGGCACATCTGTGTGTGACCCCAGCTGTGTGTGCCCCCAGCTGTGTGTGACCCCATCTGTGTGTGCCCCCAGCTGTGTGTGCCCCCAGCCCAGCTGTGTGTGCCCCCAGCTTGTGTGTGACCCCAGCTGTGTGTGCCCCCAGCTGTGTGTGACCCCAGCCCATCTGTGTGTGACCCCAGCTGTGTGTGCCCCCAGCCCAGCTGTGCCTGACCAGGGCAGGGCTGAGCGGGAGTTCCCGGGCACAGCCAGCTCCTGCCCGCTGCTCTCCCGGGAGCTGCTCCACAGCCGCTGCTCCTGTATCGTCCTCTTTGCCATTGTCCGTTCGTGGCCATCCATCCAAAAGGCGAGGGGCTCATTTCTCTGCTGTCCCGGTGCTGAGCTCCCCACAGGCGCAGCTGGCACCAGCAGTGTTGGGTGTGCCCCACATCTGCGGGACTCTGCCAGCCAGGAATTCACTGTGACTCCCAGGGGAGCTCCCCTCACAAAGGGGGAATCACGTACAGGTACCTCAGAGGTGACTCGGCAGCCAGCTGGGGTTGTAAGTGTTGCTCTAAAAGGAACAGGGGGGAAATTCTGCATCCAAGTGCTCCCGTTACATCTATCCCATCCTTTAAGGCATCTTCACATCCAGCACCCTGTGCTGAGACAGAAAGGCAAAGGAGCCGTGGGAGGAGACATCACAGCAAGACTCTGCTCTCCAGGTGCATGTAAAGGAAAATACCTGGATTCTACTTTTTTATTTTTATTTTTTTCTAAAGGGTTTAATTTCATTCAGCAGCCCCATTTGCTTGCGTTGCAGGGTGTGAAGTGCTGCGTTGGCTGTGCTGACATCTCAGCTCTCAAGAAGGGACCAAAATGAAGGTGACTTCTTCTCTTTCCTGCTAAGTGCCCCTGGGGGATGCTTCTTTTTTCTCAATCCGTTCTCTCAGTCCCTTTCCCACCCCATCTTCCAGCTAAGGAGGGTTTGTTGATTGTCCTCTGGGCAGGCTTGGCAGCGTTTCTCCGTGGTGAGGCTGCTGCTTTCACAGCCTCTGTCCTGCAGCACACTGCCTTACTTTGGCTCTGTGGCTGCCCATTACAGGCGCTCATTGTTCGCTGTCTCTCGCATTGTCTCCCTGGCTCCCCACGGGCACAGCAGCACATGTTTCCGGGCAGTGGCTGCTCCCTCCCTGCCCTGCTCTCCCCAGGGCACAGGAGCTCCCGGCTTTCTGCCTGCCCGTCCCTGCACAGCGCCTCCGGACGCAAGGCAATGGGATCCCCTTGGCTGCTGCAGGCCGGCAGCCTCCTGCTGCAAAGGCAGGGCCAGTCAGGCAGAAAACACATCCACAAAGTCTGGTCCGGCCTCAGAGTCCGTGCTGGGAGCCCAAAGGATTTAAATATTTAACTTAAAAGGGCCGCAGTTGTCAGAAGGTGGGTGCTCATCCCTGTCCAGACCCCAGAGCTAACCCTCAGTGCTGAATGCTGACCACAAGAAAGCAGGCATGCCAAGTCATTCCTCCTCCCACCTTCCTTTTAATGGTCTGGGCATAAATCCACAAGGATGGGAGCTGGAAAAGGCTCTGCTGATCCGGGTTCCCTCCCCAGTCCGTTCTCCAAAAAGGCTCAGAGGGAGCCCGAGGCAGGCCGCGGACACCGGCCCCTGTCTGTCACCCCCCTCTGCCTCTGTTTGGGCTGCTGTTTGAGACGCAGACAGAGCTCAAAGAAAGTGATTGAAGATCAGCAATTCCTGCTTCTGGAGGAAGCAAGAAAGTCAAATATTAAGGAAATAAAAGCAGACAAGATTCCATGGGAGCTGTGATCTCATCTGGCGAGAAGCCACCACAAAGCTGAGAAGTTCTGCTTCAGCACTTGTCACGTCTGGTTTCCTCCAGCTTCCCTGCTGCTCCTACAGCTCCTCCACCCCGCTTCTCCCTGAAACTGGGGGAAAGTAACTTAAATATGAGCAGGACCAGGTCAAAGCCGAGTGGGTTTGAAAAAGCCACGCAAATATGTATCTAATTGACATAAACCCTCCTATTTTTATTCTGGAGGGTGTGAAAGAACCTATTTGTGCTGTATCTACAATCTCCCCGGTGTTTCTGGTCAACTAGAGTAATAAATTTATTCTGATGTGAATGTGTTTTTTTAAAGGACCACAGTGGCTGGCACAGAGCAACTATTCCCCACAGACACCAAAATATGCTCAACAAATTAGTGCCTGAGTCCTGCAAGGACATGAGGGCACTTGAATTTACTGTGCTCCTTTTCACGCGTGCCTCAAGACCATCAGTGATGAGAAATGTCAAGACCCACGCTAATGTCCAATCCCCAAAGACAGTAACTCAGCAGCATGCAGGGGCACTGGTTCCACACTGACTCAGAGGGGAGGCTGCCACCCCCTGAACCACCCACACCACTTCCTGCAGCTCCTAGGTGGTCCTTGGAGGTATCCCATGCAATATGGCTTGCTGAATTTATGACAATCCACGGGTTTATAGCTTGAGCAACAAGTCTTTTTGTCTGGAAACACTGAAAAATGAATCATCTCAAAGGGACACTACCGGGTCAGATTTGTCCTAAGGGTTGTTTTTGAATGAGGAGTGAAATGAACAGAATTGTACTTCCCTGGTTTATTTCAGTAAACACATGAGCCTTTAAAAAGCAACCAGACATTCCCAGGAGTGGTTGAAACAAATCACATAATCAGGCTGGAAAAGGAAAAGACCTCTGAGATCATCGAGTCCATCCTGTGACATAACACCAGCACAAAGTGCCACGGCCGGGCATTCCCTCCACACCTCCGGGCACGGAGACTCCGTCACCTCCCGGGCAGCCCCTTCCAGCGTCTGGTCCCCTTTTCTGTGAGGAAACGCGGAACGCGGTGTGGATGTGCGGACGCGGAGGATGCGCCCATCACCGAGTGCCCGCACCGTGCGCGGAGATCGCCGGCGCCACGCCCGGGACTCGCCGCTATTTTTAGCCGTTCCTGGAGCGAGCGCGGCAGAACGGCACTAAAGCAGCCAGATCTCACACAGAAACGGTGCCGGCTGCCGGGCGGGGATGGGCACGGGGATCGCCGCTCCGGGGCTGCGGCTGCGCCCGAGATGCGCGACCCGCGGCGGCGGCAGCGACACGGCCCCGCTCCTGTCCCTGCCCAGCCCCGCTCCTGTCCCTGCCCAGCCGCGCTGCTCCCCGTGCCCGACCCCGCTCCTGTCCCTGCCCAGCCCCGCTCCTGTCCCTGCCCAGCCCCGCTGCTCCCCGTGCCCGGCCCCGCTCCTTGCCCGGCTCCTCTCCCTGCCCGGCCCCGCTGCTCCCCGGCCCCGCTCTCTGCCCGGCTCCCCTCCGCTCCCCGGCCCCGCTCCGCCGCTTCCCCTCCAGTCCGTCTGTCTGCCCGGCCCCGCTCCGCTCCGCTCCGCTCCCGGCCCCGCTCCGCTCCCGGCCCCGCCCGCCGCCGGCGCTGTCCGGGCGGAGCGGCCGCGCCCCGGGCCGTGCCGTGCCGTGCCGTGCCGTGCCGGGGGCGGAGCGGGGCCGCGCCGGGCGCTATTTGGGCCATGTGATGCCGGCCCGGCCCCGCTGGGCGCGCCGGGAGCAGCGGGCGCGGGGCTCGGCCTGCCCGGGCACGGAGCGGAGCGGGGCCATGGTCCGGAGGGCAGCCCGGGCACGGTAGGAGCCGGCGGGGCCGGGCAGGGAGCGGGGCCGGGCACGGATGCGGGGCGGCTCTGCGGCCTCTCGGTGCCCCGGAGCGGGGCCGGGCCGGGCAGGGCCCGCGGGCGGTGCCAGCCGCAGCAGGGCCGGGCCGGGGCGAGGCCGAGCGCCGGCTGCAGCCGCTCCCGGAGCCCGGCCCGGCGCTGGCAGCGGGGCCGCAGCCCGGCCGGACTGACGGGCGCCGGGCTCCGGGAGCGCCCCGAGGGTCCCGGCGGGCCGGGGCTCCGCAGCCGCGCAGGGGATGCTGCCGAGCCCCGCTGGCGGCTCCGGAGAGCGGACACCGACTGTCGGTGCGGGTCGCTCCGGCTCCTCAGGGCAGCGGGGCTGTTCGTTCGGGGTCTGTGCTTACCCCGCCGGGCTCCGGGCTCTGAGGAGCGCACCTTACAAGGTCTGGCTGCTGTGTGTCTGATATAAACCTCTGCGGATACAACGGGGGTTTACATAATCCTCTATGGGAAGGACCTGGACTGGTGTTCTCAGGTCAGCGTTGCTGTGGTCTCCTCTGGCTCGTGCCGTGTTTTGTCCTCGTTCCCTGGCTGAGCGGGCAGCCGGGCTGCCGGGTGGCCATGCCTGATTCAAAACCTGTGAATTGTCGGAGCCATGGCTCAAGATAAGGAAGTTTACAAAATGATTGTAAAAATGGGAGTTGCTCCCTGGAGAATGATCGCCTCTTTTTTTTTTTTTTTCCCCCATGATACTGATGCAGGATGGCTCAATGAACCTTTTGTCCCAGGAGTAGTCTGTGTCTTTCCCACCCCTCTAGCGCCTGATTTCTACACCAGATGCAGCGTGGCAAAGCTCAGTAGCTCAGCCTGGCTGGTGTGAGTTGGCTGCTGCATCGCCAGCACCAAACGGGAGCCTCCAGAGCCCTGCAGTACGAGAGGTCTGGCTATGGGATGGTCAGAGCGGCTCTCCCCTGCGAGGAAGGATATTTCCGTGGTGAGTTCATCAGGGAGCAGCCGGGAATGCCGTGCTGCTGTTCACAAGGGGAACGGCAGTGCCGGGCAGCACCCAAGTGGAGGAGCATCTTCTCTTCCCTGAGCTTCCAGGGCGAGCTGGCCCTGCCCAGGCTCTCAGGGCTGCTGCTGATGGATGCATAAAGCAGCAATTTACCCTTCTCCCCCCTTAAAGGCAGGGATGAGCTGCAGCGAGTTCCTCAGGGGATACTGGGCTGTTGCAGGGCATCAGCAGCAGCCTTCGCAGCCTCTCTGCTCTGCTCTGGGGTTACTGAAGAGCTCTGTAACGTGCTTTGGAGCTTGTTTGTAAACTCCTGCTGGACACTTCTGAGACGTGGGCTTGTGTTCCAGGAGCTGGCCAACTGATCCCTGCTGCGTTTGTGTGCAGCCACTCTGCTGCTGGATGTGGGGAACGGCCCCTGCCTGTTGCTCTCCTGTGTCTGGGTTGGTTTTTATCCCTGGGCCCTATTTCCTTTCCTCAGAAAAAGTGCAAGCAGTCTGCAAGGACTGCTTGTCTTGTGAGGGCTAATTATGAATTCATTAAGTTCCTGGAATTTAAAATCTGTAGCTAATGAGGCAGTGAGGACGCTGTGCCAGGGATTGTGACTGAGTGCAGGCAGTGCTGACAGATAATACTCCAAGTCACAGTGTAGTTTTTGAATGGCATGGAGTGTGCTCTGTGGCTCTCTGAGCTTCGTGTCCTGGTCAGACTTTGTGGCTGGTGCCTCTGCATGCACTGGAATTGGCCTCTGAGAGCCCAAAGCAAGTGGTGGTTGTAACTCTGGACTTGAGTGCATTTGTGCTTCCTGAGCCTGGAGTCATCCTGGGCTGGTGTTGACAGGGGGTGAGGATTAACTGGGGCTGGCAGGGAGCAGCGATGAGATGGTTTCAGCTGGGCTGAGCTGATCTTCATGTCCTGTGGCAGGAGCCTTGTGCATTAAGCAGCCGAGGAACAGCTGACCACCCCTGCCTGAACTGTGAGTTTCCCAAACCCGGTGTGTGTGGCTGGCTGTGGAGCTGCTGCCCTCCTGCTCCTTTGTGTTTCCAGGTGTGTGGTGCAGCTCGTACCCACAGCTCACCTTGCCCAGTCACGGGGCAGACACCAGCTGCTTCCAGACACAGCTGTGTGATGCCTGCAGAATAAAAGTGAGTAAGTGTCTGGTGCCAGACTGCCCTCACTGGGTTCCTTTGCTGGTGGCCTTTGCAGAATGAGCTCATGTCAAGGTGTTGACTCACTTCCAGTCACTGCACTGCTCTGGAAAGCAAAGCAATCTTCCCTTGAGTTCCTCCATGTGAGTGACTGCTAGAGCTGCCTCTGCTTCCATTAATAATTGCTGGGGGAAGAGTGCACTTGTCCTTAACAAAGATGAGGTATGTGCTACAGGTAATGGCCAAATACTCTCTGCTGAGTGTGAGAAAATACAGCTAAAAAATAATAATTTCCAAGCACATGGTGGGGAAATGTGCCACTCTTAACTGTTTTCCCAGGGACTACTAAAACATCCATTCCCTTTTAACTCTGTACTGCTCTGCCCTTAATGGTAATGCTTTGGAAACTCCTGGGATAAAGTAATTGGTCTGTGGCATTGGTCAGAAGATTCTCTTGCAGACTAAGTGGTTTTTACAGCAAAAAGAAAAATCCTCATTCTGGGTGTTAATTGAGTACAGGAACTGCTTTTATCTGTAGCTCTGGGGTGATGTGAGCTGCCTGAACTCTGGAGTGTTTAAAGGAAAGGGATTCAGAAAAGATTTCTGCAGTTAGATTGTTCTGGAGTGAGCTGGCTGCTGTGCGGAGGCGAAGGCAGCGGCGAGGCACCGACAGCTGCAGCACGAGGTGTCCTGCTCTCCGTGGAGCCAGGCCAGGCTGTGCCAGCCCGAGGGGCTGCCTGCGTGCTGCAGCTGCCCCTCAGAGCCTTTCTTGGGCAGAGGAGAGGGCAGGAGCGTGTCCCTGAGCTCTGGCCTGCAGCAGGGAGCGTGAGCAGGCGTGGGTGCTGCTGTGTGGGTGCTGGTGCTGCCTCAGCGCCGCTGGGGACGGCTTTGTCACACGCTGTCCGGGCTTTCCAGGCCAGCTGGTGCCTGTGGCAGCCTGGCAGCGTTTGTGTGCCCAGGGAGATGGTTTGGAGGGTGCTGAGCCTTCCTCGACATCTGCCACGAGTGTGTCCCTGCTTCCCTCGCTCCCCGGGCGCTGGGGCGTTCCCAAAGGCAGAGAATGCAGTTAATGCTTTGCTGTCTGGTAGCTGAGGCTGGGATGGGTGCTAATACCAGGTTTTATTTAATGTGGCTCATTCTGGCAGTGGGGTGGAAAAGGGGAAATGTCTCCTTACCTGTGCACAGTGTTCCATTCACGTGGGAGATGCCTCGTCATCCTCCCTCCGGGTTTTATGTGTTGTACTCCAGCAGCACTGAAGGTCAGTTTCAGAGGTTTTTGGATTAGCTTCTTATTCAATAGAGAAACAGCCACATGTCTTTGCCTTAGCTCTTTTCCTTAATGCTGCAGAGTCTTGCCCACTGACATTTCCTTGTCTCACGGCTTTGGGAGTTTTTTCTGTTCTAGAACATGGGAAGACAGACAGCAAGCTGAAGCAGTGCTGCTGCTGTCTAACGGTAAAACTTGCCCTGGGAGGAGAAAGTGGCACATTTCTTTGTTCTCCTACAAAGCTTTCCCTTTAGGAAAAAGCTTTTTGCTTAAACAAACAAACAAAAAGACCCCAACAACCACCACCATCTGCCGGATACCGAAGTGAGAGCACTTGAGAGCTCTGGGGCAGGAGGTGGTAATGTCTGAATGGAGTTACCAAACATGGGCTTTTTCTTTTAGCCTGGAAGGGGAATTTGATGAAGCTTCTAAGTCAGAGCAGCTGTGTCGATGTTAGCTTCAAACTGCTTTCTTTGGAGAGCTGGTATGTTATCAACTCAGGAATCTGTCCTGAGGAGATCCCAGATGGGGCCTTGACACCATAAATGTACAAAGGCACTCAGTTGCACAAAAACTGCAGAAACAACTTAGTTCTGAAGAACGTGAGCCACAGATGGTGAACAGCCAAGAAAAGCAAGCAAGGGGTAAGGCCAAGCCGTTCCCTACATGAGAAGGCTGCATCGGTCTCAGATGTTTAAAAATTCTTGGTTTAAACTTCTACAAACTTCACTCTGCATAAATTCTGGTTTGAATGGCCTCTTGTAAATTAAAATCCACTTAATGCAGAGATGTGCAAAATGCCTGCATCCTAACTGTGGTCTTTGGAGGTTTGTGGTAGGCCCTGCAGTTTGCCAAGTGTGGCTCTTGCTTACATGCCCAAATTCCCTGCTGGCTCAGTGCTGCAGGGAGAGCAGCATTGCTGCCCAGGGAGAAGAGATTTGTGGCTCCTGAAATGCTCCATACAGCAGCCTGTGCTCCTCCTGCTGAGCTGTGGGGACAGTGTGTGTGAGCAGTGCCCAGGGCTGTGCTGTCAGTGTGTGTGAGCAGTGCACAGAGCTGTCAGTGTGTGTGAGCAGTGCCCAGGGCTGTGCTGTCAGTGTGTGTGAGCAGTGCCCAGGGCTGTGCTGTGCTGTCAGTGTGTGTGAGCAGTGCCCAGGGCTGTGCTGTGCTGTCAGTGTGTGAGCAGTGCCCAGGGCTGTGCTGTCAGTGTGTGTGAGCAGTGCACAGAGCTGTCAGTGTGTGTGAGCAGTGCACAGAGCTGTGCTGTGCTGTCAGTGTGTGTGAGCAGTGCCCAGGGCTGTGCTGTGCTGTCAGTGTGTGTGAGCAGTGCCCAGGGCTGTGCTGTCAGTGTGTGTGAGCAGTGCCCAGGGCTGTGCTGTGCTGTCAGTGTGTGAGCAGTGCCCAGGGCTGTGCTGTCAGTGTGTGTGAGCAGTGCCCTGGGCTGTCAGTGTGTGTGAGCAGTGCCCAGGACTGTGCTGTGCTGTCAGTGTGTGTGAGCAGTGCCCAGAGCTGTCAGTGTGTGTGAGCAGTGCACAGAGCTGTCAGTGTGTGTGAGCAGTGCCCAGGGCTGTGCTGTGCTGTCAGTGTGTGTGAGCAGTGCACAGGGCTGTGCTGTGCTGTCAGTGTGTGTGAGCAGTGCTCAGGGCTGTCAGTGTGTGTGAGCAGTGCCCAGGGCTGTGCTGTGCTGTCAGTGTGTGTGAGCAGTGCACAGAGCTGTCAGTGTGTGTGAGCAGTGCCCAGGGCTGTGCTGTGCTGTCAGTGTGTGTGAGCAGTGCCCAGGGCTGTGCTGTGCTGTCAGTGTGTGTGAGCAGTGCCCAGGGCTGTGCTGTCAGTGTGTGTGAGCAGTGCCCAGGGCTGTGCTGTGCTGTCAGTGTGTGTGAGCAGTGCCCAGGGCTGTGCTGTCAGTGTGTGTGAGCAGTGCACAGGGCTGTGCTGTGCTGTCAGTGTGTGTGAGCAGTGCCCAGGGCTGTGCTGTGCTGTCAGTGTGTGTGAGCAGTGCCCAGGGCTGTCAGTGTGTGTGAGCAGTGCACAGAGCTGTGCTGTGCTGTCAGTGTGTGTGAGCAGTGCCCAGGGCTGTCAGTGTGTGTGAGCAGTGCCCAGGGCTGTGCTGTGCCGTGCTGTCAGTGTGTGTGAGCAGTGCCCAGGGCTGTGCTGTCAGTGTGTGTGAGCAGTGCACAGGGCTGTGCTGTGCTGTCAGTGTGTGTGAGCAGTGCCCAGGGCTGTGCTGTGCTGTCAGTGTGTGTGAGCAGTGCCCAGGGCTGTCAGTGTGTGTGAGCAGTGCACAGAGCTGTGCTGTGCTGTCAGTGTGTGTGAGCAGTGCCCAGGGCTGTCAGTGTGTGTGAGCAGTGCCCAGGGCTGTGCTGTGCCGTGCTGTCAGTGTGTGTGAGCAGTGCCCAGGGCTGTGCTGTGCTGTCAGTGTGTGTGAGCAGTGCACAGAGCTGTGCCATGCTGTCAGTGTGTGTGAGCAGTGCCCAGGGCTGTGCTGTGCTGTCAGTGTGTGTGAGCAGTGCCCAGGGCTGTGCTGTGCCGTGCTGTCAGTGTGTGTGAGCAGTGCCCAGGGCTGTGCTGTGCCGTGCTGTCAGTGTGTGTGAGCAGTGCCCAGGGCTGTGCCATGCTGTCAGCAGCTCTGCATGGAGAGTCAGTTCCCCCATGCCATTCAGTCACCCCGTGCCATTTTAGGCTGAACCGGCCGTGTTGTTGCATGTGGACGGTGAGGGAGGGGATGCTTTGTTCCACACTAGTCCCAGGGCTGTCATCCATCTGGGAACTGAAGATTGAAGAGGTGCCCACATAAAGAAACACTCAAACTGTGTGACCAGTGATGAGAGGTGAGCTGGGCTGGGAGGGTTTGTGTCTGAGTCCCAGTTCCTGTAAACTCGAACAGCTGCACCGTAAACCTGCTGACCCTTGTGCTGAGAAGAGGTGGTGGGGCTGTGTGAATCCAGAAAGTACCTGGCTTGATGCCTGTGGGCAGGAAACGGAGCTGCTTGGACTTTCTGTTGCAGGTTGTGCGATAGGCGCGGGCTGCTGCGGGCTGTGCTGTCACCCTCTGGGGGTTCTGAGCGCGGGGCTGCCTTGCCTGGTGTCCCCAGGGTGTCACCGCTCGTGTCCTGGGGCCGTGCACGTGGCACACGGTGCACTTCAGCTGGAACAGGTCGGAGCTGGGGCTGGGAGTGACTCAAACTCAGGAAGGTTTGGTCTTTGGTGCGCCGGGGCACTGCTGTCCCCGGTGTCACCTCACAGAGACTCCGGGGTGCTGTGCTGGGTCTGGCAGCGAGATCAGAGGGGCACCTGTGTGTGGTGGGAGCCCCAGAGCTGGCTCTGGTGTCGGGTCAGGGACGTGCAGCTCCCCGACCTTGGCAGCACAGCTTAGGCTGGGACCAGAGGGGCAGGGGCTGCGCCCAGGAGATTGCTGCAGGGTCAGGAAGGTGCCACGCCGGCCTGCCAAGGTGCAGCTGCTGCTGTGCAGAACTTAAAAAGGGGCAGCTGATCTGCTGTGAGCTTGGGTGGTGCTGGAAGTTTGGGGAGTGGAGGCAGAACAGCACCGTAATGAGCTGCTGGGTTTCCAAACCGAGCTGTGAGTTTGACTTGCTGAAGGCTGAGATGGGGGGAAGAAGAAAGGGCAAGCAGTGTTACAATTTTTAATGTATCAATGACTGAGGTCCATCCTGGGACCTGGATGCTGTCACTTCTTGATAGCTGCCTCAGTTAATTGATCTTCAGACGATCCACTCAAGGACCAACAAGCTGATAAATAATTGCATTTTTTTACCTGTGTCAAGGAGCAGCTTTGGAGGGAATGGAGAGCTTTCCTGGCCCGTTCACCCAGCTGCATCCTCCCTGTTTCACT
The DNA here is from genome assembly GCF_015227805.2 of Hirundo rustica. Taxonomy (NCBI): domain Eukaryota; kingdom Metazoa; phylum Chordata; class Aves; order Passeriformes; family Hirundinidae; genus Hirundo; species Hirundo rustica. Next base: position 6,799,573 of record NC_053471.1, read on the forward strand.
GACTCTGGCAGTCAGTGTGGCTGGACTGGGGCTCTGCTCCTCTGGCCAGCAGTGCCAGCTGGCTGCGCCTGTTCCCTCTGTGAGATTGTTCAAGGGGCAGGTCCTGTGTGCCCACAGTGCCCACACGGTCCAAATCTGCGCTTCTGGCATGAGTAACTATCAGGTGAAATCCGAGGCTTTATCTGGGTAATCTGATAGAGCCTGGTGTGACACGGAACTGGATTTGCAAGAGGCGCGGCTTTGTGTGTCAGCACTTCCAGCGGGAGGGGAGCAGCGGGTGAGATTGCCTGGAAAGAGCAGTGCCCACATCTGCAGGGAGGCTGGGGTTGTGCAACTGCCCTCTCCAGAGCTGGGCGCTCAGGGGGAGCTTGCCAGGTGTGCCGTGGCACTCCAGGATGGCAGAGAGCTCCAGTGAGCGCTGCCAGACCGAGATTGTTCGCTCTGGACGCAAAGCTGTGCTGCTGGGTGCGCTGGGATGCACGCTTGGTGTTCGTATTTCTTCTGTCAGGGTTTCTGCTGTGCTTTCTGCGGAAGGGAATTTGGCTGTGGCTCATGAGTGCCTCCCCTCCGTGCCCCTTGCTGGTGCTCCCTGCCAGGCAGAGCAGCTCAGCCTCCCACTGGGGCACAGAACCCGTGGGTTAAACAGAATTAACACTGGCTGCACTTGGCAGCAGCCCCTGACTAAGCTGAGCCGGATGGGCTTTAGGCCAGAGGTGTGGCAAGACTTTGGGGATGCACCTAGGAACAAGCAAGAGCAAAATGAGGTGTATGCCTTATCCTCTGCTGCACCGTGCTTTCTGAAATAAACACAGCAACACTTTTCTGTTCAAATGGAGAAGAATTGCAGGTTTTGGTAAGAAATCAGAAAAATCAGAATTGAATGGCTCTTGGAGCTTTGGTGGAGGAGATTTCCTGGTGCAGGTGGGCACTGGAGAGCAATGTGTGTATATTAGGACAGAGGACACATCCCCCTGTGTATTTAGGACAGGAGAAAGGGGTTTAAGCTTCCCCCACTCAGGTGGAGAGGAAGGCATTACAACCAGCACTTGTTCAGAGGCATGTGCTCTTATGTTATTTGGATTAGGCTGTGCTCAGACTTGGCAGAAACGCCAACCGATCCTCAGTCTAGACTGGTTTTGAAAGAATCCTTGGCCTCGTGGGAATCTCCATTTCAAGGTGCAGAAAGCACAGAGCAGGCACAGCAGTGATTGTATTGGCATCACAGCCTTCTCCACAGGAAAATGTTCAATACGCTCTTAAATCTTGTTTTGGCACACCTAAGAGGGCCCCAGGACGGGTCTGTCACAGAAGCGGTGTGTGACCCGGGCTGGCAGTGCCGCAGGGGTGTCAGTGGAAGTCCTGGGGCCCAGGGGGACAGAGCAGATGGCCCAGCGGGTGGCAGCAGGGACAGGGTGGCTTTGCAGGTCCCTCAGTGGAACCCTTCTTGCCTGCAAGTCTGACAGAAGAGCTGGGCAGTGCAATTCTCTGTGCCGAGATGGATTTCTGCAGGGGGAGCAGCTCCGTGGAAAGATCTGTGTGGTGCAGCTTTGCCCAGTCTGGGCTGGTGTTACTGGGGGGGTCAGTTCATGCCCTCCCTGGGTGTCAGCAGCAGCAGTGTCATGAACTGCAGGGATAAAACCGCACGGTGAGCTGAGTCTGCTGGGGGGCTTTGGTGGAGGAAAGGGCTGGATGTGGTGGCTGTGTGACCTTCCAGACACTGGATGTTCCGGTTTACATCCCTCCCGTGTTTGGGGGGCTGTGGAGCACTGGGGGTGGGTGGCAGTGGCTCTCGCACTGCTTTCAAACTGCGTGCACACAGCAAACCTTGGCCAAGCCATCCAGCCTCGTGGACAGGAGGAGCAGGGACTTCAGCAGCAGCCAAGGAACAGCTGAGCGTGCTTTGAGACCGAGCAGCCTCGGAAAAGACAGAAGCCTCCACACTGGAGACAGCAGCCAGCAGGACTGCCTTATCTCTACTGTTCTTGATCTCTAACTTTGAAAACGCAGCTTCTCCCTTTTGCTTGTTCCTGAGGATATTGAGTGCATCTTGCTTAAGAGCAGATCTTTTGACAGTTTCTACAAGGCTTCTTCATCTCTATTTCTTAACTTCTATTAATTTGTTTCAAACCTGGCTTTCTAACTGGAAACTTTCCATTGATGTCATGGGAGCTTTCCGTGGCCGACATCAAATAGCTGGGTTCACCAGGAATTAAGTGACTCTACAAATGTTTATGTTAAACACTTACTTGGAAGGCATGTTGACTTATGAGGACCTGTGATGGCTGTGGTATGTAGGGAGGATAGGTTGGCTGTACAGCTTTTGTCTTGCCTTTGAACTCTGGAAGTGCTGGCAGCTGTTTGGTGCTTAGATAAGGGCTCGGGAGTGCAGCTCACGAGCGTCTTCCATCCCTGACTCTGCACTGCTGCTCCTCTCCTACGCTGGAGAGGATTCTCAGTGGAAAGGACCCAGATGGCAAAGTCTGGATAGTCACAGCAGAGAGCTGCTGGCGTAATTACAGGTGTGGAATTCTGTTGTTTTGGAGGGGAAACCCACAGTTTAGTCTGCTGAGAAGCCTGAGGGAGGGAAGGAAGGACAGGCATGTTCTGTAGACCCTGCTTACTCAGGCTTCTGTGGTGGTGCCAGAGCGTTGGGAAGGTGGAAACAGAAGGGATGAAAACCATCTGAGCATTCTCTGTCACCACCAAAGAGAGCCCAGGCGCTGAGCAGTGGCTGTGCCGTTCCTCCCTGCAGGAGCTGGGGCATTGAGGTGCAGCTGAGCCTTGGCACCCTGGCGGAGGGGAGGGGACACCTTTAAATGTCACTCAATTGACACAGTTCAGGCTTGTGAAGCTGCTGCTTAGGAGTGAATTTCTGATGTGTCCCAGTAAGACTGAGGGGCAAATTTCACCCCTTGCCACTTGAACCAGTATTGCAGCCACTTGGACAGTGCTGCAGTGCATGTCTTGGTCACTTCTTTTGGCAAAAACACTTGTTCTGAATTCCCACAACTGCTATTTCCAGGAAAAAGTTGCCCTGGGGTATCTGGCCACCTTACAGTGCAGATGTCCTCTGAAAGCAGCGTGTGCATTCCTGCAGCCACAGTTTGTACAATGTGCTTTTATCCTCTTCATTTTGGTGCGCTCTGCACTCAGATATGATTTGTCTCGTTGAGCTTTTACAGGGATAAAATTTCAAGCAGACAAGCTAAAAAGGCTTCTTAGAATTGCTGCTTTGTGAAGCCTTTTGGCGGATGATTTGAGAAGCCAGCCAAAGCTTTCGGGTCACCCTGCCCATCTCGAACCACCACAGCAATTTCCAGGGACCCTTTCAGGTGAAGGTGAAAGCAAACCATTGCATCACGCTGAGGCTGCTTGCTCCTGCCAGCTCCTGTGAGATGTGCAGTGTCTCTCCCTAATTATGGGATGTCCTGGCTCAATTACAGCTAAACACAGAGTCCAACCATGTCATTAAACTTTTTTGGCTAATGACAAGTCAGGAGTCCAGCACCATCCCGGCGTGCTCTGCCCTGGGGAGCTGCTGTGTTCCAGTAAAGCTGGCAGTGTCAGCTGTCTCTTGTGCAATCTGTCTGCCAGGAATATCCTCCTAGTTCAGCGTTTCAGGGCTGCTGGGCCATCCCTCCTTGCTGGTGTGTGTCCTGGACGTGTCCTGGAGGGCTGAGCCTGCCGCTGGAGCGCTTTGCTGGGTGTTGACAAACGTCCCACTGGCACCGGTCTGTTCCATGTTTATCCAGCTCTTTGCTTGGGTTTGTGCTCCCATAGCCGATGTTGGAGTTTCGCAGCTCCTGAGAGGTGGCAGGTGGGCAGCGCATCTTCCTGGAGCGGGCAGCGGGCTGGGTCAGGCAGAGTGCACCGTGCTGGCTCCGGGCTGCCCGATGCTTCCGAACGCCTTCAGGGTCACATGGAGCAGCTCTGCACGCTCCTGCTCTCCAGGGCAGGGCTGGGGATCCGTGCTGCACTTCTCCACGGCAGCAGATGATGCTGAGTGCAGGCTCTGCAGAGAGCAGCCTGTCCCGGGCCGAGGGGAAATGTCAGCGCCGTTCTCTGCTGCCTGCAGTGCCCGGGCATGCTGGGGGGTTCTGCCATGGGGTGATGCCCCCTCTCTGCTGTGGGGATCCCTAGGGAGCTCTGGAGCCTTGGGGAGGGAAGGAGGAGTTGAAGCAGGGACGTTGTGGGTTAGCAAGCCGAGGATCTGGGTGACCCTGGTACTGCAACCTTGGGTTTGTCTGGGCTCTTCACCTCAGCTGGCTGCTGCAGCAATTGCAGAAGAGAAATTGCATCTTCTGGCCATGCTGTTGGATTGGGAAAGGGTTTTTCCACAGCTTTTGTTATGTTTAAGGGTGGTTGTTGTTCCCAGATTAAACTTGAATAGAAAACATAAGGCTGCTGCCAGCTTTCTGTCACAAACACCTTTTATCTTGAAATCATCTCTTCCAAGCAGATGCTGCTTTCATTTCTTCTACTTTTTTTTTTTTTTTTCCCTACAAGACTAAAATTAACAGCCCTTTGATGAAGGGAAGAAACTGTATTTCAAAGCAAAGTACCTAGTTAACTTTGATAATAAAACTGCTGGTTTTATCTTGGAGGTAATTCCGTGTTCCTTGGAAACGAATCTGAGAGTTGGAAGCTCCTGAAGCCTGCCTGCTGTGAGCGAACACGCAGATCCTCCTTCCCTGGGAGCACCAGAGGCTTCTTGTGGGGTGGGAGGTGTGGGTGGAGCTGGGCTGCAGGTGGGACAGGCGGTGGCAGCCGCTGGTGCCAGGGCAGGGTCTGTGCAGGCTGTTCTCCTCCTGGCTGGAGCTGCCCGAGGGTGCCAGGCTCGCCCAGCTCCAGGAGGGGCCGAGGGGAACACGGCCCTTGGCGCACCTCAGCGGGGCAGTGCAGCGATCTGTGTCCTCCAGGCAGGCTGAGCCGTTCCTCCCAGCCCACCCTGCCCTCCGCAGCCTCCCTGCCTTCAAAGGCTGCTTCTGAGCACGAGGTTCGTGTGAGCATCCAGCTTGGGGCTTTCATCTCTTCCACTTGAAAAGAGGAGCTCTGTTCCTCCGTGCTTCCCAGAGGGGGTGTGGGGGCTGTTTCCAAGGGAGAGGCTGAAGCCTGCCCTCAGAGGGAGCACAGCTGATGTACCAGGTGACCTCGGGGAATGGAGAATTCCTAAACTGAGGCCGTGGCTGGCTTGGCCAGTGGCCAGGGCGTGGAAGAAAAGATGATGCTGTCATCATCCAGCACGTTACAAGAACTGTCTGAGGCAGCAGAGGCACATCTGCTGTGCAGGTCATGGTCCAAGCTCTGAGAGGAGGGCTGGGGAAAGAAATACCTGCTGGAGCTCCCAGACTCACCGAGGGACCCCATGGAAGGGGGTTCTGCCTGTGGGCAGGTGCTGGAGGCCCTGGAGGGTCCAACAGGCTCTGGGTTCTTGCTCTGAGGAGCCTGACACGAGCTGTGATGAGCCCCTGCTTTGGATGCATTGCATTGTTTTCTGAAAACATCCTTTTGTGAAGTGAACAGGACGGTTTCCTAAACAGTATGAAAAAGTCACTTCCTCAGTGACTCAGCTGTCTCCTCTCGTGAGGCTTTTGTCTTCAGTGGTGACACCCTCAGACTCCACAGACCTCAGGACAGGAAGGACCTGAATCTGTATTTTAAAGTGTGAAAAACCCACTGGGATCTTTGTGCACAAGGATGCAACTTCAGTCTGTTTTTTCAACTCCGAGGAAGCTCAGGATGAGGAGATCTGGGTAAATATCGTAGAGGAATGCTGAGTTTTGCCATGTGTCAAGGTAAGACAATAAGGCACTGAGCTGAATTCGTGTTTGTGCTGCTTAATTTGCTGTGTGGTATGAAGGTACTAACAGCTGGGACAAGAGTTGAATTCACTTGTTTAGGATTTATTTAACACAAAATTCAGCCTGAGACTGGAATGACCTGAGCAGGGAGGGAGGTGCAGAACCCCAGGTATGAGAAGTTTTGCCGCCATGGAGCTTGGCAGGCTTTGGAACAGGCTGCCCAGAGGCTGCCCAGTCTCTGGTTTTGCAGGAGTGAACTGGAGAGAGAAGATCAGATTGGAGTGCCAGGGAGGCAGGGATGGAGCACAGCTTCAGTTCTGCAGCACGAGGCCCTGATTTTGCTGAGTGTGCTGCTCTGTTCTGAACCAGAACAGCATCCAGCTCCCAGGGCTGTGAGGATCTGCTGGGAGGGAGCAGAGACTGTTACAATGGACCAAGGATTGTTTGTTTCTGGTCCATGGCCCAGATTTCAACGTTGCTTTTCCTGTAGCGATGAGCAGTACCAGACACTTGCACAACTTCCCCTCTGGCAGAGATGTATTTGATGTAAATACATGTGCTGAAGCTTCAGACACAATAAACGTATTTGAGGGTAACAGGCTGAGTAATCTGGTGCTTGGCAGCTGCTCTGTTGTGGGGATTTTTGCTTTACTGTTAGCAGTGCTTGTGACATCCTTAAATGAAAAAAGGAAGAGGCAGCAACTTGAACAACTTTAACATTAAAATAGCTCCAGCTACAAGTGCTTTACCTGGGAGAAGGAATCCTGCTGGGTCTGTGTCTCCTGACACAGGACATTGTATTTATTGCCTTTGGGGGCAGGGGTTGCAATCCTCACCGTCCGCTGTGGACATTTCCATTTTCTGCTGGAGAAAGTCTCCTTGCTCTGCCCTGCTGTCACCTGGGGAGGGGACAGAGGGGGAGTTCTGGGAGGTGGCTGCTCAGAACATGGATTTCCTTTAGTGCAGCTGCTGCTGGCGAGAAACCACAGTGATTCATGAGCTGTTCTTAGGGGAAAGCAGTGCCTTGTTATCAGAAATTTTGTCCTGATGGCTTGGTGGTGGTGTTGGCCAGTCTCACAGCCACGGCCAAAAAAGTGCTTTTGATATAGGAATGGAAACTCTGGGCAGAGGTAAAACATCAAACTTCATTCTTTCCACCCACTGCTCCCCTCATTATCAGACAAAATTAATTAATCCAGATACTTAGGGGTGAGGGATGGACAGTAGGCAGTATGGGCTGCAGATTAAGTGGGGAAATAACAAAAAGCAGGGAGCTCTTGTGCAAGAGGGTGGCTTATTCTGGATTTCGTGGGCTTCTTTAATGCAAATAGTTGTGAGCATAAACATTTACTGTTTAAAATTCATGGTGGCTTAATTGTGGAGGAAATGCCTCTCTAAATGCAGCCTATCAAATGGCTCAGTGCTGGAGGGAACAGCACCAGGCAAGCGTGGTTGGACCAGGCCTTTCAAATGCTGCTTGGCTGTAAAACTGGGGGTTGTGTTTGCAGTGTGCCAAGCCTTGATTTCAGCCTTAAAGGGCTGTGAGGCTTCTTCTGGAAGCAGTGCTTGTTCACATGCAGTGTCTCAATGGGCAGGCACAAAGGTGTAGGGAAGGTGAACCTCTGGAGATGTGAACATCTACCTGTGACCTTTCTTCCTGCTACTCGTGTGATTTATTTCTGATGGCACCTAGTCTGCGAGCAGGTTACAGCAGCCGGAGCTGTGACGAGTCCGTGCCTTTTGCACCGTGTGCAGGTGCTGGCTCTGCTCGGGCTGAGCTGTTCTGCTGTCTCCTCCAAAAGGATTCTCTGGAGCGCAGCTCCGTGGCACAAAGCTGAGCTCGACACCGGCATCAGTGTCCCCCACCCTGACCTGTCCCCAGCTCCTGCACCGACAGCAGGGGCTGCCTGCGGTGCCCTGGGTGTGCTGCTAACCTGGGAGCCCCAGGTGGGTGCCGGGACTGCAAGGTGACCTGGCTGACACCTGAGCGGTGCCAGGCTCTTTTGTGGCACCCGGCGTGGTTCAGGTGCCAGGCTGTACCTGGAACCCATCAGGTCGCTCCTGGGGTCACAGCTGCCTGTGAGTACTTGCTCCAGCATGGGCTGCAGAGCTGCTTCTGGAAAGCAGCGCTTCAGCAGCTGGCTGCAGGCAGATATCCTGGAGCAGCAGGAAGTGGAGAGGAGCGAAGGAGAGGGGTGTAAGGGAGGTCAGTGCTGCAGCTGCAAGTGTGGGGCACGGGAAGGGACCGTGGCTGAATTTCTCAGCGCTGAGCTGTCCCCTCAGTGTGGGATGGCGAGGCCAGGCTCCGTCCTGGTGCTGCCAGAAGAGCTTCACTGGCTGGGTTCTGCTGTTCCCCATGTCCGTGCCCTCCCACAGCCCCTGGCCGGCGTAGCAGCGCTCCTCGTGCCACATCGTGCTGCTCTGGCTGTGGAAGAGTTCTGGGACGAGTGTGGGAGAGCTCTGCAGCGTTAGGGATGTGTGTTCAGAGCCGATTCCTCTGGTACAAGTGACGTGCTGAAAGAAGAGCACGTTGCTGGAGTGTTTTTAGCACCTGTGCGCTCACAGTGAATGAGCTGTTCCCAGGCAGCCTCTTGTCCCGGCCTGTGCAAAGGGCACAGACTGTGAGTAAGTGTGGGAAGGAAATGGACACACCAGGGCAGGGTGAGCAGTGACTGTGCTGCTGCTATTGCAGAGCTCTGGACTCAGCAGCAGTAATTGTTGAACCTGCAGAGCTCCCTGCTGCTGCTGCTGTCCTCAGAACACCCAGCACAAAACTCCTGCAAGGTCGCTTTGGAAGGGAGACAAAAGAGCTGCTTGGGAGCCCTGGCCTGAGTGGGCTGTCCAGAGGAAGCTGGACCAGCAGTGCCTCATGCCAAGAACGTCATTGTTGCAGACAAATGACTGCAATGTACCTGTGAGCAATGTTAGTCTTGATTTGTGCGTGGCCTTTAACGTGCAGTTGACATTCAGAAGTTACCTTACGCAGAGCTGGAAAGAGCCCGATGACCTTTGAAACATCCACTGAACTTCCTCTGTGAGGAAAACCAGCCCGAGTTCACTTGTTTCAGTTAAAGAAATGCCTTTTCTGCAACCAAAGTTGCTGTTTGTGACCTGCCTTCAGGGGGAGAGAAGATCTCTGGCACAAGCTTCTGGAACTCCTTCTGAGTTGCTTCCATCATCAAAAATATTTTGCAAAGTAAACTCTCTCCTGTTGCCTAGAATTATTTTCTGCCAGATTATGCAGCAGTGTAGTTAATAGGAACTGGCTGGGTAGGTGGACAGTGGAAATTTGTTTAAGCTGGTGTCTGGCAAGTGGCTTGGTTGAGGATGGGTGGTGATTATTCAGGTTTTCATTTACTCAGATGAGCTGCTCTGAGTAACCTCAGTGCTCTGTTTTGGAGGAGCAGGCGCTGGAGGGATGGGGTGAGAGGGCACGCTGCCTTCAGCACTGCCAAAACAGCCAGAAAACTTCACCAGGAGCTGCCTGGATCATCCCAAGGTGAGGAAGGAGCGAGCTGTGTTCACACAGACGAGCTGATTCTCGGTGGTTGTGGGTCCTGTCAGATCCCTGACCCATCTCGAGCTCTGTGACTGGCCTCTTGCTCTGCTGGAGGAGGATTTTCCTTTCTGCTCTTTGCCGGGACACGTGCCACCTTGCCGCCTTCCCGAGTCCTCTTGCCCAGCCTCTGGTGACCTGTGACTGCAGTTTCACTTTCTGCGGAGGCCACGCAGCCCTGCCAGCAGCTGAACCTGCTGAGCCCCGCTGCTGCTGCTCCTCAGCAGCTGGGGCTGAGCGAGTTTCCCCTGTGGCCACCTCCTGCACGTGTGAGGCTGCCAAAGCCATTGCTGGGCAGCCAGGGTTGCTGCCCGGTCCCGGTCCCGGTCCCAGCGGAGTTGCAGCACTCTGAAACTGGCTGTGAGCGTGGTGTTGGGGCAGCTGCTCTGTCATCCCTGCTGGCACAGCCCTGGGCAGCTCCAGCAGCACAGGTGAGCTTGCTTTTCACCTGCGTTTGCTCGGTGTTCAGTGCCTGGGGAGGCTGCTGAGGAGAATGCTGCTGGGGTGATTGCAGCAGCAGCGTGGGGCAGGGTGTGACAGCCGGGGTGTGACAGACAGCCCTCGTGGGGCCAGGTGTGACAGCCAGGGTGTGACAACCAGTGTGTGACAGCCTGCATGGGGCTGGGTGTGACAGCCGGGGTGTGACAGCCTGCATGGGGCTGGGTGTGACAGCCGGGGTGTGACAGACAGCCCTCGTGGGGCCAGGTGTGACAGACAGCCACCATGGGCCAGGGTGTGACAGACAGTGTGTGACAGCCACCTCAGGCCAGGTGTCCCAGGCCAGGCTCTGTGGCAGGCACACTCACACACTCACACTCACACAGTGCAGGTCTCCCCCTGTGTTTCTGGTGCCCAGAATTAGCACCATGGGAATGAGGTGTCCTGGCTCTTTGGGGCTGCAGTTTGGGTGCTGTTCCCTCTTCACCCTGAGATGTGCTGTGGCATTGCTGATCCACCTTGGCCTTTAGCTCGGTTACACAGAATGTCCCTGTCATCAGGGGACTGCTCCCAGCCCCACCAGGGGAGGAGATCCCTGGTGTGGAAGCAGTTCTAGGGAAGGGAAGGATTGTGAAGGGTCTTTGTGGGGTTCCTGACCAGCTGTGCTCATTTCCACCTGCCAGCAGAATGGGACTGGTGTGGTTCCTTTGGATACTGGCCTGCAGGGTGAACATTCAGCCCAACAGAGTTAACCACGTTTTCCTTATGCTTTTCTAGTGAAATCATGGAAATATGAGCAAAACTACGGTGGGTTTTTTAGCCTCATTCACTGCTACTGTCTGTGATCCTTTAGTTCAGCCTCTAAAGCTGTAAGCAAGTCCATGACCATGTGCAGTATATATAATTTCCTTTTCTTCTCCTGAGGTGTGTTCCAGGCTGGAAATCTCTAGGGCAGGGCTGTGATTCATTGTCTGCAGAGCACCCAGAGCCTGGGCGTTTAAAGGTTTGGCCTCTTACCTGTAGAAGTACACCTAATGAATATTATGGGAAGGAGATAAAGCCCCAGTAAACTGACTTGAATAAATAAAGTAAAACTGGATCAGGAATCGAGGAGTTTAGGACCCTCCATGTGTTCTGTTGGTGCTGCAGAGGTGTTCTGTGGGTGCAGAGCAAGGGAGCGTCTGCCAGGGCCCAGGAGTTTCTGAACAGCCAAGAGAAGCTGGACACCAGCTCTGCTCTGCCACTTGCAGTGCCTGACTCGCAGAGCTGTGCTCTCCCATTCACCAGCAGGGCTTTGCCTTCCATTGAAGTGTCTTTGCTGTCTCCTGCCTTCATCTGTTCGCAGCAGTTGTTCTGGAACCTGGCATTTCCTTCTGGTACGGCAGAGTGATGCTTGCTCTGTGGAAGGGAGGTTAATTCTCACTGAAAACAGCAGTGAACACTTTTCTCTGAGACGCCCTTGGAGTTTCATTCCCCAGTTTTTAAGCCTAGAAGTTTAACAATAGACCTGAAAATAGCCTGGGAGCAGGAGTGAGCATCACAGGATGAGCTCTGTTGGTAGAGCAGAGCTGCAGCAAGCCTGAGCTGTTGATAAGATAGATAAAAGCACTTTCAGTGTTTACATTTGTACTTAAACCTGTAGCAGTTCAAAGGTTCTGAAGCTGCTCATTCCCCAGCATATCTTTTCATTTCTGGCTGGCTGTGTCTCGCATCAAGCTGCCCAGGGCATTAATCCATTAATTCAACGGGATAAGCCTTTCTGTCTCTCTTCTGCTGCGGGAAAGTGCCTCCATTGTCTTGTGCACGAAGAGGCTTTTCCTTTTAGGAACGGGCATCCTTGTGTTCCTGGCTGCAGGGCAAGGTGCCACTCTGCAGTTCTGACCGGGCTGGTGCCAGGAGCAGCAGGAATCACTGCCTTGCCCTATACGGAGAGCATTGCACTCAAATCTCGCCATGGCTGCTGGGTTCCTGACCTGCTCTCACTCCCACCGACCCCTTTGTTTCAGTGATTTTCCTCTCTTTACCCCTCGGTCTTTATCTCTTTATCCTGGCCCATCTTTGACGTTCTGGTAGCGGTCTGCCTGGGAGAGCCCCGCAGTGGGAGCGGTGGAGTGTTCGTGCTCAGGAGCCTGGGGCAGAGCTGGCACTGGGGCTGGGCTTCAGGAGCCCCTGCTGCCCTTCTCTGGGGCGATTCCCTCTCCGCAGCAGCCGCCTCGCAGAAATACGGCGAAGCTTATGTTGGCAGAAGGCGAAAAGCCGCAATGAACAAGGCATTGTTTTGCTAATGAGGAGCACAGTTGCGTTCCCTTACTTCTCCTGGGTATTTTGTGCTTCAAAGAGCTCTGCACCAGCGCTCCCGCAGCCTGCCGTGTTTTGGTTCTTGTTTCCTGTGCCGCGTTCTCACATGTTCTCACAGGGAATCTCTGCCTCTCTTCCCTCTGCCGATGTTTTGTTCCCTTATCCTAATCAAAATTCCAACAGCTGAATTTGCCTACGGACTTCCACGCGTGCCTTGCCAGCCGCTCGTTGGCAGCCCCCGGTGCCCCCTGTCCCCGGTGCCCCGTGCCCCTGTCCCCGTGCCCCTGTCCCCGTGCGTTCCCCGGTGCCCTCTGCAGAGCCCCACACGTTGTGTCCAGCAGCCTGCTGGGTTTTACCCCAGCCCGAGCCCAGAGCTCACGCTGCAGCTTTTGGGACATTTCTGCTTCGGGCCAGTGCGAAGGTGCCTCTCCCCCTCCCGGCTCGTGTCTGTTCTGGTTGTTCTCGGGGTGCCTTGCTCGGGGTGCTGCCGTTCCCTGGTTTGCAGGGCCGGGGGCTGCGTCCTGGGGGGCTGCAGCGAGCGCCGAGCGCTGTGTGCCGGAGCTGGAGCGCTGGCACACGGCGCCTGCCCTCCCTCCGCTGGTTTTGCTGCTCCTCCCTTGTCCTCAGCTGGTGACCAGCTGGCTCGCACGGGCCGGGATTTGTTGGGATGCTGTGGATGGGATTTGTTTCGCTTCCAGGATGTGGTGGTCGTCTGAGCAGCTGATAACGTGACTGGGCCTGTTTGAATGGCATCTTCTGCCTCAGTGCCCAACATCTGAGGTGTCTGAACAGTCTGAAATAGCTGTACTGCTGCCTGAGCTTTGGGATGTGACTTTTAAAGAATCTCGGGCATTTTCCTCTCCATCCATAGTTTTAAAAAGTGGGTAAGAAAAGAAAAAGTGATCTTGTCTCTTGCTACTTAAGAATTGGGATTTAGCTCTTTCTTCCAATGGCATACCTTGGACTAGTAGTCCTGTAGGGAAGCTGGTGAATTGACCCCTAACCCAGAGCATACGTGAACCTTCCCCCTTCACCTTCTAGCTGAAGCCTTGCTGATGTCCAGTAATCTTATTTTTAAACCAGATCTGATTCATGCTCTGTTTCCTATGCCAGATGAGGTCCTTGGTTGTGAGTAAGTGTTGTGACTGTAGCTGGCAGGAGCGCTGCATGATTGCCTCACTTCAGGAAATGTTAAAATAACACTTTTTTTTTTTTTTTTTCTTAGAAAGCTCATTTGCACCCCTCCCACTTCTAATTCTCCTAATAGCTGCCCCCAGTTTGGCAGCTGTGTGACAGAGGGCTGTTTGTGTTGCTGAGTGAGAGCAGAGACACTTCAGTGGATGCGGTGCTGGAGGAGAGGTGCACAGAGTGAGCAAATATCTCTGGCCAAGCTGGCTTAAACCTTTCAGAGGTTTCTCTGCAATCTGGAAGGAAAACTGCTAAACTGTGAGAAGGATCTCGCTCCTCCCCCTGGACTCTGCCACTGAAATCAGGGTGTTTTTTTTCCTCCTGGAGAAGAGAAGCTGCCCCAACCGAGGCTGCTCACTTGAGACAAGCCAGGCAGCAGGTTTATCTTGGTTTATCTTGGTTTATCTGCTCCTTGGCTGCAGGGGTTCAGAAGGACCAGGAGCTGCTGGAATGAGTGTCCTCCAGGGCTGGACACAGCAGCTTCTCTCTGCTGGTTTGGACTTGCAGTCAGGCCTCCGAGGTACTCAGCAAAGCTCAGGTTGAAGAGAATTTCGTCCTCAGCAGTGGCCAGCTGAGCTGTGCAGCCCTTCCTCGCTGCTGGGAAGGAAGCACACGCGGTGGGGACGAACAGCTGAATGCCGCTCCTGCGAGTGTGCCTGAACGTGCTAATGTTTAACTCGTCTCTTGTTTTCCTTTCCATCCATTAGGCAATACTGAGCGCTGCACATCCTGACAAAGTCTCCTGGCAACGTTCTCTGCGGGGCTGGATGACAGCAGAAGCTGCCGGGTGAATCGATGAGCCTGTGAAGAGGCGAAACCAGGGCGCACGATGGGTCAGAAGGTCACGGGTGGGATAAAGACCGTGGACATGAGGGACCCCGTGTACAGGCCGCTGAAACAGGAGCTCCAAGGCCTGGACTACAGCAAGCCCACCCGGCTGGACCTGCTGCTGGACATGCCCCCGGTGTCCTACGAGGTGCAGCTGCTGCACTCGTGGAACAACGACGACCGCTCGCTGAACGTGTTCGTGAAGGAGGACGACAAGCTGATGTTCCACCGGCACCCGGTGGCCCAGAGCACGGACGCCATCAGGGGCAAGGTGGGCTACACGCGGGGGCTGCACGTGTGGCAGATCACCTGGGCCATGCGCCAGCGCGGCACCCACGCCGTGGTGGGGGTGGCCACGGCCGAGGCCCCCCTGCACTCGGTGGGGTACACCACGCTCGTGGGGAACAACCACGAGTCCTGGGGCTGGGACCTGGGGCGCAACAGACTCTACCACGACGGCAAGAACCAGCCCAGCAAAACCTACCCCGCCTTCCTGGAGCCCGACGAGACTTTCATCGTGCCCGACTCCTTCCTGGTGGTTCTGGACATGGACGACGGGACGCTGAGCTTCATCGTGGACGGGCAGTACATGGGGGTTGCCTTTCGAGGACTCAAAGGGAAAAAGCTCTACCCGGTGGTGAGCGCCGTGTGGGGCCACTGTGAAATTCGGATGTGCTACTTGAACGGCCTGGACCGTGAGTATGGCTCTGCGCTGGCCCTGGCAGCCTGGCGCCTGCCCTGGCCGGGCCGTCCTGGGGAGGGCTTTCCTCCCTCTGGAGAGGTGCCAGCAGCAGGATTGCTGGGTGCAGCTCTGAATCCTCCCTGGCAAAGGCTCGGGGTCTGTCTGACCCGTGCTGTCTCCAGGGCACTGTGCAGGGAGCGGGCAGGGCTTGGGGAGGGGCTTTGGTGGGAGAAGGGGGTGCCAGTTGTCCAGCTTGAGATGGGAAACCTTGTACTGCTACCAAAAGAGCAGCAGGAACGTTCTTCTGACAGTGGCATTGCTGGCACTGGAATCCTGGTGTTTCCTTACAGAGAACAGCCTCTGGGACAATCCCCCTCCTTAAATGGATAATGAAGGGATGTTTAAACTCCCCTGCAGGCCAGAATAGGGGCAGGTTTTCCCGTCTAAGAAAATGGGGATGTTTTTCATCTTTCAGAAGAGCAGCTCACTTCCCTGCCTCTCTCAGAGCAGGGTGTGCTCCTTTCTAGCGAGGGGCTGGATGCTGCAGGCAGCCCGGCTTGCATGCCAGGCCTTTTACTAACAGGCACATCGATCTCTAGCTAAGCTTAGTAATAAATTTGGCCGTCCAAATGTGCTAAAGTCTGTTATCTCTCACAGTCAGAAGTTCCCATAGGCCCAGACTGTGACTCAGTCCTCTGGGTAGGGTGGAGGAGAGAGGTGAAGGAAGTGGATTAAAATCTGGATTTATGTTGCTAGTGAAATAAATTTGGCAGAATTGGTATGAAGAGTAGTTTCCCCTGCATTCCAGAAGAGTGTCTGCCCAAGGGCTGCAGCACACTGGGCTCTTGTGCTGGCCCAGCACTGGTGAACTCTGAGTACAACAAAGCTGCCACCAGGCACCAGGAAAACTGAGCTCTCAGAACGACCAGGAGAGCCTTGCAAAGGGGCAGCAGCAAAATCAGCAAGTGCTTTGAGAAATGCTCTTCAGCTCCGCGAGACCAAGCAGAGAGCTCTTGGCAGAGCGTTTTCTCACCCAAAGAAAACCCAGCCCTTTGTGCCACAGCAGCTTAAAGAATGTCAGCAGCTCCAGGAACCAGGTTTTGCGGGAGGGTCGAAGCCAAAACCTGCAGCTCCACTCGAAGCCAGCAAGTCTGTGGAGCTGCTGGCACAGAGCTGCCCTTAGCAAGGAAAGGGCCACCTCCAGGGCTGGATTTGCTGCAGAGCGCTCTCAGCTGAGGAGTGAATCGTGGGCGCCGGGCCAGCGTGACGGGATGCTGTTTTGGCACAGACAGAAAGAAGGTGTCTGGCTCTGAGCGCTTCTGAGCGCTCAATAGCAGCACTGTCCAGCGATTGTGGTGCCTGTGAATGGAAGGAGGTCAGATGTGTGTGTGCTTTCCCTTCTGCTCTCCTGGCAGGCCGGGTTATCGCGGCAAACCAGCTGAGGACAAACCTTGGTCCCGCTCCTTTTAAGGCCTCTGAAGTGAGGTGTGTTTGTTCTGGGGCTGTCTGGGGGCTCTGAAGGTCAGGCCCCTGTCCCCGGGGGTGCTGGCGGGGCAGTGCCTCTGTCCCAGCCCTCTGAGCAGAGCAGGCAGAACTGGGGCAGGCTTTGGCTGCGCCCGCTCCGTGCCCCAGTGCTTGAAGAATAAGCTCCCCGGGGAAGTGCCAGAGGAGCGCTGCCAGGGAAGGGGCTCTTTGGCAGTGCCACGGGCAGAGCACAGAGGTGCGGGCTGTCCTGGGGAAGGGGCAGCACGGGCCTGAACCGGGTCAGACAGGGCTGGGTGCAGCCTCGTGGCACAGGGTGCGTGCAGAATCTGGGGCCCGGGAAGCTGTGCCGACAGCCGGATGGATTTGGCACGTAGCAGCGGAAGCTGGAGCTGCAGGCATCTGCCAAAGGTACTGAAAACTGCAGCTCTCAGCCAAACTCAGCCCTCTGTGGGTGCCTCTAGGTGTCTGTGTTCAGGGTGAGGGAACTTGGCAGCGTGCAGGCAGAGCCCTCGGGCAGTAGGAGGATGTCCAGATTCCTGCTGTGGGATGTCTGTCAGCCTCTCTGGGGGCAGGATGAACCCCTCAGGCCTGAGCAGAGGCTGTGAGGAGCTGGAGTGCCGCTGGGATGTTTTAGCTCTGGCTTTGACCTCGGTCCCCTCCGTGTTGTGAGCGACTCCTCAGCAGCCAAGGGCCCCGTGTGCCGTTCCTGAAAAACTTGTATGATCTTCCTCAGGGTTTTAAGTACAGGATGCAGAAAAAGATAGCCAAAGGCTCGTGTCCTTCCTGGCTTGTGACACAGGAGGGGCTCCTCTGGTGGGAGGTGGCACAGAGCAGACAGTGACGAGAAGCTCTGACAGATGGCTCTGTTTTCCATGGGAACTGTGCAGTATAAATGGAGGGGGTGACAGCTGTTGGCCCCCCAGATGAGATAAATCATGCTGCTTTCTGGGCACCCAGGCCACATGGTGCTCTGTAGGCTTTTACTTCAGTGGCTCTTACAAAAGTTCTGGGACACTGCAGGGAGAGGCATGATGAGCTGGAAGATGTGTTCTGACTGGAATGAATGGAATTGCAGAGGAGGAACTCCCAGCTGGTATTCTAGGATTGTTTCATTCACACATGTATGGCTCAAATAACCTACAGAAACCTCCTGCTCTGCAGGTTATTTGGTGACCTGGGACTGCTGAATGGCTCAGATCCTGCAGACCTGCCAGGCATTCATTCACTTTTCCTTCTGTGTTTCCTGGGGGTTTTAGCAGCAGTGGATGTGTCCCTTTGGGCTGGGCTGTTGTGTTTCAGGGGTTTAGCAGCAGTGGATGTGTCCCTTTGGGCTGGGCTGTTGTGTTTCAGGGGTTTAGCAGCAGTGGATGTGTCCCTGTGGGCTGGGCTGTTGTGTTTTGGGGGGTTTAGCAGCACTGGATGTGTCCCTTTGGGCTGGGCTGTTGTGTTTCAGGGGGATTTTAGCAGCAGTGGATGTGTCCCTTTGGGCTGGGCTGTTGTGTTTCAGGGGTTTAGCAGCACTGGATGTGTCCCTTTGGGCTGGGCTGTTGTGTTTTGGGGGGTTTAGCAGCAGTGGATGTGTCCCTTTGGGCTGGGCTGTTGTGTTTCAGGGGTTTAGCAGCCGTGGATGTGTCCCTTTGGGCTGGGCTGTTGTGTTTCAGGGGTTTAGCAGCCGTGGATGTGTCCCTTTGGGCTGGGCTGTTGTGTTTTGGGGGGATTTTAGCAGCAGTGGATGTGTCCCTTTGGGCTGGGCTGTTGTGTTTCGGGGGTTTAGCAGCACTGGATGTGTCCCTTTGGGCTGGGCTGTTGTGTTTCAGGGGTTTAGCAGCAGTGGATGTGTCCCTTTGGGCTGGGCTGTTAACGTCTCGGGTTTCTCTCCCCAGCTGAACCACTGCCTCTGATGGACTTGTGCCGGCGAGCGGTGCGGCTGGCCCTGGGCAAGGACAGACTGACTGAGATCCCCACCCTGCCCCTGCCAGCCTCCCTCAAGAGTTACCTGCTCTACCAATGACCCTCGTGCTGCGGGACAGAGGAACCAGGCGAGGATGGAGCTGACCCGGGAGCCCGGTGCCATCCCCACTGCTGGAGCTCCTGGCCAGAGCACTCCTGCCACTGCTTCACTCCCTGTGCCCTTCCTGGCCAGCTCTGAGTCAATCCTTGCCTCACAGCCGAGTGCTTTGTTCCTTGGAAGTCACTTTCCCGGCACACTTACGAAAGGAACATTTACAGAGGCTCTGCTCCTCCTGAGGAGAGGCTGCGCTGCCTCCCCTGGGCTCAGGGGCCTGCAGGGAATCATTATTCTGTGCCACCTAAAGAGAAGGATGACAATAAGAGAATAATAATAAGAAGAAAAGACTAAAAGTAAGAATAGAAACATAATTTGGGGAAGGAGGAGGAGGCATTAGGAATAGAAATGTTAAGAGCAGGTCCTAAGAATGGAAAGGCTCAGAGTGGCCAGCAGAGCTGGAAGGAGTCTGGAATACCATAAAGAATCAATTGATGAGTTTTTTAAAAACCAAAAAATAAGAAGTACAAACCCTGAAACACCAAAACCAAGAGCCCTTCCAGCAGGACGCCTCTTAATTTGGAGACGGTGTTTGTGTTGCTGGTGCCTGTGCTGGGACCTCTCACCTTGCTCCGTTGCTGTTCCACAGGCTGTGATTTCTGCTTTCTCCTTTATCACCACCGCTCCTCCTGCCCCATCCTCTGCTCTGCCCCTCCTCGAGGCTTTGGCTGGGCTGATTTTGCAGTGTCTCCACCAGCCTGTGCCCGGGGGTGCCCTGGTGTGGGCACGGGGGTGGGACCGTGAGCTTTGTCACACGGCTGCAGCTCCCGTCCCCTGAGCTCTGCCCCGCGCTCAGCCTTTAGAGAAACGTTCGTGTTCCTCTAACGGCTCTGCTGGGGAGTTCTCTTCTGGGTAAGCCGCTTCAATTCATCCAAAGCGGGCTGAGCTCTGTCCCAGAGCGGTTCAGTCTCAGGGGACTGCCGCAGGAGGGGCTCTGCGTGCCCGCGGCAGTGGCACAGGGCGCTGCACAGGTGCCAGCGCAGGTGTGCCCGGGAGGGGATTGCTGCACGGGGAGCTTGGCAGGGCTAAACAGAGGCCAGGGGTGATCTTCAGGCACAGCAAGAAGAAACTGAACCCCTCCAGAGCTGGGGAGCAGGAGGGAACTGCAATAAACAGGATGAATGATGCAGCAAAATCAGCGCGTCCCAAATCGATCCTCAGTAGCCAGGCAAAGAGGATGACACTCCTTTGTCAGCAGGAGCTGCTCTCTTGACCTCTCCACAGGTTACTATGCTGCCTTTCTGGGGTTATTTTGCACATTTCTTTGTGGTTTTTTTCCTTGAAAAATGTTTGTGTGATTGGTTTTTTGGTTTGGTTTTTTTTTTTTTGTTGTTTTTTTTTGTTGTTGTTGTTTTTGCTTTTGAGTTATCCCTTCAGTTTTGTGTAGGTACAAATGAGTTTAGTTTTTGAAAATGTTAATATATATATTTGTGGTGTATGTATAAGAACATGTTTTAAACAGCTGCTGTAGGGTACCTTTTTGAAAATAAACTACTTGCATAGTATATTTTTTAAAGCACAGAGTTGGTGCCAAGACCGGGTGGGGTGTGATGTGCCCCTTTTTTATTCTAATATTATATGAGGCTTTTTTCAGCGTAGGGGTTTGTACTGGTTTCTGTTCCAGGGTGGGACACAAAATTCAGTGTGTGTGGAGCCCTGCTTGGTTGCCTTCAATTGAACCAGTGTCTTCCAGAACTGCAGGGAAGGAGCTGTGTTCTCCCTTCTAATGCTCTTTGTGCTCCCTCATTTCCATCTCTCCTCACTTCACCAGGACATTACTTTGTACAGTTTAAAATTCTTTCTATTTTATGACTGTAGATAATACTCAGTAACCTAATAAACTTTATTAAATATTACTTGGTGATGGGTTTTATTTGCATGAAAGGATCAGATTTCCTGGTGCTTTGTTTCTGCACGAGCAGTGAGTTTATTCCCAGGGCGCCTGCCCAGCCAGGCAGAGCCAGGGCTGCCACGGCCTTACCTCTGCTGGGAGGAGTAACAGTTTACAGCTGGCATCTCCAAGGTGTGTGCAGATGGAGGGCAGGCTGCAGCGGGGGCTGCAGGGGCTGAGCTGGGGGACCTGAGCCTGGGCAGCTGCCACCAGTGCCCCAGAGATGGAGCTGGGTTTAATCTGTGCTGGGACAGCCTGGGTTGGATGGAGCTTAGTCTGTGCTGGGATAACCCTGGGTTGGATGGAGCTGAGTCTGTGCTGGGATAACCCTGGGTTGGATGGAGCTGAGTCTGTGCTGGGATAACCCTGGGTTCCTGGTGGAAGTTGGTTTACAGCTGATTTCACAGCTGTTTGCTGGCTGTGCCTTCTCCCCAACCTGGGCAGGGCAGAGATGCTCCCGGTGTGTGTCAGTGCTGAGGTTCAGCCTCTCCCGGTGTGATGATGCTTTTGTCAGTGATGATGAAGGCTCTGAGTCCTCCTCCTGTCCCACACCTCTCTGCCTGCCCTGCAGCCAGCAATGTGTGTGAGGGAGCCAAATCTTTTCATCAGTTCACACACACACACTGCAACACGTGAGGCTCAGCTGCAGCCTGAGACCTGCCTAAGGAGGGTGGTGGGAGGGAGGGCTCAAAAAAAGGCAGGCGCTTTCTTGCCTCTTGTCTCTAGTCAGGACAAGATCTTTTTAAATTTTTGGATGTCTCTTACATGTGGAAAACCACATGATGAAGGCGAGGGTTTGTAGATCCTGAGCTTCAATGTCCAGCATGTTGAGCAATGACAGTTCTGGTGTGTTCTGTGTGTGCTCTGGTGTGCTCTGTGTGCTCTGTGTGTGCTCTGGTGTGCTCTGTGTGTGCTCTGGTGTGTTCTGTGCGTGCTCTGGTGTGTTCTGTATGTTCTGTGTGTGCTCTGTGTGTGCTCTGGTGTGTTCTGTGTGTGCTCTGGTGTGTTCTGTGTGCTCTGTGTGTGCTCTGGTGTGCTCTGGTGTGTTCTGTGTGTGCTCTGGTGTGTTCTGTATGTTCTGTGTGTGCTCTGGTGTGTTCTGTGTGCTCTGGTGTGCTCTGTGTGTGCTCTGGTGTGTTCTGTGTGTGCTCTGGTGTGTTCTGTATGTTCTGTGTGTGCTCTGTGTGTGCTCTGGTGTGCTCTGTATGCTCTGTGTGTGTTCTGTGTGTGTTCCAGTGTGCTCTGTGTGTGCTCAGGCAGAGAGCACTGCAGTGACTCCCTGCCTTTGTGCCTGTTGCTGTCCCCTTCCCTCGCAGCCCAGGCTGGGAGTGTGGCTGGAGGGTGCCGGAGCTGGGGCGGGTGCAGAAAGCTCAGGAATTAGTTCATGCTCAGCTCCAGACACCCAAACAGGCTCGTGTTCCAGCTGCATGGAATATTTGAAACAAATGACCTGCTCGGGGCTGGGAGCCTGCAGTGTTTATGTACAGTGCCATGGCAACAGGGGAGGAAGTCATGAGCTGGGCTTGGACCTGGTGGAATCAACAAATGATATCACAGATTCGCAAGCGCCCATAAATCCGTGGTGCTCTGCTCCCCGGCTGCCCCTGCCTCCTCCAGCCCTGGCACATCTCTGCCTCCGTGGGCAGCAGGAAAAGCTGCGAGTTCTGCTCGTGTCAGGAGTGCCTTGACAGCCACCCCTGCTGCCCTGCCAGCCTCTGCTGCTGCTGACTCATCAGCACATGGAGCTGCTCCTGGGTTTTGGGGGCTCCTGTTCCTGACAGCCGGCCTGGCACACAGCCTGGCACCCTGGGCTCCGCACGGGCACTGCAGGGGCTTTTCCCTCTTCCTGTGAGCTGGGGCTTTGTGAATGATTTGTGTCTAGAAAAGGGGGGAAGTGTTCAGAGGAGGAGTTGAGTGGCTGATAAGGAAATTTGCCATCCCTCTCTGGCAGCTGTGAATTCCTCTGCAAAGGGAAGCCTGTCCTGGGTGCTCCTGCCCAGACCTGTGCCCGTGATCCTCATCAACGCTGTGACAATGGCAGGACACGAAAACCTGGCGGGGGAAGACAATTGCCAATTCCCTCCTTTGTCTGCAGGACTGGGAATTTGCTTCTGAGCTCAAGCAAGTTCCCTGTTGGAGCCCAGCCACCAGTACCTGTGGAGTCCTTTGCCAGCATCAAGGCAGTTTTCCCTTTCCCTGGGCCTGGGATGTGGGAACTCGAAGGAACGTGCGTCATACTCTTCAGAACTTCTTTTGGCAGTCGCACCTTTCCTCCTGCATAAGGTAAGGCAATTATGAAAAACAGTTCCTAGCACACTGCCCCTCTTCTCTCCCACACGCTTCCCGTGCAGAGCTAATGCTGCTGATCTCAGGCCAAAGTTGCATTTGACTGGAGAAGGAAACACAATGATTTATTTAGTAAAGTTTATTAAAGTTAAAACCCTAACCCGAAGCACAGCCTTTCTTGGCTTACAAAACTCCGGTGAAAGGAACAAAACTCATTCAATGCTTGCACAAAACACACTGAAGCACCGACGCTGCCTTTGCACGTTTTCATTCTGAACTGTTGCAGGCTTGTCTGCCCTTCAGACACAAAACTATTTGAAGCAGCTGCCAGATGTTTTGTCTGCCTGATGTTTTACAGTTTGCTGTTCCCAGCCCGTGCTGGGGCTGCCCTGTGCATTCTGTTCCTGTGGCACCCCGGGGCTGCTTTCCCACCCTGCACCCTGACCTGGGGCAGGTGCAAATGCAGGGGTGTCACTGCCAGGCTGGGTGTCACCGACACTGTGCCAGGGATGTCACTGCCATGTCACCCACGCTGTGCCATCCGAACCAGGGGTGTCACTGCCATGTCACCCATGCTGTGCCATCTGAACCAGGAGTGTCACTGCCAGGCTGGGTGTCACCGACACTGTGCCATCCGAACCAGGGGTGTCACTGCCATGTCACCCATGCTGTGCCATCTGAACCAGGAGTGTCACTGCCAGGCTGGGTGTCACCGACACTGTGCCAGGGATGTCACTGCCATGTCACCCACGCTGTGCCATCCGAACCAGGGGTGTCACTGCCATGTCACCCACGCTGTGCCATCTGAACCAGGGGTGTCACTGCCAGGCTGGGTGTCACCGACACTGTGCCATCCGAACCAGGGGTGTCACTGCCATGTCACCCATGCTGTGCCATCTGAACCAGGAGTGTCACTGCCAGGCTGGGTGTCACCGACACTGTGCCAGGGATGTCACTGCCATGTCACCCACGCTGTGCCATCCGAACCAGGGGTGTCACTGCCATGTCACCCACGCTGTGCCATCTGAACCAGGGGTGTCACTGCCAGGCTGGGTGTCACCGACACTGTGCCAGGGGTGTCACTGCCATGTCACCCACGCTGTGCCATCCGAACCAGGGGTGTCACTGCCAGGCTGGGTGTCACCTCTGCTGTGCCATCTGAACCAGGGGTGTCACTGCCATGTCACCCATGCTGTGCCAGGGGTGTCACTGCCAGGCTGGGTGTCACCCACGCTGTGCCATCTGAACCAGGAGTGTCACTGCCATGTCACCCATGCTGTGCCAGGGGTGTCACTGCCATGTCACCCACGCTGTGCCAGGGGTGTCACTGCCATGTCACCCACGCTGTGTGTCCTGCTGGGAGCAGCACGGAGCAGCCATGCTCCTCTGCTCACAAGGTTGTGACAGCCAAGGTGATTTGCAGTCTCGTGCAATAAAAGCACTCACGGCCTGAAGTGAGCCCTTGATGAGCAGCCACAGCTCAGCCCCTGGGACTGGAACTTGGCTGAGTTATAAATCAAACCTCCCCCCATCAGAGGGATGATAAATTCTCAAATACAACCAAGTGGGGCAAAGACTTTGTGTTTTTTCTGAACTGTGACAAACCTGACTCGATCAGAAGAGAGATGCCTGCTGAACAGGGAATACCTTGGGATTCCCTTCCTGTTCCCTGGCCTTGACACGCTGCTTGTGTAGAATTTGTTAACTGGGAGCAGTCCCAGTTCCATCCTGTTTGGAGGCACCTCCTCGGCTTTCTGTGCTCCTGGAAAGCCAAATCCTGAACTCGTGGGACATCCTGGGCCAGATCCTCATCAGATGGGTTTAGCCTGCCATTCTTTGCTCAGACTCTCATCTTTTAATAATCTGAGGACTCCAAGGGAGGCTCTGCTGTGCGGAGGTGCTGGGTGGGACGTGGGCCAGGAGGAGCCACTTTTGGGTGACCCAGCAGAGAGCACCTGGTTTGTCCTGAGGAGTCCCTGTAGTGCCTGCTCTTACCAGAGCCTGTTGTTGTTCCCTCACCATCTCTTACTGAGCCATTGTTTAGGAGAATCTATCAAAATTTCAGTCTAAAGCCTGCACAAGCAAGCAGGTACATGGACAGGCTAAAAACACCTGCCTAAACTGGAATCTGGCAGGACACAGGTGCTGATTTTTTAAAATTTTTTTGCCTTTTATGAAAAAATACTGAAGATCCCCCACAAGCAAACAGGTCTGAACTCTTTGTTCTCCCACTTTTCTCAAAACAGGACCTTTGAGAGTGCAGAACTTTCTGGAAGCTGCAGGTAAAGTGCCATCCACCAAAGCAGTAACTTCATTTCCTGCCGCAGGCTGGATGTTTTCCTTGGAAGAGAACCACCTAATATTGATAAGGTCTGTTTCTACTTAGTTTGAGGTCCAGCAGAGGGACTTGAGGAGTACCAGCTGTTGCTCCTAAATATGATCTGTATTTTTCAAGCTGTCTAGACACCTGGGTGGGTTGCACACATTAGCAGCAAAGGTAGTTAATCATGTCAAACCTTCTCTTTCTCTAAAGGTTTGCTTTGTTTAATGAGCTTTGTGGAAACCCAGGGGAGCACAGGGAATCAAGCAGACAAGGGAGGAAATGTGATCTCTGAGGCTGACACTTGGACATTTTTCATCCTGACCTGGTAGAGAGAGTGCAGAGATGTCAGGATTTGTGTTTGCTGACACCACTGACACAGCAAACCCTCCCAGCAGCGAGCTCCGGGTGCTTCGTGTGCTCTTTGTGGGATGGTGTTCGATGAAAACCGACCGAAACCGTGCTGCACAATGGCAAGTTACAGCAGTGAAAGTTAGATTTGCAGAATGCCAGGAATGAAATGTACAACTGGTTGTAAAGGAAAACCTAGAAGAGCGACCACTCCAGGTCCTTGTGATGCATCCTACCTGGACAAATACGAGCGTTTTCAGTTAATGCTCTCACAGATGGCAGCTGCCTGTTCCAAAGTGAAGTGCTGTGTGATAAGATCCTTTTTAGTAGGAAGGAGGTGATGCTTCATATTCAATCTGACTGGTTTATTTGCATTCTAAAAACTAGAGAACCCTGGAGCTGGAAAGGGCAAGAGGCAGGTCAGGAACCCACCTGAGAAGCTGCATCCCACAGCTCAGACACTGGAGATGGGCTTGCAGATCCTGGATCTGGATCTTGGAGGATTCCTGACACTCACAGCACAGACTTGTGGCACACGGGCTTCAGGTCTGGGTTTTCTTGTGTTTGTGTTTGCTAACTGTGTTTTGAACTTCGTAATCAAGACTAACCATGGCCTTCTCTAGAATAAACTTGTTTTCCTCTCTCAGGTTGCCTGGCACTGGCACTGATCACAAGAACTCTTCAGTAAGCACAAGGGGTGTATCTTTCTCTACAAACAGCAAAGGCAAATAAAATAATATTGTGGTCAAACAGGTGGGGTGTTTGCAACCTAAACATGAGAATCCCAAGACAAGCCATGATTCATTTCCCAGTAAGTTTAACTTGCAGTTTAGAAGAACTGAGCACCAGCATTAAACATTTTCTCCCCAGATGGGTGTTAAACAGCGTCTTCAGGAGGGGATCGACACTGAAGGAGCAGATCTAACTCTGGAAGGAGCCAGGATGCAAAAAGATTGGTCAGGAAAAGCCTTTGACGTGTGAATCTTTTACCAGATGCCTTTGGCAAAGGTTCAGAATCCTAACGGGGAAGGGGAGGGAAGGTTTGGCCCTGGGGCTGGTGGAGCGCTCTGAGCTGTTGGATGCAGCTCTGTGGTATGGGCTGGGGCTGAGCCTGCAGCACCGAGGGGATTTCCTCTGGGTGTTTTCCCAGCGCTCAGTGGCTCCAAACGGTGCCACAAGTTGTGTGAGAGAAGCTGCACGCTGCAGACTCCGCTGCTTCGAAGTTCTCCCAGAGATCTTCCTTGCCAAATTCTCCCGGAGAGGGATTGAGTAATCAGAGCAGGCTGCATGTGAAAACACGCCCGTGGACGTCCAGGCGTGCAGGGGATTGCCAGAGTGGACAGACTGTCCTGCCCGGGCCTGCCAGAAAAGTTGTGTTTTGTCCAGCGGAAAAGAAAACATCCTTTTCTCTTTGTCTGTGCAGACTCTGATCTCATCAGCAGAGTCTCTCACTAGCACAGGTTTGGCCGCTGGAGTCAGGACCACGGTCCCCGGAGCTGAGCCTGGCAGCACCAAAGCTCAGCTGTGCCCCACGGAAAGTGCCCGGTGGAAACTTTCCTCCTTTAACATCCAGGGCAGAGCAGGAATTTCTGGAGCTGAGAGGTTCCTGCCCCAGCTGTTACAGCTCACTGGGAACGTGCACATACATCTAAAAGGAGGCTTTTACATGTGCAGCGTTCAGGTGGCGGAGGCTCCAGCGACGGCAGGGAGCGTGCGAGGAGGAGGAGGCAGAGCGCTCCCCTGGAATTCACAGCCCCTGGTGCCGGGGGCTCTTTGCACTAAAAACAAAGCGCACAGAGAAGGAACATTTAGTGCCTAGCACGTTTATTGGATTTTAGACACAGGCACTTTGCACCAGGCTCTGTGTGAGCCCTGGATCACAGCTGGAAATGAGACCTCTGCCCCAGGTGTGCCACCAACAAGCAGCTTTATTTCCAGACTGTTCCACACAGCTGGAAAGGCTGAGATTCTACGAGAAACACCTCAATACAATGACACTGAGATTTTAGGAGGAGCACCTCAATACAGTGACACTGAGATTTTATGAGAAGCACCTCAATACAGTGACATTTTTGCTGTCTCTTGCTTTAAGCCCTCGTCCTAATCTAGCATTGACCTTTTGTTGCACTCTTTACTGTCTCCATTAGATTAAAATGACAATTAAAAAATCCAAGATTTCCTTGGATTAAATGTTAAAATGGGACTACCAAGTGTAATTGGTAGTTCCATTAGGTATGTCCCATTCATTTAGGGTCTGCCCAAATTGCTACATGAGAAAACCCCACATTAGGCACTAGTGAGGTAAAATTGGAGATCTGAGCACTCCTGAGCATTGTCTGCAGGAAAACAGAGCAGCTCACAGTGCCAAGGAGGAGCTGCCCCTCCCCAGCCCCACTTTCCAACCAGTTATGTTTGGAAACTCCTTTGCTGTGGGGACGTGCTTAAAGTAATCAAACAAAGGTGGGAGGAGAAGTAGGAGAAGGAAACACTCTCCTGAAGCCAGATTATTTGGGGGGTTACTGGGGAAGTTGTTTTGTTCAGTTTTCTGAGAAAACATCCCTGTGGCCAAGGCAAACAAAGATGCTGCTCTAGGTCTGGTTACCTTCGGTCTCCTTGGGCCCCACGTCGACTCCCAGATTATTTTTATGGACTGTTTAATCCAGGGCTTTATTTCCCCTGTAGATAAATGGTATTTTAGATTCCAGGACAGCTTCAGATGCTAATACCAGCTGTCTAGACAAAGAGTGGCCCATGAGCATGATCGTAAATAAAAACAATCTTGGGGCTTTGGGGTTTTTTTCCCTTCCTTCTCTTGTGCAGCGAACCTGAGGGAGCCTGGCATGGAGCTGGCTGTGTGAGGACAGGCTCTGCTCAGCTCTCACCTCCCCTGCCTCCTTTTGGGTGGCATTGAGTGGCTGGGGCCATGCCAGGGGGTGCTTGGTGCCTCAGAAATGTGAATATTTCTGGGTGAGGAGCCGGGGGATGGAGCTCACAGCTCACAGCTCCTTTCACAGAGCAGCACTGAACACGTTTCTGTGCCTCTCTGGCTTTCACTGCGCGCATCTCCAGCTGGATCTTCCTGGGGGAAGGAGAAGTTTCTTGCAGCTTCTGTTTGTTGCAGCTGTGCAGAGCTGTGCAGCACCGCCCTGGACTGTTCTCCTTTGCACAGATGCTCTTATTACATCTCCTTTTCTGAAGCTCTTAGAGAAAGCATTAATCCTCACTCCAAGCACGGACTGATCTTTTCCTGGAGGCAGAGCTGATGCTGAAGTGCCCCACGGGCTGAGGGAGCAGATCAGGGAAACAAAAAAAGAAAAGAAAGAAAATCATAAAGCTTCAAAAGTTCTTGGTGGGTAGATTGTCTCTTGACAAATAAAGGTGCAGGTATGTAATCCTTAAAATTTTCATGTTCTCTTTTAAACACTGGAAGAATCATGCTCATACAATCATATTGAATATGGATATTATTTTGAAAGAAGGAAAATGATAGAGTTAGATGGACCCTGACCAAAAAAAGAAACCAAAACTTTCATTTGGCGGGAAATGTCAACATCTCAACGTTTTTCCAATCGTGTCATTTTTAAGAAATCCCCAGATTCCTGCTCCCAGCCAGCGTTTCTGGCCAGCAGCGTCAGACACAAAGCCAAGACCCAGCAGAAAGAGTCTCTTTGAAGAGTGTACACACACTGTTTATAAAGCCTGCTCTCTGTTTTCACTTGACTCTTCTAGAGGATGTACAGCTTCCTCAGGCTCCCACTTCCACGGGTGCTCCAGGGCTGGGGTGCTCCAGCTGGCTGGAGCCAAGGCACCAGCAATCAGCCGTGCCGAGAGGTTCCCTCCCAGCAGCACTTTGGGGAGCAAAATGTTTTCATTTTCTGTGCACCACCGCCTCTGCAGGGTCCCTTCTTCGGCGTTACAGCCTCGAGGAATTTGTAAAACAACCAAATCCGTAACCTTTATAAAACACCCGCTCGTTCTGTGCAGGAGGCTGCAAGGGAGGAGGTGCAGCCCTTGCTTGAGATCTGATGAAGGAAAATGCAAGTGCAGCCTGGCAGGGAGGATCCAGCTGCATCCTGCAGGGTGTCCAGGCTGATCCCTCCCTCTCAGGGTGCCCAGGCTGATCCCTCCCTCTCAGGGTGTCCAGGCTGATCCCTCCCTGTCAGGGTGCCCAGGCTGATCCCTCCCTCTCAGGATGTCCAGGCTGATCCCTCCCTGTCAGGGCACCCAGGCTGATCCCTCTCCCTCTCAGGGTGTCCAGGCTGATCCCTCCCTCTCAGGGTGCCCAGGCTGATCCCTGTCAGGGTACCCAGGCTGATCCCTCCCTGTCAGGGTGTCCAGGCTGATCCCTCCCTCTCAGGGTGTCCAGGCTGATCCCTCTCCCTGTCAGGGTGTCCAGGCTGATCCCTCCCTCTCAGGGTGTCCAGGCTGATCCCTCCCTCTCAGGGTGTCCAGGCTGATCCCTCTCACTGTCAGGGTGTCGAGGCTGATCCCTCCCTCTCAGGGTGTCCAGGCTGATCCCTCCCTCTCAGGGTGTCCAGGCTGATCCCTCTCCCTGTCAGGGTGTCCAGGCTGATCCCTCCCTCTCAGGGTGTCCAGGCTGATCCCTGTCAGGGTACCCAGGCTGATCCCTCCCTGTCAGGGTACCCAGGCTGATCCCTCCCTCTCAGGGTGCCCAGGCTGATCCCTCTCCCTGTCAGGGTGTCCAGGCTGATCCCTCTCCCTCTCAGGGTGTCCAGGCTGATCCCTGTCAGGGCACCCAGGCTGATCCCTCTCCCTCTCAGGGTGTCTAGGCTGATCCCTCTCCCTGTCAGGGTGTCCAGGCTGATCCCTCCCTCTCAGGGCACCCAGGCTGATCCCTCTCCCTCTCAGGGTGCCCAGGCTGATCCCTCCCTCTCAGGGTGCCCAGGCTGATCCCTCCCTCTCAGGGTGTCCAGGCTGATCCCTCTCCCTCTCAGGGTGTCCAGGCTGATCCCTCTCCCTCTCAGGATGTCCAGGCTGATCCCTCTCCCTCTCAGGGTGTCCAGGCTGATCCCTCTCTGTCAGGGTGTCCAGGCTGATCCCTCTCCCTCTCAGGGTGCCCAGGCTGATCCCTCTCCCTCTCAGGGTGTCCAGGCTGATCCCTCTCCCTGTCAGGAGCCCCGAGCTGTGTGCTCTGGAGGCCAGGCTGTGATGCACCCAGAGGAATGGGCACTGCTCACAGGCTCTGCCAGCAATATTTCGGTTCTTTGGAACCCACGGCACAGCCACAGCCCGTCCCCTCGGCCAGAGCGCTGCAGTGTGGATGGATGGGGGTGCACGGGGACAGAGGCCAAGGACGGGCTGGGGTGGGGCAGAAAAACAACCACAGGTGCCAAGGGCAGCTGAGGTGCCCTCGAGTGTCTCAGGTGAGCAGCTCTCCCCACGGGGGCAGGAGAATGGGGCACACCTGCCTGGGCACCGGGGGAGGAAGGGATTTACCCTTCACAGGGGCTCAGGAGTTAGGACCTGCCAGCAAAGAGTGTGTGGAAATTCTGCCTGGAAGAGTCAGAAAGGTACTTTTCAAGTTTTATGGGAACTAAAATCACAAAAAGGGGGCAAAGAAAGGAAAGGGGCTATTCATTTTTTTTTTTCTACTTTACTATTTCTGATTATTTTAAAACTTGGTTCTAATTAGGTGATGCAAATTCTTCAGATGAACTCTGGGTCTGAGGGGGAATATAAGGTTTTATGGAGCCTGGAGCGAGGCTGTGTGTTTTGTACCTTGTCTCCTAGCAGCAAAAACCACATGGATGTGAGAGGCTGTTTTATGATCCGCCAGGGCTGTTGTTGGACAGGCTGCAGTGAGCTGAGTTATTCCAACCACGTTGGGTTGCTGTTCCCTCCCTCTCTCTTTCTCTCTTTTTTCCCTCTCTTCCCCTTATTTTTTTTTCCCCTCCCTTTTCCTTTTTTTGTTAATTTTTCACGGGCAAGGGGTGAGAGGGGTGGATGCTTTTACCACCCTCGTGCCAGAGCTCTCTCCCTGGCCTCGGTGTCAGCAGCACCTCTCACCCCCTCCCAAGCCCTTTTCCCTGGCTGGCTGGGATTCCACCAGGCCTTTCTAAAGAAGGCAGTGAACTGTGCTGGTTACTCTTTCAGTTGCTCCTCTCCTTAGTGTTTTCAAGGAGAAAAAAAAAACAAACGAAAGACAAAACAACCCAGCCCAAAGAACAACAGCTCCGTGTTCCTGCAGCTTCCGCCGGGTGGGTGGGTTTGGAGGTGGCAGGGTCAGTGAGCCGGGCTCACGGTGCCCCTGCCATGCCCATGGCACAGCTCAGGGCTGGGCAGCCCCAGGGCACGCACAGGGGCTCAGTTCCACCCCGGCCTGGGACGATGTCTTGGTGCTTTGACCACCCCGGCTGATGCTGCTCTTGCTTCCCCCACTCCTTCCACCCTGGCTGCGATTCTCCCTGTCGGTCTGGTGGCTTTGCAGAAATAACCAACACCCTCCCACCTCCCCGGCGTTCTCCCACTCCAGGTCAGTCCTGGACAGACCTGTTCATGGCTCTTTGGTTTTTTTAAAAAAAAGGTTTTAACTGCTGCTCCCAGAGAGAGACTCCATGTCTACATCAGAGCACCACAGCAGCTCTGTTACATTCACCTGCACTTCCTTTATGTTGCCTTTTCTCTCTTATTTTCTGCTTGTGAGGGCCATGCAGCAGAACCAAACACTGACAGTCAGGCGTTTAACACGAGTTCTGCCGGAGCACTCAGGGCAAGGGCAGTGTGGAATTGTTCCCCCTGGTTCTGGAAATGGCCCTGTGAAGGGTTTTCAGCTCCCCTGAGGTTCAGCCCAAGGAAAAGTGAAAGCACTGTTTGTGTTAGCATGGGTTTGAGAGGCCCTTGGGTCACGATGGTCTAACTCAGCGTGGTGTTCTCCATGAATCCTGGAGCAGGAAGAAATCACAAATTAACTCTGTGCCTTCCTGCCCTTCAGAGAGAGAAACTGCATTGTCCCTGTCCTGCTGGAAGTGGAAACAGGCTGCTCATGGAAAGAAAAGTCTGTTCCAAATGAAAATATCTGGCTGAGCACAGTCTCACCCAGCCCAGGCTGGGATTTGCAGAGGTTATCTGAACCTCCTGAGCTCTTGTCTGCATTCTGCCAAGGCCAGCAGCAAGCTCTGATTCGGTGGGAGGTTATCCCCAGGCAGGGCTGGGGTCTTGGCTGTGGGGACGGCTGATTGCGGTGACAGCTTGTGTCACAATCGCTAAACCCAAGGCCAAACTGCATCAACCTCCACCAAATGCACGTGGTCCAGAGAAGCCCATGACAGCCCTGGACACGAAGGATTTGAAGGTGAGGATGCCTGTCTTTAGACTGAGTTTTTGCCTTAGCTCCTTGGGTGATTTTGGGCCAGGAAAAACATTTCCTTCTGCTTCTTTTACATTTTTTCAGGACCTGTACCTGTCTTGAGTGTTAGGGGTCAGCTGTGCCCCAGGCAGTGAAATCCACTGGTGCTTCTTGCACCGTGGCTCCTTGGCTTCCCTTTCCTTCCTGGTGGCTGGAACGGGCCAGGATCTGTTACCCACTGACACAGGAAATGTCTGGGGTGGTTATTTTCCCTGTACAGCCAATTTGCCCTGTGTGAGACACGCCAGCCAGAGCAGGAGGTTTGCAGAAGACCCCGAGCCCAAGGGCTTTGATGTGACTGTGATGGTTCGTGATTGAACACGGGGAGCACGACCCAAGGCTCTGCCTGGGAATGCAATGCTGCTCCTGTTCACCCTGGTGTAAAGCCCTTGGTTCCTTCCTGGGGATTACAGAACTATAACTGGCTCCTTTTTAGTACAATAATTCACCAGGGAAGTGAGCTGAGTGATGGGGACAACCAGCAATCTGCATTTGCTCCTCTCTGCCCGCTTAAGGTCACTGGGTGTACGGATGATTCCTGCTCAGAGCTGGTGGCCAAATGCCACCCAAGCTAAGCATCAGAGGAGAAAAATCGGCTTTGCTTAGAAAGAGAAGGACAAGCATGGAAAATCCCCCTAATTATTGTGAATTGCAGCCAAAACCACTTGAAAGCAGAATAGTTCATGCTCGTTAAGTAGACTCCGTAGGTTGAAAATGTCACATTTAATGGACAAATCACTTCCTTAAGGTCACACAGACAAACTGGTATGAGGTACCACACATGGCCCCAGCAAGAGGGGCTGTCAGGGCTGCTGGAAGGAAGCTGGATGTGCAGGAACCTCAGTGGAGCTGTGCTGTCCTGGGAGTCCTGTTATTTCTTACCCGCTGCTCTGGTTCCAAGAAGTGGCAGAAATCAGGAATGTTTTATGCCCACCTATCCCCAGGTCTGAGAGGGGCACGAGGTGTGGTGTGAGAGCAAACCCTGCCCGGGCTGGAGCATTGGCTGTGGCACCAGGGGACACGAGGGTCCCATCCCCAGGCCAGGGGCTGCCTGTGCTCAGCACACAAAGGTTTTTCTGAAGGGAGCTAATCCAGCACGGATTGCTACCACAAGTGGATTGATCCAGTCCCTCAGATGGGCTCATCTCAGCCTTTCTGGAGTAATTAATCCTGCAGTAATTCATCTCAACCTCTCTAGAATAATTAATCCTGGTCCACTCTTCCTGCTGCTCTTCGCTCTTGCTTTTGTTCCTCTTTGAGTCCCATCCCAGCTTCACACTCCTCCTCCCTGGCAGACCCTGCTCTGCCCTCCTCTCCCGTGCTGCCGGGGGACATCACATCCCCCTGGGCGCCCTGCCCTGGCTGTGCCTCAGGCTGGACCCAGCCCCGCTGCCACACGGCTCTGGAGGAGCTGGAACTCATCAGGAGCACACCACAATTAAATAAAAGACAGGGAGCGCCCCTTGCGAGGCCCCGAGCTGCACAGAGAATCCCTGCTGTAAAATATCAGCGCTTCCACCCCCGGGCACTGCACATCTTTTCACTGAGACTCTTACTGCTGCCCTCTCTGTACCTCCAGCAGGAAAAAAAAAGAGTTTTCCACCTACAGGGAAAGAGCTAATACGGTTTATTAAGCTTGTCAGTATTGTAGATAAGTTGTTTATGTCCTGCCTTTAGTTCCACTTTCCTGCAGACTTGCCCAGCCTCTCCAAGCTGTTGTGGATTAGTGGCTGTGCTCTGATCTCAGGCGACCCGTGAGCAGTTGTTAGCCATGTGTGTACATGCTGGCCCATCTTCCACACTCCACTTACTCAGCAGTGGCCAAAATGTGCCATGCAGCTGCTCTGCTTCGCTTTCTGCTCTGCCCGCTCCCAATTTCTTTCCTGTAGTAGACACAATTGTATTAATTTGTTTTGTTTTGTTTGTTTAGCCAGTTACAGAGGGGCAATGTGAAGAAGCACGATTTAATATAAAGATATTTACTAAATATACACATTTCATGCCTGGCTCTATCCATCCTCCTTGTTTCTGGAGCATTCCCTAGCACAGGACATTCCCAGCTTTTAGAGAGATGCCTTCTCATCGCTCCGCACCACAACAAAGCACATGAGTTTGTGTTTGCTCCCTCTGAAACACGCTTCTTTCATTCACCTGCACCACAAAGGGAAGTGAGAACGATTGTGTGGAGTAAAACAAGACAGAGGAGAGATCGCTGGGCACGGTGTGGGGAATTATTTCTTTTTCTCTTCTGCCAAAAATGTTTCATTTGGGTGGAAAGGGGAATATCACTTCCGTGTCAAAGCTCTTGGCCACCTACAAAGGCAGAGCCCAAAGGCACCTTTGGTTTTGTTATAGAAATGTCTTTAAGTCCTCCTGGTGCCTCAGAACAGAGGGCCGAAGGGAGCAATGTTTTTTGACATGTTTCCTTCACCTCCAGTCCAAAGCACGCCTTTTCCTTTAGTGATGTCACGGGTCTCCTGTTTCGAGGGGAGAGCACCGTTCCTGAGCACCAGCACCCCCCGGGCTCTGCTCTCGGGGGCTGTGGGGATGAGCAGGCACCGAGCCGGGGAGCTCCCAGCCGAGCTTGTCTCGCACATCTGAGCTCCAGACAGAGCAACCACAAGCAGGGCGCTGGCAGCTGCGGCAGGAAGGGGAACATCTGGCCTTTGGCTTCCCCCGAGCACATCTGGGCTCGGGCTGTTCTCCTCTCCCTCCCTCTCTGTCAGCACTGCTCCTGCTTTCGGGGCACACAGCTCACACCTCGGGGTGCCACGGACACAGCCCCAGCCCCTCTGCCCTTTGGAGAGGGCTGAAAAACGGGGAGCTGCTTCCGGAATTCATTTCTGTGCGCTCCCCAAACCGAGCACACAGAACGCTTCCACTCACACGACGCATCTTGGGCAATTAGGAATTTGCTGGGCAGGATGTCACCTAGCCAAATTAGTCTCTTTGTCTGCATTTTTTTTTTTTTTTTGGTTTCTCTTCCTGGCCGATGGAGCTGTGGTTTGTTTACTTGTTACTTTTTCCCCCCGCTAAGGAAAAGTGTTTGAAGCACAGGATCCTGTAGAGGGAATGAAGTGCAGGAAACACCTTAGGAACGGGATGAGCTGAGGATGAATGGGGCAAGCTCTCCAGCAGTGATATTTAACACCTTCTTAGCGGTGCTCGGGAGCTGACCCCTAACCGTGTGTGCATCACTGCCCGTTACCCAGCAGGGAAACTGAGGCACGGGGCAGTGAACTGACCCACTGAATGGCAGCAAAAGGCCGGGGCAGAGCTGGGAACTGAGCCGCAGCCTCTTGAATTCCTGTCCACAGCTCTCTTCAGCACGACTGGTGCTGCTGGCTTTGGGTGGTGCCTGGTTTCTTCGTGGCTCTGTCTGCACAGGAAGCAGTTCACTTAAGATGAGAAAAAACGTGAATAGTGCTCAGAGATGATTTTTTTTTCACCGTGTTTTCTTTCTAAAGGACAGTCTCCCAAAATAAATGTTCCCTTGAGTCAGTTCAACCTCTAGTAGGAAGAGTTTCCACAGAGTAAAGACCTTTACCATTAGTAGTGGACAAATGGGTGACTCAAAAATTTTAAAATGTAGCCCATGATCATATAACTTGCTATATTGGGAACTTGTGTAATTGAGTCTTCTGCTCAGTAACTTCTGAGAACAGCTAGTGTAGATCAGGGGAAAACAACCCTGCCCTCCCTTTCACCTGCCCCCGGGTGTCTATAAAGGACAATTGTGTAACGTTAATGTCTCTGTAATCTCAGCTCTCTTTGGGAACAGCATCTTTACCCTTCCAGCCTTTTGCTGCCTAAAAATGGCCTAACCTCAGCCTTGTGTCCCGGGCTGATTCCCGCGGACTGACGCTGTGACAGAGGCCACTCGACACAGGTGCAGGCTGCCCTGTGCTCAGAGCATTCACTGCTGCCTCTCCCAGGGCTTTTCCCCATCCTGGGCAAATTGTCCTGAGCAGCTCCTGCTGTGACTTTCCATCCCTTCTTCACTCCTGTCTACTCTGACTCACTGCTACGACCCGACTGGAGCTTCCTTATTGCTTAAATCACAGGAATTATTGTCACAAGGGCAGCGCTGGCCAGGCACGTCCCTGCTCTGCCAGGAGGCACTTCCCAAACACGGGGTCAGGACAGAGGAGCATCCCCGTGAGGGATGTCCTCACCAGCACCAGGGCCTGTATCTCACTGTCTCCTCGCCACGCTGGAGAAAGGGGAGGGAGTGGGAACTGCAGAGGAACAGTTTGGAGACAGAGGAGTTAATGCCTCGGATACCTCTGGGAAGGGAGGAGAGGGTGAGACAGACAGAGGGTGGGAAATGCAGTTTCCTGGTGGAAGCACTTTGGCTGACAGTTTGCTGTGAGTAACAGCCCCGTGTCTGATGCTATTTATAACTGCTCAGCAGCGATCCCTTATCACCAGGGCACTGTCTGCACACCAAACAGCGAGAATCAGCTCAGAATTCAGGGTTCTGCAGGAGAAGTAAGCAAATTGCCAAGAGCCCTCCTCTCCTGGGGGAAGCCATGGCCCGGCAGGACACCCCGATTCAAAGCCAGGGAAAGGAGCCTTGTGCTGCCCGCACGCTGTGCAGGATTCCTCAGGTTCTCTCTCTGAACCCAGTGCAGGTGCCTGGGCTGGTGTCACCCCCCAGCTCAGACGGGCACAGGCAGAGGCAGGGCTGACAGGTCACAGCCTGGCTGCTGGCAGTGAGGGATCCACCAGGAGCTTTCCAGGACCTCTGAGTGCCTTCCCCTCTCCCTCCAAGGCAGCAGGCACCCGAGAGCACAGCCCTGGCATCCTGAAAACCCTGCTTGGAGGGAGAAGGGACACTTTGCCAGTGACTGCACCGGAGCACTCAGCTCCTTGACCTTTCTCTGACTTCTAGGATGAGCTAACATTTGGGCAGTAGCTTTCTGCTGGGGTAATCCATCTCTGAGTGACAGTGACACCGCTGTGTTCGGGGCTGAGGTTTGCAGGTCAGAGGTTTGCCCAGAGCCTGGGATTCCCAGGAGAAAGCAGCGTGGTTCTGCAAGCTGTTATTAAAGCCAATTATGTCTGTAAAAATTTCTTTCCGGGTGGAAGGTTGAGGTGTTTCATGACATGTAAGTCACACAAAGGACAGCGATGGGTATTTATTGCCACACACTCCAGCCTCACTCACTCTTCCCCTGGTGCTCCCCCAGGGTGACCTGCAGAACCGGTTCTCCCCTCCCACAGGCAGTAACCCAAAACCCGGTGTAGCAAGAGAGGAGAGGGGAGAGCAGCCGTGTCCAGGCTCTCCGTGTGACACTCCTTGCCCCCAAGGGCTGAAGGGAGATCTGACATGGAAACTTCCTCCACCCTGTTAGCAGAGCCTGGGTCCCATCCCGTCCCTCTGCCTGGCCCCGCCAGGCTGCCCCCGGGCTGTCCTTGTTTCTTGGGACATCAGTGGCCACCAGCCAGGGCTTGGCCACGCTGATAACACCCCAGTGAGATGTGGTCCGTGGAGCTCAGGCCTGGGTCAGATCCCCCTGCTCCTGTGTCCCCCACTCCCTATGGACAGTGCAGCTTCTCCCTGTGCCCAGCAAGCCGTGGTACCTGCACTCAGCACTTTGATGTATAAATAACTTTGTGCCTCACGGGTTTTGAATGTTGTTTATACCCCACTGGCTGCCACGCCATGTGCCAAGGTTATAAATACCCTGCTGCGTCTAGACTGAATCTAAACTTGGCATTGGGCACCCAGATTCGTGAGAGGAGTGGTTTCATCTCCCAGCACAAAGGAGGTGCCCCAAAGTGTTTGATCAGGGCTCCAGAGGGGGCTTGGCAGGAGATTTCTCTCCTCCTGCCATGCCAGAGCAGCGCTGGCCCCACTTTCTGAAGGGGCCTCGGGAAATCTCTTCCTCCTGTGCTCCAGAGCTGCTGGGCACCCAGCCCAGAGGAAATACCTGACCTTCTCCCTTCCTGAGGGGCTTCAATGCCCCATTGAGTGCAAGGGGTCCAAAACATCACAGCCTCACCCTCACTGGCCTGCCAGGCCAAGCTGGGGCTGGGCTGACTCCCCTGGGCTGCTGCAGGGCTGAGCTGCGAGGGAGGGACAAACCTGCATCCCCTGCCTGCTAAAGCCGCGCTGCTGCAGCTGCTGCAGGAACCTCTGCAGGCAAGCAGAGTCACGAGCAAAGCCGATGCATTTCCCCGTGCAGTGTGAGGGGGATAATTTGTATTTTGGCAACGGACAGTGGACCTTGTCTCTAGCTGTGTGAGGGGGTATGGGAACTCCTTCCCAGCCCTGGGGTTGGCTTGGAGGCTGAGAGCACTCTCGACTTATGATGGGGCTGTTCCATGATGGATAAATGACAGAACAGGGGATCACACCTCACATCTGAGCGCGGGCTATAAACGCTTTTTGTGTCAACACTGGTGAAACCTCACCAGACCATAACCTCAGTCAGCTAAAGCCTCCTTGGCTCTTGAGGCTCTCCAGCACTGCTCCTCCCTGACAAGGGCCACAGCATTCCCTGAAGGAACAGGGAATCGGGACAGAATTCCTGTGGCTTGCCCGTGGATGTGGAACAGCTCAGTGTGGTTGTGGCGTGCAGGGCTCCAAACGGCAGCGAGCACAGAGCTGCCACTCAGCCCCCGAGCAGCCCCTGGTGATTTATTGGATGCAGTTTACAGCCTTGGAAAGGTAAACCTGTGGTCATGACATTCCAAGCAGCAACACTGCTAGGACTGTGTTTTGCCTTGGGAGATGGGCACGGCCGATATGGAGGCTGCAGGAGGGACACCAGCCCTGACAGCACCCCTCTTACCCAGACAATATTCCTTGTGGCTCCAGTGAGCTGCCGGAATCAGGATTGCTGGGTGCTGCCGCAGCCTCCCTGCAGCTCCTTCAGCCCTGCAGGGATTGCAGGGCTCTGTGAGCAGAGTTCCTGTACCTCAGCTGGTGCTGTGGCTCAGGAGCAGTGTCCTGCAGGGCTGTGGCATCCCCAGAGCGTGTCAGGGCGCGTTCTTCCCCGAGGATCCATCCCAGAGGTGCCAGGGCACTGGGGCGCTGCCTTTGCCTCGTGGCTCTGGCTTCAGAGGAGCGGAGCGCTGGGGGATGCTCTGGGCTGTGTGTGCTGGGCGAGGTGCCCGCCCAGCAAGCTGCCTGGGGATCGTTCTCCCCAAGCTCTCCAGGGCTCTGGGATGTCCTGGGGAGGCTGCAAAGCTCATTTCCTCAGCGCCTGGCACCAGCTCTGCCTCCCAGCTCTCCCAGCCATGCGGAGCTGCAGGGAGGCCTCGAGGTGAGGCGTGTTTGAGCTGTTACCTGGGCAACAGCTAAACACTGACTTCAGATCATCGTTGTAAAACCGCTTAACAGCGGGGTGATGAGGCAGGGGAGGGGGGCTGCCACTGCCCCTGGTCGCAGGGAGTCCCATAAAACCCTCAGTGAAAAGCTGCCTGTGCAAGCCAAGCTGGCGGCAGCTCAGCCTGCGCTCCGAGCTCCCAGAGCTGTGCCAGGCTCAGGCACGGGGGGGACCTGCTCCTTTCACCTCCTGCTCCATCACATCCAGTCACCTGCCACGCCTGCCCCCGCTCTGCGCTGTCTTTGGCTCTAATGAGCCTCGGGGTGGCTCCGTGAAACGCATCCAAGGGGGAGGTTTAGCACAGGCTGTTCCCCAGGGATCCCGGGGCTCTGCAGCCTCTTGGCACTCCCCTCGGAGCCTCTGAGCAGCAATCTGGGTCCCTGGCACCAAAGAAGCTGCCAGAATTGGGTCAATGAGAGCTTGCTTTGGGGTTTTCCCTTGCAGCTGGTAGCCAGAGGCAGCCGTGGGGCAGGCTGTGCCCGGGTACAGGTGAGCAGCGCTCCAGGCTCCGCAGGGATCCTCCGTGAGCGAAGGGGTTTGCGCCGTTTGTAAAGCGCGACCTAAACTCGTGCCGGAGCACCCGGCCCTTCTGCCCCGTGCCCACGCGAGGCTGCAGGGCTCAGGGTTTGTTTGCTGCTCCCCGGTGCACTGGGAACGGCCCGTCCAGGGCAGGCTCTGCGGTGTCTGTGCAAAGCTGGCCCTGCTGTGCGGGACCCTCCGGGCACGCGGAGCTGCGGCACCGGGTGGCTCTGGGAGGGGTGCGCTGGATTTGATGAGCAGCATGAGGTCACCCTTTCAGTCCCCTCTGGGTGAGATGTATCAGCAGGCTGCTGTTTGCCTTGAATGCAGTAATTCATTTTTAAAATCTGCTTGTGCTGCTTCCCGTTCCCTCTTAACCCCTTCTCACCCTTGGCCTTTCGTCATTGTTTCAGTCAGGGATGACAAAGTGTGGACTACGTCAGATAATGGCATTTACCCCAGAGTCACCTGCTTCCCTCAGTGGCCAGCACACCCGAAGTCACACGCTGGCATCCCCTGCAGCCAGCTGTTACCAGCTCTGTAAATCCATAAAACAGAACTAATTCTCCTTCATTTTCCTGCCTCATCCCCTCAGACTGTGGGCAGTGGGATTAAACCTGCAGTGGAACCCCGAGGATCAGATTCAAAGGTGGCATTTAGGGCACATTCCAGCACAGCTGCTGGAAGAGCTGGGGAACCAACAACACCGGCGTGCCCCCAGCACAAAGACATGTCCTGGCTCCAGGGTTTATTTCCCACCATAAATGGCATGGTAACAGAAAGGCTGGGCTGGGCACTGACCACGGGCATTCCAGAGGCAGATTTATTAAATCTACCATAGGTAGATTTATGCTGTGACTGCAGAGAGCCTCCTGCTCTGCCTCTGCTGCCCGTGGTTAAGGAAAGAGCAAGAGAAGGAGAAAGGAAATTAACACAACAGAGAAGTTGACATAAAAGTGTTTTATATCATCTCCTATAAAACCAACCCATAAATCCCTGCCCTACCCCTCACGTGGTTTTCATTTTAGTGGCTGGCTGCGAAGCAGAGAAGTGGAGGGCACAAAGCTCACATTCCTGGTGGGAGAGGCTCCCCTTCCCTACAGGCTTCCTACTCACACCTTGTCCCTGTGCCTACAGCACAGCACTCTCCTCTGGTGAGTAACGACAGCCTGGAGCAAGCCAGCATCTCTCTGCATCTGTCTTCATCTCTCTGCGCCTGCACGGCTCCAGGAGCCTGGGTGGGAGCACTCAGGGTCTGCGTGTGGCTGGGGAAGCTCTTCAGCACCAGGAGAAAGGGAAAGGACTGAGCTTTGAAAGATCCCTGTGTTCAGATACGGTCCCAAAAGAATCCCTGAGGTGTTTCAGGGCGTTGCAGCTGATTCTGGAGTTCTTGGGGGAGCTGGCTGAGGACGTTTCTGGAAGGATCTGGTGACTGACGGTGTCAGGGCCATAGAAAAAGGGGCAGTGCCCATAAATCTGTAACAATAGGACACACAGTCCTTGAGGGGTTTATTGCTGTTTTGCAAGAGCCTCGTTGGCTCATTGCTCCTGTATGCATCCTGTGATGTTACAGAACATATTTAAATGAAAATCCTCATTCTTAATTAAGTAAAAATATGTTCAAATTGTAGCAATTATTGCTTTTGTTTCTATAAAACTTAATCCTCATCTTGGGCTGTTAGAGTGGATTCTTTTAAGGCCATGCTGGACAGATTTGCTGAAATAAATCTGAAGGTTTGGCAGGGCTTTAATGTTGTAGTGAGAGCCTTGGTGATTTCAGGGAGTCTGCACAGACCTCATGGCAGAAGCGGGGTGTCAGGGATGAGGGAAAGGAGGAGGTCCTGGAATGACCCACTGAACCTCGCACAGTTAGGCACGGAAAATGCTCGGTTACAGCCTTGTTACTTAATTCTGGAGTGAGGACAGCAAAGATCAAGACATGGGAAAGGTTGGAAAAGATTGTTTAAAGCTAAGCTAATGACAATAAAAAAGCACATGTGGAAAGTAATAAAACTGATGGGATGGGCAGCCATTTTACTGAGCACTTTATGCTGATGTTAGCTAATAAAACAGCAGAGCCTTTGCTAACTGAGCTCCTCTCCTCTGAGCATTCCATCCTCGCTTCAGTTATTTAATTCCTCTTCAAAAATAACCAATCCTTATTTTTAAGGGAAAGATTACTTCAAGTGATTATCTGCAATAATAAGAGAGGTGTTGTTGAGATGAAGGGTATTTCATCCTTGCAGGAATTTTGTTAGTTAAACTGCAGAGAACCACGAACATGGCAA
Organism: Hirundo rustica; assembly: GCF_015227805.2. Classification (NCBI taxonomy): domain Eukaryota; kingdom Metazoa; phylum Chordata; class Aves; order Passeriformes; family Hirundinidae; genus Hirundo; species Hirundo rustica. Next base: position 6,842,272 of record NC_053471.1, read on the forward strand.
GCAGATACTGGGAACGCTGTCACACTGGGAATGTTCCCACCAGGTTTCTCCTGTAATTACAGCTGGGGGATGACAAGAGCACGTAGGTGATGCAGCTGTCACCACGATACCAGGGTTTAAATTGGAAGCAACTGCCATCCTGCTGCATAACGATATTGTGTTCAGTGCACTGCAGCGCTGCCTTTGGTCCCCAGCAGGAAGCAAAGTCCCCCCGGCTTTAGCAGGGTCCCTGGTGACTCCACCGTGGTACAGCAATGCCAGTTTATCTGGGGAGGGCAGGGCAGAGATGCTGTGTGGAAGATGCAGGGCATGGTCAGTGACTCTCCCCTCTGCTGTGCTGGAGCTGGAATGCTGCCCCGGCAGGGTGGGAAGCACCACACTGGACCCTGCACCCTCTGAGCTCCCCACCCAGCCCACTCCCCATTCACGAGATGTTTGGTCCCTGAGCTCACTCCTGAATGGGGTCCAGGTAGCTCCTTTGGCTTCAGCTGCTCGTCCTGAGCCCTGGATCACTGACTCTCCTCCCACATGTTTCCCATTAATCCTAGTCCTGCCCGTAGAGAAGCTTGCTATGGGGATGGAGGGAAGCTGGCTCCTGGAAGGCTCCTGGAGCTCCTCACAGGCCCCAGGGACTTTCACATCTCCTTCAGAGGTGTCTCAGCCCTTGCCCAGTGTGAAGGCACGGGATTTCCTGCTGTTTGCAGCAGAAGCAGGGCTGGCTGTCCCACAGTCTGTGGTGCTTGTCTGAGTCAGCACCAAGCCAGGCTGGCCGTGGGCAGGCTCTGAAAGCTTCACCTGGGCTCTCAGTCCCCGCTGACCACACCTCCTGTTCTAGGGAAAACTCTTGGGCCTTACTGCCATCTCCTTACCATAAGCTCCTGAATCCAGCTCCACGTTAGTGTGGAAAAAATGTCTTTTGCCAGCTGTAATTTTACCCAGTTTCCCTTTCCCCTGAATGCCCACCTTGTTCCTCACGGGCTGCTGCTCCTGGGGAGGGTCAGCCCTGCCGGGGCAGCGGGACACAGTGTTAGAACTGACAGCTGCTGCTCGGTGCCTTGGCCCTGAGTGCAGAACTAGAACAGTTTTAGCAGTGACAAGATGTTTAGGAACAGAGGCCAAGTCTTGTAACAACCCTGGCGCTCCATCTCCAGCACCCGAGCGCAGCTGGCTGAGGGAGCTGGGGGTGTGACAGACAAACCTGACCTTGGGGCAGGCAGTCTGCCCTGGCCTCATCCCTGCCTGCTCCTTTTGTGCCCTCCTGCCTCCTCTTTCCATGGGGAGCAGGAGGAGGCAGTAAGCACTCGCTGCAGAATGAGAGCTAGAGGGAATCTATTCAAGGTGTATGCATTCACTTTACAGCCTTTAGGATGTCCATTAAATCACTCAAAGTACACACAAGAAAATTTTGCTGACAGAATGGCCCAGTGATGTCTCTTCACTGTGTTCTACTACATATTCTTCACTAGGACTTTTGGACATACATTTCTCCCAAGGCTGCTCCAAACGCTGAGCAATGACCTGGGCCCTTCCAAGGGCAGATGAGTGCTCTCAGGGTGTTCATCACCCCCAGGGAGATTTCTTTGATGGTGCTCCTGGCAGGGATGCGCTTTGGAAAGAGTGTCAGCCTCCCACAGAGACCCACTCACAGCAGGCTCCCACATTCCTTTCACCAGGTGCTTTGGCTGTTTTAAGTTCAGACCTTCAGTGTTCTCAGGAAGGAAACAGTATTCCTCATGCTCTTGCTTGACTGTGTTGCTGTTTTTAATTTAATGCCAGCAAATAGCAGGGTTGCAGGCCCCTATCTGTTGTTTTGGACTATTTTACCAATATTTCATCTAACTCAGGGCTTGAGACAGATCTGTTACAGGAATGTCAGACCCAGCACCAGCTGCAGTCCGTGGAAAAAGAGGAACTGCCTTGAGTGGGAGCTGGACTGGGACCTGAAACAGTGAGTGCAGCAGTGCTGCAATGTCTTTCATCTCAAAGATGCTGGGTGAGATCCAGGCTATGCTGGTAATGGTTGGGAGGCTGCCAGCTGCTAATGATGTGGAACAAGCTGGTGACTCCTTACTCCAGTTTGTAGGAAGCCACCAGACAAAACAAGTCCCAGGAATAGCCAGCTCAACCCTTTCCTGGTTGGGTTCATGCTGTACTGGCATGGCAGTAATTTAGGAACTTCCCCTGATGTGGCTCCTGCGGTGTCTGATCTGCAGAGGCCACAACGCCTCTGTGCACATTTATCCTCATGGCATTCCCTAGAAATGCTCAACAGGCTGTACCAGCAGTGTCTGGAACAGAGTTTTCCCAGACCTGGCCCGCTCTGCTGGCGCTTTGAGATGTTCTCAGCATGGCACAAGCCCTGCCCTCCTCTGATGTGCCCGGCTGTACCACATGTCCTGCAGCCAGCCCTGCACCCGGAGCTCTCCCAGGAGAGGGACGGAGGAGCAGGCACACCACAGCGTGCCCTACCTCAGGAGCTCCAGCGCAGCGGGCGGCTGAAGCAAGGAAGAGGCTGATTCTCCGGCAATGTCGCTCTGGCACGGGCAGCATGTGGGAGACCGGACAGCCCCTGCCTCCCCCAGTTTGGGATCGGCACCAGGAAATGACGATGGGGAAGGAAGGGCATTCCACTGCACATCTGTACAGCTGTTGAGGCTGTGCAAGCAGGTACAAGCAAGCACAGCTCCTCGTTCCACCTGGCTGAGGAAAAGGGAAGTCAAACAGTGGCTCTGTGTGCCGGGGCTTCAGAGAAAGCCATTGATTGAGTGTTTTAGAATTGATGTCTCCTTGGGGATGTGTCTGGTGAAGGGAACAGGAGCTGCAGGACAGAGCACCTTCAGAGTCCAGGCTGGGTGATAGGCGCGGATCGGCAAAGCTGGAGGCACGGTCAGACCGCACAAGGTCCAACCTGCTCATCCCTCCAAGCTCTCAGGTGACTGACTGCTCCCAACGCTGCTCTTGCAGTGCTCTCTGCTGGGGGATGAGCGGTAGAGGCGGGCAGGGCTGCAGAGAGCCTCAGGGGCTGAGAACGGTGTGCGCATCCATCCCCGGAGTGAGAACGGTGTGCACATCCATCCCCAGAGTGAGAACGGAGTGTGCATCCATCCCCAGAGTGAGAACGGAGTGTGCATCCATCCCCAGAGTGAGAACGGAGTGTGCATCCATCCCCAGAGTGAGAACGGAGTGTGCATCCATCCCCAGAGTGAGAACGGAGTGTGCATCCATCCCCAGAGTGAGAACGGAGTGTGCATCCATCCCCAGAGTGAGAACGGTGTGCGCATCCATCCCCAGAGTGAGAACCGTGTGCGCATCCATCCCCAGAGTGAGAACGGTGTGCACATCCATCCCCAGAGTGAGAACCGTGTGCACATCCATCCCCAGAGTGAGAACCGTGTGCACATCCATCCCCAGAGTGAGAACGGAGTGTGCATCCATTCTCAGAGTGAGAACGGCGTGTGCATCCATCCCCAGAGTGAGAACGGTGTGCACATCCATCCCCAGAGTGAGAACGGTGTGTGCATCCATCCCCGGAGTGAGAACGGTGTGTGCATCCATCCCCGGAGTGAGAACGGTGTGCACATCCATCCCCAGAGTGAGAACGGAGTGTGCATCCATCCCCAGAGTGAGAATGGAGTGTGCATCCATCCCCTGAGTGAGAACGGCGTGTGCATCCATCCCCTGAGTGAGAACGGCGTGTGCATCCATCCCCTGAGTGAGAACGGCGTGTGCAAAGGAAGCGCAAGCGCCTGGGGTCAGAGCCCGTCGCTGTTCTCTCCGTGCCAGTGGCCTCAGGCAAGCAGCAGCTGGGAGCACACCCGGAGCCCGGGCCCTCGTGTCCCCCGCCTGTCCCCCGCCTGTCCCCCGCCTGTCCCCCGCGGGTGGCACTCCTCGGGGAGCCCAGCAGGACAGCTGTCGGTGCCTCCCGCGGCTCGCAGCGTGCTGCCCGGCCAGCCGGGATATCGCATCCCCGCAGCCCGCGGAGCCTCCAGCCGCCCGTCGGCCGCACGCTCGGGTTTGGTGACAGCCGCGCTTTTGTCGCCTCCGCAGCTCCCTGCGCCGCCCGGCCGCTCCCAGCAGAGGGCAGGAACCGGGTGGAAAAAAGACTTTTGGTGACAATCTCGCTGTCAGCTCGATATCGCGAGCAGGAGATCCTGCGCTGGGCACAGCCTGAGGGCAGGGAGCGAGCAGAGGGACAGCGGCAGAGGAAAAGGAGCTGGGCCTCCAAAGAGCACACGGGGGTGGAATCGATGCCTTGAGCACACAAAGGAGATGTGTTCGCAGAGTCATCCGCGCCCTGATAACCTGCGATGGTTTCCAGCTTCCCCCGGAGTCATCTCCTCTCCGGATTGGTTTTATTCTTACATTCATTTTTATGATCCAAAGGGATTCCTCTTTAGAGAAATCTCTTTGTTTTCTCGCCATTTTACAGGCCCAGCATCTTTAATATATTTACAGCAGCAAATCCACATTACTGCCTGATCCGAAGTGAGTGTTCTACATCACTACAAAGAGTAACTTCACAGGATCTCAGTTACGATTTGGGCTCCTCAGGCTCCCAGCGGGAATGGGGACCAGGGGGTCAGAGCTGTAACTTTGCCTCAGATCCTATTTGCACTTAATGCTCTTTGTATTCCTTGTTTTCAGCAAAGTCCACGGACCAAGGATCCCACCACTCCTGTCCCCCAGACTGACTCTGCCTTAGTAAATCATTACTTGTGGAGCACACAGATCAGTTCAGGCTGTTCCTAGCAGCACCTCAGGGTTCAGCACCATCACCTCCAACAGAAAGGCAGAGATCTAAAAGGCTCTTTGGAGACTGAGGGACCAGGACAAGTGCACCCAGACACCACTGACTCCACTGGGGACCCGGGCATTGCTTCATCTCTTGGGTTTGACCCATAAATCTCCGTGTCCCTCTGAAGAGGCTGAAGTTTAAATGGTGGGAATGTGCACACTCAAATGTCAGACTCCAGTTCCTGGAAGGTTTAGGATTGGGAATTTGTGTCATTAAAGCAGGAGGGAAGTTCACGTCTGGGTCTGAATTTAAACTAGGAAGCTGTTCAAGCATCTTGTCAAGGGCAATAGAAAACTGATGTGCATGAGAAACACGGAGACCTCGAGTCCTTTTGTAGATTTTTATTTATTTATGGGGGACAAAACCCCTCCACCTCCTGCAGAGGGGTAAATAAACCATTTATTTATAGGGGACAAAACCCTTTCACGGAATTCCGGTTGCCCAGTGACGTCACGGCGGGGCGGGCTCTCCGCCGTGACGTCACGCGCGGCCGCCGGTCACGCCCCCCGGCGGCGTCACGCGCGCGCGGCCCGTTCGGCGCGCGGCCCGGCGGTGACACCGGCACTGTCACCGTCGTCACCTTCCTCACCCTCCTCCTCCTCACCTTCACCCTCCTCCTCCTCACCTTCACCCTCCTCCTCCTCTCCGCCATGGCGGGCGCCCCGCAGGAGAACACGCTGCTGCACCTCTTCGCCGGGGGGTGAGTGCGGGACACCGGCGCAGGGCCGGGCCGGAGCCCGGAGATGGACACGGGCCGGGAGCCCCGGGGATGGACACGGGCCGGGAGCCCGGGGATGGACACGGGCCGGGAGCCCCGGGGATGGACACGGGCCGGGAGCCCGGGGATGGACACGGGCCCCGGACCCCGCCGTGCCCGACCCGGGCCGGGGCCGCTGCCCTGCGAGCGGCCGCTCCGGGCCCCGCAAGAGGCGAGCGGGGCCTTTCCCGTGCCCGTTCCCAAAGCCCCCGGGCAGGCGGGCACGGGGCGCTCCCCAGGTCGCGGCCGTGGTCGTGCTGTCGCGACATCCCGCGGTGTTGAGTGCCAGAGCCCGAGGCGGCCACGATACGTGCGGCCGGGCCGGGCCGGGCCGGGCCGGGGATACCGGCCCAGCCCGGCGGATACCGGCCCAGCCCGGGGGATACCAGCCCGAACCCCTGTCCCCGCAGCGGGTTTGGGCTCCATCCTGCAGAGGAAGGTGTGATTTCCTCAATAATCCCTGTGTGCTGACATGGGGCTGGAGCTGCCTCATCCCTGGGGTAACGCCGAAGTGCAGCAACTCCAGAAAGGGGAGAGGAGTGGGGGAAAGGAGGGCTTGAGAAGGTCCTGGTGCTTGTGGGGAAATGATCTGGCACGGCAGGCCGCTGCTGTCCAGTTCTTGCTTCAAGGACTTGTAAGCTGTTGGGTTTGTTGTGTTAAAAGCTAAAAGTAACAGCCCTAACCCAAAAACCTCAACTAGAAACCCTTAAACAATTAATTTATTGCAGTTATTTTAATAGTAGCCTAGGAAGATCATTTTATGGTGCAGGTTAGGTTTTAATCATCCATTGTGCAGATTAAGTGCACTTTGGGCCTTGTCAGAAATATTTTGGTTTGATTTTTTAACAGCTTAAATTATCTAAGTAATAGGATATTCCTTAGTGCTTGTCAGCTGACAGTAGTTAGGAAGCCAACATGAAACCTGTTGTTAGTTTAAATCTATCTGATGGTAGACCACTGGTTTTTCTGTTGCTTAATGGGATACTTCAGTTTCCTCTGACATGTCCCTGCAGCAATAGGTTCGTTTAATATAATACTAAACCAAACAAATCTTTAGTTTTTCAGAGGCACTGCCCTTCTGCTGGCTTAAGTACTCTGCACTGAGTCCTCTGTCCCCTCCACCTTCCCCACTTGCATCTGAGCAGTACCTGGAGCCTGGGACAGAAGCTGGATGTAAATGTACACATGGAATTTGTTTGGGTAGTAACAGCGCCCACCCAGAACTCTCGGTGTCCTCATGTAACTCCTCAGACTATAAATAAATAAGAATTTTAAACTCATCAGTGTTTTAATCTAGTGCTGGGAGGTCATCGTCTTCCTTAGTGATTTGTTGTACCCTCTGCTTTCTGCAAGGGTCCCAGTACTTTGTTCAGTTGTTTTTGCAGAGAAAGTAAAAGGAACACGTTTGCTTGAAATAATTTTGATCGAGGCGTTATCGGTATTGTGATGGTTTTCTGGGAAGGTGGAGATGGGCTGTGGTGTCAGATTAAAATTAATTCATATCTCTGTGTTCGCACAAAGCAGGCAGGCCGGTTTAGATAATCTTAGTGGCCAGAATAGAATGTTGAGCACTTCAGAGGCTGGGAGTGATGAAATGCAACTTGAATGTTGCAAAGTGCTCTCCAGTTGTGGAAAGAGACGGTTTCCTATTAACCAGCTTATTCAGGCAGACAGACTCGTTGGCCCTTTAGTTTCTGTTAGCTGCTTTTCAGGCTTCCAATAGCAACAGCAAACCAGAGTCCTCTTGGTGTTTTGGTGGGAACGTGGCTCTGAGGGCTGGGAACATTTCAGAAGCAGCAGGGACAACGATGCTCGAGTTGCACAACAGACACGAGCGTGTTTACAAGTCAGGGTTCCTGCTTCCCTGCTGAAGTCAGTGCAGTTGTTGCTTGTTTTTGTTTGGGAAAAGCTGCAGCAGCAGAGGTTACTCCATGTTGTCTTTCCAGCTGGAGAAATGCTAGTTACTGCAGAGATTTCCCAAGAAGTGGTAGTGTGAAGCAATGTGCTGATGCTGACAAACAGTTTGGGAAGTGTTTCCATCTGTGGAGAGGAGCAGTGTTCACCTGAAGATGTGTGTGTAGTCCAGGACCAGGAGTTGGTGCTGGCACTGTCTCACCCTGCTCCTGGTTTGGGTTCCTGTGCATTCCCTACCTCATTAACAGTGTGGCAGCTCTAGGAACACAGGGAATGCTTACAGGAATACCCACACCTGATAACAACGCCATTAGCTGGAAATTGAACTAATGATTAATGACATTAAAGCATTAGGAACAGTCTGTATTGTTCTGATACTCAATTTCCTTTGGCATCTGAGAATGCAGAAGCTTGTTTTGTTCACAGTCTGGGCAATGCAGTAATGAAATATCAAAGGTAGAGCCTGCTTTGCTGTTTCTGCTGTGCATGTCATGCCTGAGCATGTGGCATGTTTTAGAAAATCAATATCATTTCAAATACACAGCAAAATGTGTCAGGCTGGTTGTAAGCTGTGGTTGCTCTATCCAGGCAGCTCCATCATCTTTGTGATCTTGGTGAAGTCAGTGGTGCTCTGCTGGAAGATCTTTGTTCTGCAGGACTTCCTTTAACATTTGACATTGGCTTGATATTTGTATTCAGAATATTGCAGTGATTAAAACTAGGACTGATGAAGTAAGTCTTAATTAAGATTCTTGGCATCTCTCTCAATTGTGCTAGTGGGTGCTGAGAGTTCATTTCAAGTGCAGGTCGTTGACACTTTGGGAGTGGACTCTGTAAAGATAGCTGGCAGCAAGAGAGAAATGGGAATTGGATTCTGATGTGTGCATCCTCTGCATGTTTTTTAAACAGTTCTCTCCTTATGGAAGTGAATGATTTTGCTGTTAACAGAGAGTACATTATGTATCTCCAGGTATCACCATGTTTGACCTGTTGAAAATACTCTGCCACGGTCTTCTGGGGGTTTCTATCCTGTTCACTAAGGACTAAAGACTGTTTCAGGATTTTTGCAGGAGGCTTGTGCAGTGAACACTGCTTTAACATCTCTAGAGCTGTTGTTCTGCACTGATGCAGCGAAAACCCTGACTCACTGTATGAAGGCTTGGAGGTTTTGCCTTGATTGCAGCTCACGTTTTTCCCAAATCAGTTTTATCCTGCTTCATATCCCTGAATGTTTCAGGGTCTATGGCTGTTTGTGTGGCTGAGGTTGTTTCTCCTTTTTTCCAAGATGTAGGCATTTGGAACATCCCAGGAACACAAAGTGTTTCTTTTGTGTGCACTGTGTTGTTTTTCAGGCATCTTCCCAGGGGATGATGTGTGGAATTCCCATGCAAAGGAAAATCATCTCATCTGAAAAAACTGCCCAATACATCAAAGTCCTTACGTGAACTATCTGCAGTGTGTTTATATTTGGGACATAATGTGTGCGCCCTGGTGACACTCTGAGAGTTGGGGTTTTTTTCTTAAATGTTCCACTGACAATATAAAGTCTGAGCTGTTAAAGCTGGTGTTGCAGACACTAACTTGTCGTGCTGGGTATCAGAGGATTACATATGCATTAGCAGAAGTACTTAAATATTAAAGGCTGCATAAATTACCTGGACTGTCAGACTAAAAGGCTAAAAGGCAAGGAATGGGCTAGGAAGGCAAGAAGACAGCTGATGTGGGAGAGAATATACTAAAAACTGTGGGGCAAGGAGTCACCAGATTGAGCAGCTGGATGTTCAGAAACAGAAAATAAAGTTTCAGTGCTCTGAATTTATGAGTTGTTACTGTCAAAGTATTGTTTTAATGTGAACTAAATGGGGACTGAAGACTGAATACACAGCAGTGGAGCATCAGTAGATAAGTGAATTGGGAATTAAGGCAATCAAGTTACCTTCATAAAGTTCCTCCAGATTTGTGTTGATTAGTCTGGAGTTAATTGCACATGTGTGTGTCTGTATTGGATAGACACAGTTGGAAAGGCAGCAGTGGGGGACCCTCAAAACACTTTCTGCTCCAGGTAATGTCTGAGCTGTGGGAGCAGAAAAGGTTTTGCTGGAGAAGCCATTCCTGATGGGCCTCTTCCCCTTGAGATGTCATTTCAGAGAAATGTGAGGTGCCTCTGCCAAAAGAGAGAAGGATCAGCTGAAGGCATTTCCTCCTGAGCTGTATGGACCCACAGAAGGCTCAGCTCCAAGCCCTGCTTCAGTACACACAATAATCAGAGGTCTGATAAGCTCTGTGAGCACTGGTGTTTCAGAGCCAAATGACACAATTTCAGCTGCTCTGTACTGAGTTCCATGATCAACTCTGTGACTTCGGTCAACACTCAAAACATGAGTGCTTTCAGAGGGGCAGAGGCAAAGTTCTTTCTTACAGCCTCTGTCTTCGTTGTGGATGTGTGGATTGTCCCTAGTTTAGGTTGTCTGTCGTTGTGGATGTGTGGATTGTCCCTAGTTTAGGTTTCTGTCCCTTTCAGCAAGGAAGAGGGCTGAGCAGGATCTCACTGAACGGTGCTGTTAAATCACATCACCAGTCTCCAGTAAAGCAGCTTCTCCCGTGGATGTATTTGCATTTGAAAAGCACAGCTTGGGGTCGTGCTTGGTCAGAAACTTGCCGAACCTGAAAGCTGTGCTGAGGAAGTTGTGTTCCCTGGCCATGAGGTCTGGGCTGTTCTTTGGAGCCTTGTAAAGAACCTTGCTTTCTGTGGTTGCACAGCCTGGGTGGCCGCGCTGTTAATGCAAGTGTGGGGACTTTGGGGCTTTGGCAGGGAATGGTTTCTGTTCATATAAAATACACCGGTTCAGCAGGCAAAATAAGCTGCATTCATGACCTGGTGTGCATCTACAGCTTGGATCTTTTTGCCATTCTCTTATTGCCCTTTCCCTTGTGTTTAAAAAAAGTTTCTCCTAGTAAGGTAGTTATGTCTGGAAGAGGCTTTAGAAAATACCCACTAATACCTTTATTAATGTCCTTCTGAGGAGCTCCGTTCCCAAATTAGTGCATGCAATGTTCTTTAGCAGCAGTGTGGGTTTTTAAAGACGAGAAAAAGGGTACGGTTATTTTTTTAAACTCATCTCCCTTTCATGGAAAACTACTAAAACTGCAATTTCACAGGAACATCAAAGAGAGTTAAGCTGTTGACCCCTGGTGTTTTCTAAGGAAAATCATAAACACAGGTTTCTGAAGCAATCACATGCTTTGACACTTGTGCAAACAACGAAAATATTTCCTAGTCAGTTCAGCTGTAGTAAATGCCCTTGCAAAAACCCCGAAATATTTAGTTAAGTCTTCCTAAATCCCAGTGTGTTTGAGTAATAAAATGTAGATATAGCACCTTTTAGCCAACCTCAGCGTTATGTTTAATCATGAAGTTTGCCAGAAGGAACATTGAATTACCTAAGAGGAACAGCAGCAGAGAGAGAAATAGTTGGACCAGTCACTTTCCAGATCACTGGTAAAAATGAAAATTAGGACTCGTACACTTTGTATTCTTGGCCCAGTGTGGTTTTTTGAGGTTCAGTCTGACTGTATTAAGATGAATATATGCCTATTACAGGGTCGTGTGTATAATATTTCATTTTTGTCCTTCTGTTATCAGAGTATGGGAGGTCTGTCCTGTAGGAGCCTTTCTGCCCTGTTATTCTGTTTGCCAAGCCTCCTTCTCATCCTTGCTGCTTCCTTCCCTCCTTCCCCCCTAAAAAAGTTGATATCCATTGTTTTTAAGAGTGCCTAGCTTAGTGTAGTTTTGATATTTGCTGCTTCTGAGGACAGTTCTTAAACTGTAAGTACTGAAATGGTGCAGAATTATTTTTTTCATTCTGTAGTGTCCTAATCCCCAGTGGCTCGTTCTCATGTGGCAGCTTCCTGCTTCCCATAAGAAAAATCCATCCAAAGCTGTGTCTGTTTTGGGACAACAGTCTCTGAAGCATGGATGCCACGGAAGTTTTTACAGGCAGAACTCCCGATGTCCAGTCAGTGGTCCCACGGCCCCGTGGTCAGTCAGGGATTTTTGCTGGTGTTGGTGTCACCTCTGTGTTCAGCCTCATCACCACCCACGGCCACTGGAACAGTCCCTCCCCCAGGGCATGGGAGCAGTCTGCCTTGCCAAATGCCAGAGCTGCCCGAGGACTTGTGCAGCGTGGATACCTGAGATGAGCCTTCAGGCTGTATTTCTGTGCTGTGGCTCTGCACATCTGGGCAGCAACCTTTGTCACATTCTGCCTTCTGTTTGGATTGTCCCTTGCAGCTGTGGAGGAACAGTCGGAGCCATCTTCACGTGTCCCTTGGAGGTGATAAAGACGAGGCTTCAATCTTCCAAACTGGCCTTCAGGACTGTCTACTACCCCCAGGTGCAGCTGGGGACCATCAGCGGGGAAGGAATGGTCAGGCCAACGTCTGTATCCCCCGGGCTCCTCAGTGTTCTCAAGTGAGTGCTGCTCCTCCTCTCCTTCACCCCTCCTTGACACTGACCCGAGTTTCACTTCACTAAAATATAATGTCCTCTGGGGGTCCTGGGGGACTTTTATCTTCTCAGCTGTTGCTGGCTGACTGAGCTCTCCTTTGAGGTGTTGTCTTTGCTGCTGCTGATGATGCATCAGTCCTGTCTTAGTCTCTGTTAAGAGCCTTGAGTGGTTCAGGCTGCAGTGTTTGATGCTCTAGCTGCTCCATTTCAGTTGTGTGTTCATAAAGAAGAGGAAATGGGAAATTATCTAACAGCTGCTCAATAGTTCTACCAGCAACTATGACAATCTCAGCTACTGTATTTTAATACCAAAGCACCATGGTCAGACCTCCTGCAGAAGGATTAAGTTTGTTTGGCTGCTTGGGCACCCCAGGGTGATGCAGAGGTCCTGCTGAGATCAGGTGGCAGGAGTGCCAAGGAAAATACCGACCAGCAGTGCAAGCTGAATGATTTTATGTAAAGCCAGCACGCCTGGCAGACTGCCTGGGGAGAAGCTGCACAGTTATATAACACTGGAGTGCTAATTCAAATTCTCTGCAGAGCTCTCTGGCTGGAGTCATTCTGGGACTTGAGTTTCTGTATTGTAAACAGCCTGCTTTCCCCTGCCAAACATTTCTTTGTCTACTCAGAGGTGAGTCTAGAGCAATTCGTGACTGAATGCGTGAGGCAGTGCCAGTTGCTTTGATTTTAATGCCCTTTCCTTTGCTATCTTTTCACCTTGCAGCATTGGACTTTAGGCAGTTGTAACTAAAGAAAGTGAAAACTTTTAAGGCAGAAAGATCTTAATTCATCCTTTGTGCCCATCTTTTTCTGGGGTTGTCTTTTTTTTTCTTAGGGGGAGAAGAAATGGTTTAAAATAGGTCAGCCTTTTGATATATTTATTAAGCTCATTAAGTTTGATGACTGGGATCTTGATTTCATTTCACTTCAGGAATTGCTTAGCTGTGTGTATTGCCAAGTTTTCAACCTGATTACATTAGAGGATTGAGGAGTGAGAGCAAATTATTTCTGCTGCCATTCCCTTGCAGTCAGCATCTATGAAGAGCAGATCATGCTATTGGTTATGGCCTGAGAGAATACACATGTAGGAAGAAAGAAGTGAAGTTCAGTCCCTCACTCTCACTCTTTCATCCCTTTCTCAGTCCTGATCATTAACTGGACATGGCTCGGACCTCATGGTTTGGGAAGATTGTTTGGCTGAGGGAGGAGCCATTGGAGCCCTACCAGCAAAATTGCTCTGTAAAGAGTTAAAGGTGTTAAGTGAGAAAGGCCTTAACTGCTGTGAATGGAAAGAAGACAGGTACCCAGAGGGCAGGTTAAGCCTGCTGCTGCTGGAAAGCACTCCAGAAGGACAGGCTGGTTTTGTCTAATCCATTTAAGATTCTGATGAGTTAGCCCAGCTGGAAGCTGCAGTCGTGACTGTTAAGTGACTAAGAGCAAGTAGTTGGTGTCTCTGTCTCCTTGGAAACTCAGCCCTGGAGTTTATACAGAAAGTTCAGCTCTGCTGCAGAAAACAAAAGTGTTTCAGAAGCTCATGTATCTCCTCCTGTCTAAGGAGGTTGGGTTGAAATCTGTGGGGAGCACTCTGAGCAGAGGCAATGCCCTGGGGAGCAGACTGTGGGAGCCTGGCAGTTCCAGGGGTGCCCACTGAGCCCGGAGCCAGCCGGGATTTCTCGCAAGGTTTTCCCATGCTGAGCTCAGTTAAGAGAGCTGCTGTCTGGCAGACTGTGCACTCACATTGCTTGCAGTGTGATTGTCACAGTCAGCTTTCTTGGGGGAAAAAGCACATCCCATGGGAACTGTGAAAGGAAAATGGATTTATTTTTCCATGTCTCTGTACAGGGTTGTACGGGAAGCAAACTTCTGAATTGCTTAGATAAAGAGAACACTAAAAATATTCTTTGTTCATCAGAGTCAACTTTGACTGGGTTCTCCATGAAATTTTAATTCAATTCCTGACAGCTTTCAAAGAACGGAAATTATGACCTCGTGCCATTTGACACCCATTTGCCTGTAGAGCACTGAATTTTATGGTATAGTGGCTTTTACTCAGTGTATAATACCACCTATTTTAAAGAATATCATGTAGATTAAAATCTAACGGCTTCACAAGTCATACTCTGTGCTTTTGTGTAGTTCTGTTGACTCTCTGCCTGACAGAACAAGAAACTAATTTTTAATCCAAATACTGAGTTTCCCTCCATGTTTTTTATTTTAAGGTCAATTCTGGAAAAAGAAGGACCAAGGTCACTCTTCCGAGGGCTGGGTCCAAACTTGGTTGGAGTTGCACCATCAAGGTAAATAGTTAAACTGTTGCTAAAACCCATGTTTAAAGTGCCAACACAAATGTTACAGTGCATTTGTGATTCAAAATAATAGGCCATGAAGTTATCCCATCTGTAAACTGAGATTTGTACCTGTGTTCTGTTCAGTGTACACACCAAGAAATACTGATAAAAATCTGGTTTACCCTTCTATAACATGGAAGGTGCAGAGTAAATAAGGCATTGCAAGAGCCACTTCTGTGCTTGAAAAGGAAGAGAAAGCAGTGCAGAAAGGTCTGTGGGGTTAATAATTGCATTGTTCTAGTGTCCTGCTTCCCTTGAACGCACAGCAGTGCCTGCCTGCAGTGGTGGGAGGAGTTGCTCTCTGGGCCTTGCTTGCCTAAATTCTTCACAAATGAAGAGCTGCAGCAGAGGGGGAGGGAGTCTCATTGCTGCCACACCACCACAGAAGGGGAGTGTGTCCCTCTTTCAGCAGCAACAGTTTGCTTGCATTTGGGAGTTGTGACTGTCCCGTTCTTGGCAGGAAGATCTCTCTGTCTAAGAAATGATAAAGCTCATTAGCAGTTTGGATATTGGCAGATTTTCTCTGCCTGAAACTGAACCTGAAGAGAGATGAACTCCCTCTCTGGCCTAGTAGGTGGGGTGTCCCCTCACACAGAAGCAGGGAATCCTGTTTCTGTACAGGCAACCTTTGCAGCAAGGCTCTGAATCCAGGACTCTGCTTTTCCATGCAATGCACTCATGCAGTCTGCAACACCCTGCTGCCTCCCACTGCAAAATATTCCTACCCTGTGGGTGTCAAGTCAAACTACAGCACTGTATTGTAAGGGAAGAAAGAAAACAAAACCCCTGTGTCCATGCAGATGGGAGCAGTCATGTGGAGGCCTCTTCAGAGAGAGTTCTGTTTTTCAAGGGGCTGGGCAAAGAACAATAATTGTCTAATTTGATATTATCTGTATTCCATTGCTTTCCTTCTTTTTGTTCCCCGCAGAGCTGTCTATTTTGCATGCTACTCCAAAGCCAAAGAGCAGTTTAACAGCATGTTTGTGCCCAACAGCAACATTGTGCACATCTGTTCTGCAGGTTCTGCAGGTAAGTGTTTGTAATTCCAACAACAGAGGCCAGTGTGTGGCAGGTGCTGAAAATGTGCATTTAATCTGGGGTGGTATATTCCAAAAGCCAGGAGTTTGCTAGCTCCTAGCTGGCTTTGTCTGCAGAGGAACTGTTTTTCTGTTCAGCACGGAAATATTTCTAGATTGTTGTTTACTAATTTGGGATTTTTTTTCCCCATCTGTAATGCTCTGGTCATGTCTCTTAATGCAAGGAAAAAATATTAGTAAATACCATTAAACTTCTGATACTGCTTTTGCCAGATTGTTTCAGGATGTGTTTTTCCAGGTTGGGAAAAATAGTTTGGTCTGGTAGGAAAAATACTGCAGAAGAGCTCCCTCCCCCAGTTCAATCATCAGTCACCAGAGTGGTCACTAAAAATAACCGTTCCCAAAGTGAGCCCTTAATGAGGGGTGGGTTCTGTTAATGAGCGGCTCAATGGCACCACCTACAGCCCTGGGGAACGCGAGTCCCGTTCAGGTTTGTGTCCCCTCGGGTTTCCTTGGAGCTGCAATTCCAAAATCAGTCAGCAAGGAAGGGATCTTGTCTGCAGCAGCCTTCAGGAACATGACACACATATTAAAATAGGTGCAAAAAGGAAGAATCCATGGGTTGATGCCTCCTAAATTTTAAGATGAAATTGGAAGCTGTGCACCTGTGTGGCTTTTGGCACCTCTGGCTAGAGCTGGTGGTAGAAGTGTCTCCCTGCACAGGGTGTAAAGTTCATGGCAATAGAAAGGCCTGGATTCAGACTTCTGGTCTTGTTCTTTCAGCCTTTATCACGAATTCCCTGATGAACCCTATTTGGATGGTGAAAACAAGAATGCAGCTGGAGCGGAAGTAAGTAATAGCTGGGGCTACAGGAGCCTCTGGAAAACTGAACCACTGTGGTTTTACTCAGGGCTCTTTGATAGATCTCACCCAGTTTTTCCCTGACTCTCAGTTCCTCCTCTCAAGCCATGTTTCTGTGTGCTCAGACTAAAGGTTCATGTGTGTCTTTCTTCAGTTTGCTGCACAGATGCTTTGAGTGCTGGGTTAGGTTCAGCCTCTGGTTCCACTGTAAATCCTTAGTTTGGCATAGCATTATTTTTCTCTCTGCTGCTTACAGAGCCCTCTAGTTCTGGGATTGATGATGAGGATAAGTGCATTGAGGACTGAAGGTTTTGATCAGCAGTGATAGAAGCTGTGGAAGGGCCATGAGAGCTCATGTGGGAGGCTGAGCACAAGTGTGGAGTCTGTGTCCCTTCAGGCAGCATCACTTGTACTGATCCTGTGTCACACAGGTGTGTTACTGCAGCCAGCCAAGGGCACTGATCCCAGGTGGGGTGCTCAGGTAGCTGTAACAGAAGGGAGCTGCCTTCAAATTGTGATGGAGACACAGCAGTTTATTTCATAAAACTTCCTACAGACAATCAGAATCTGCTGCAGTGGTTTAATGCTCTTTTGCCTCCTTTACAATTGTGTTACTGTTAACCACACATCCAGAAGACAGAGGGAATTTGACAGCAGTTTCTTTCAGTTGAATGCTTCACAGTCACTGGTGGATATCAAAGCAATAAGGGACTCTGTTAATAATGTGACTGCTTAGAATGGAAAATCCTTCCTGCAAGGACATGCTAGGTCAGATAAAAAGGATCTTATAAGGCACGACAACTTTATAAATAATTTATAAGACTTAATTCCAGCACTTTGCAGAATGGCACCTTTGAACTGAGTGCTGCCTGTTAAAATGAAGGATCATTTCTCATGCAGCAGACTTCTGTCTCTTGGCCTGCTGAAGACGGCTTTAAATGGAATCACCAATTTGACACAAAGCAATGTCTCTTCAGTGCTTATTGTCTTTTAAGGCCTTGGTGTGAACTGTGACAGGCTAGATTGAACTGGAGCTGAAGGAATGATGAGTATATCAGTGAGGTAGCAAAGCCAAGTGTGCACTCTTAGCGTCATGGTCCTGCTCTGTGCAGCTTTCCCAGGAGAATTTTGGAATAAAACTTAGAGAACCATTTCCTTAGTTATACAAAGTATTGAAAGCCATAAGGGTTTGGGTTTTTTTAATATTAATTATTTTTCTTGGCTCATGATATGCTCTGTTCTGTTTGTTTTTTAGAGTGAGGGGCTCCAAACCAATGAATGCTTTGCAGTGTGCTAGATATGTTTACCAGACAGAAGGTATCCGTGGTTTCTATAGGGGCCTGACTGCCTCCTATGCAGGGATTTCTGAGACCATCATCTGCTTTGCTATTTATGAAAGTCTAAAAAAGCACTTAAAGGAAGTCCAACTGCCCCCTTCTTCTAACGGGACCGAAAGGAGCTCGACAAGCTTCTTTGGACTGATGGTTGCTGCTGCTGTTTCCAAGGGCTGTGCCTCCTGTATTGCTTATCCTCATGGTATGTCAACCCTTCCATTTATGAGAGCAGTACAACAGCTGTTGTCTGGAATGCGAGACAAATGATGGGTCTAGAGCTGTAAAACTCTTGGTTGTTCCAAGGGCCAAATGCACGTTACTTGGGCTTCTGCACTGGCATTTTCAGTACTGGTCCCACTATTCCCAGTTAGACACGTGGTTGGTGATTGGGACTTGCTAGTTTAAAAACAACTCAAAAACCATCCAAAAACTGATGGCCTGATGTTTCTGTTCTCACCAGGAGCCTCAGCTGGGTAAGTACCCACAGCCTCTAGGATTCTGTGGTCAGGTTGTGGGAAGCACTTGGGGACTGGATGATGTTAGTCTTTTTGGATAGATGTGAATGGTTGTGTAGAAGGAGCAATATTGATTGTGTGAGCATCAGTAAACCATTTAGATCTGTATTAGCTTCAATGAGTAAATCGCTCGTTTATTCCACATGAAAGAGAACTCCTCTTTAGCTCTCCCTCTTGCCGGAAGGGCAGTGTGTCCAGGGTTCTGTGGCTAGGGGTGCTGGCTGGCAGTTGGTGCAGGGGGGTTCCACGTCCCTGGGGTTTGCCACAGGAGCTTTCCTGGTCCTGGCACGTTTGTCCCTGCTGACTCTGGGCTCTGGTTCCGTTGTGCAGAGGTGATCCGGACACGGCTGCGGGAGGAGGGCACCAAGTACAAGGCTTTCATCCAGACAGCTCGGCTGGTGGCACGGGAGGAGGGGTACCTGGCCTTCTACAGAGGACTCTTTGCCCAGCTCATCCGGCAGATACCAAACACAGCCATTGTCTTGTCCACCTACGAGTTAATTGTGTATCTCCTAGAAGACCACGCAAAGTAGCAGAGCCAAGATCCCTGCTACAGACTGAAGACCAATTTCTTCATTCAACAAATAGTCCTTTAAGAGACTGGCGCAGGTGGCAGTGCTGGTGGAAACACTACAAGTCTGTGACCACCTGTGGATATTTCCCTTTGGACTCGTGCTTTCTGAAAGGTCTCAAGTCATTAATGTTAATAGTTAATTATAATATTTTTTAACTTGATAATTGAACTGCTACTAAATTAAATTACAGTATTTAATTTAATTATATATTTGTCCTTTTCCTTAAGCACAGCCATACGTGGTCAAGGAATGTACCTCATACTATCAAGTGATCTCTTGGACTGACGTTCATTAAAACTGTATTAAAACAGGAGAACTGGTTTGGACATTTGAAACTGTCTTCTTGTAACTGGGTCATACTGCTTTTGAGCGCTCTAATAGCCTAAGTGCCCAAATCAGTTTGAGAGTTTCAGGGTGCATCATTCACTGCTGCGGGGACACCCTGGAGTGTTCAAGAGGACAAACTTGTTTCTCTGTTTTGGTGGTATAACTCTGCACACCAGCATCTCTTAGAAAAGCCACTTGCACTGGCAATTTGATGGTGGGAGGCTTTTAGTAAGAATGTAATCACAGTTCTGTGTCCCTGTGCATTTGGGCACATGGTTATGGTACTGCGTGTGCACAGATCTGCCGTGGCCTTTAGACCTTGCTTTGGCCTGAGAGCATAAGGACAGTCAGTGACTGGCTGCCCGGTGGAAGTTCCACAAGAGAAAGATTTTCAACCGTTCTTATGCTACAATTCTTACCTTTCACTTATGAATCAAATATCCTGCACACGTGTGATTAGTTCTTTCAAAAACATTAGAATCTGCTTTCATTTAAATAGTCTTCACCCCACTTGCATTGCAGCAGCACCCTGTGATTAAAGTGTGGCATATGAATTACTACTGACAGTGCAGGATAACGTATTTTAGAGCTCACGTGTGGGCTGGTGTTTTGCTTTGGCCGTACTCTGCCTTTCTGTTCATTAGTGTCATTTGCTTTGGCAGCTGACAAACACTGCAGCATCTGAGCCCAGCTTTGGCCTTCCCTGCTGGTGACAACAACTAGCTCCTCGTGATCTGAGCAGGTGTTGAGTCCTGGAGCATAAACAAGGGTTTGTGCACAGCTTTGATTTCAGGGACTGCTCGCAGCAGAGATGCTGTGTGGGCCTGGAAGGAGCATGGGAAGCCTGAGGAGGCAGCCTGGGAGTGGGTGGGGCTGCCTTTGATCAGGTGGAGTTTTCGGGCTGGGATTTTGTGCAGAAATGGGATGGGCTGATAGCTGGATTCAAACCTTCCCATTTGTTCCCAGTAGACCCTAGCTGATGACTGGTACTTGAGGTCATGTTTGACATCAGTGTGATGTAGGAGCTTAGTGCAAAGAGAGTAGAATGTGCGTGTACCTCATTATAAGGCAAAACTGCAAAAAATAACTGACTTCTATTATGTCTTTCTGGAAATAACTTATCACATTCCCCCTAAGCTAAAATAGGAAACAGTTGAGTAAAAATTGACATGGATTTTTTATGGAGATGATGAGCAGCAAAAGCTTCAGGCTCTTTATAGGAGGCAAAACTGTCGAACAGTGCTTCTATTTTTGAGAACTAGGACACTTGTGCTGCTACTCTGAAACATTTTCTGAGATCTGCTTTCCTAAATTAGCATTTCTCTGTACTTCCAGTGTACTAGCTCACTTCTAAAATGATAGTCAAATGTGTAGACTGCTGATGTCTTTTGAGAATGAGGGGAGGGAACTCCAACCCTTTTGAGAAGTCTGGGACTTGATAAGAGAGAAAGCAAGAGAAAGTGAACAAATTTTTGTTTTGCCTAAATCTGATGAAAATCAGGAATTCTGCAGGATTTTTGGTTTTGTCCTTTAAGCTTTGCTACCAATCCTGACATAATTAGTCTTAATTTGACAAGGGGTTAATAAACTATATTGGGAGATAATAGAGTTTATGAATTAGTATAATTAAATCCTTTTTCCTTCCTCTCTCTAATAGAATTTTGAAAATTCACTAACCATTGATTCCTTAAACCCTGTAAAGAGTTACCATTTTTAGGTGATGCTCTGTGAGCAATCCCATTGATGTCACTATGGAATAAGCCTCTTACCAGAGGGAAGAATTTGAAGTAGCTTTTTCCAAAACGATACCTGAATTTAAAAATAACCAACAACCTTTCTCTGCTTGTCAAAGTCAGTCTAAAGGAATCTTTCCACTGTTCTTTCCTCTTCTCCAGCTTCTACAGAAAGTCATTTTCATGGAAGGTAGGTAAAGGCTTCATTTCTAGACCCTTTGTAGCTTAATTGTCAGTCAGGTGATGGAACTACTGCTATCTGAAGTGACCACAAAGACTCCATTAACTTCACCAGGACTGCTCCTCTTTCCATTCAGAGATTAACAGTTAAATGGCAATCAAACACATGCTGCTGCTGCAATACTATGAGCTACTCATGTCAGTTAATTTAATTTTGGAAGAATTTCTGAGCCTCACAAGGATTTCCCAAGTCCTTACACTGTGAGGCTTACTGCCTACCTTTAGATGTCTGTGGTTGCCTTGATAGCCCTCAAAATATCTGCATTTGCTGGGAATTGTGTTTCGTGCTTGTACTGCTCCTTTAGGGAGGAAACTCAGTTTTAAACAATGCACCTCTAGTTGGACTGATAGTACAGAGGTGATAGGAAGGGAGGGACTTATGTAGGAAGAAGAAAGCAGCTCTGCAACCCAAGTCCTGGAGGACTCGTAGGAGGTCTTGGTGTGCCAAATGACTGGGTGGGTTGTTCTTCCTCCTTTCCCCATCATTTGGTCTCATAATACAATCCCTACGTAATTGCACTAAACAATGGAAGAGAGATGGAAAAATTATGTGCCTTTTGAATTTGTTAAGATGAAATATTCACTGTTACACCGCAGAATTAATTTCCATCGTTAAATCTGTACAGATGGAACAGTGAAGAGCCCAACCATAGTGAAGCTTAAAAGTGCAGCTTGCTCCCAGCACAAATATTTGTCTGTGAAAAGCTTTTCCATTTATGCCTTTTCGAAAACATGATGCTGACATAACTTGGAGCTCCTGAATTTTAAGCAATTTTATTGTGCTGAGAAGTTTTCTTTTAATCATAAAAACAGCTACACAATTTGAGGCTGGGTCAGTCTCATGCTTTGGAGAGATCTTCACCTTTTACTTTCTTGTAAAGCGCAGCACGATTGTCAAAGTAGCAGCTGTTTGCAGTCCTGTGAGGACAGCAGATGCCAGCTGTGTGCTGAGGGATCAGAGCATAGATGGGGTTCCTTTCCCTCCTAGGGGACAGCTCCTGACCAAGCGCCAGTTCTCTGCCTTGTTCCGACGCGTTTCCAGCCGTGTTTGTGGCGCTGGGGGTGGATGTGCAGAGGGGTTTGGAGCCTTTTCCCCTCAGAGCTGAGGCCGTGGGTGTGTGCAGCCTGGAGACAGCGAGGGACACTCATCCCAGCCTGCAGCATCCTCCTGAGGGAGCAGGGGCACACGCTGATCCTGTGCGCCGCGACAGGCTCCCTACAAGGGTATGGATGTGTGGCAGGGGAGGCTGAGGTGGGATATCGGCATCCCCAGGGAACGGGCACGGCCCGAGGCTGCCGGAGCTCCAGGAGCGTTTGGACAGCGCTCCTAGGGATGCCCAGGCTGGGATTGGGGGATTTTGGGGTGTCTGTGCAGGCCCTGCGTCCCTTCCAGGCCTTCACCGGGGCCTGTCCCCGCTGTCACACAGAAAGCGCCGCTGTCTAAATTTAGGAGCAGCAAAGCCCCGCCGCTGTGAGCTGTGTGCGCTGTGTGCTCCGGGCGCCGGGCCAGGCACGCCGGGCCAGGCACGACCTCCCCGGGCCGCCCCCGCAGGCCGGGCCCGGCGCCGCCCCCGCCGCCACGATCTCGGCCTTTGCGGCGCTGACTCACGGCGGCCCCGCTGCACGACTCCGGCCCTGCCGTGAGTCACGCACCGCCCCCGCGGGCCCAGGGGCGGGCCGGGCCCGGCCGCGCCCCTACAAAGCGGCACCGCCACCGCCGGGCAGCGCCGGCATGGACGGAGCCGGGCTGGGCATCGCCGCCTGCGCCGCGGCCGCGGGGCTGCTGCTCTACCGCATCGCGCGGAGGTACGGCCGGCGGGGCGAGGGACGGGGAGGCAGGCAGGGGAGGAAGGGAGGAGGAGGAAGGGAGGCGGGCAGGGCCTTGGCGGGATGCGGCCCGCGGCGGCGGGAAGGCGCCACGCGGGGCCCGGGCCCGCCCGGCCCAGGCGGGGTGTGAGCAGCGGGGCCGAGCCCGGCCCAGGCGGGGTGTGAGCAGCGGGGCCGAGCCCGGCCCAGGCGGGGTGTGAGCAGCGGGGCCGAGCCCGGCCCAGGCGGGGTGTGAGCAGCGGGGCCGAGCCCGGCCCCACGACGGCTGTGCGGGGCAGGAATGTGCGGGAGAATGGCTGGAGCGTGCTCCCCTATCCCCGGGAATGGCTTTTGTGTGCCGGGCTGAGCATCCTGGCACGCTGCGGTGACACCCGTCGCTGCCCGCGGACACCGCCGGGACGCGGCTCTGCCCATCGGGGTCTCCCCGCTTGTTTCCTGACGTCTTCGAGGCGGGGAGAGAGAAGATCCTGCTCCTTCGGCTGCTTGATGTGGGGTGAAGGAAGGATTGCTGGGGAACAGGTCTGTAAAGTAGCAACGCTGTTAGCACAGTGCTAGAACTTGGGGAGATTCTGTACAAATCAAAATTATTGATTAGGGATCAAAATGCTTTGGTTACTTGTTTCTTAATTGCTCAGAACTTTCGCGATCTTAGAACAGTTTAAATTCAGAACATTTGAAAACCAGGTTTGAAAAGCATCAGGAGAAATGTCGTGATTCAGATCTCATAAAAGGAGAAAAGCTTAATTTGACAGATGCTAATCTAGCATAGCATGAAAGGAATGTAGGGATGTGTGGAATATAAGGCACTTCAGTCTCTGTAGCAGCAATAGACTTTGCAGTCTGCTCATGTATTAAGCTCTTCTGTTGGAGAGGTCAGTCCCAAGGGCTCCGTGTTCAGGTTCACTTCAAGTTTATGCTTTGTAAGAGACGAATATTCCTACATCCTCAATATGATGCCTCAGGTCTGCTCTAAAGCATTTGCTCTTTGTTTAACCATATCAGTGATCAATGGGACATTAGCCCATGTACAAGACTTGGCATTTCTATGACATATTTAGGGTAGCCAAGAAATCCAAGTGGCCTAAAGCAATCCTGGTGAAGCAGGCAAGATTTCTTTGACCCAGTTGAGGCTAGCATGCTTTTTGAGGGAGGAGATGGGATTTGTTTTGCTCAAGTTCATCAAAAGGTCTCTGGAATGGAAAGCATATCTTCCCAAGTCCTTGAAGACTGCTGGTAAATTCTTTCAGGTGACCTTGGTAATTCTTTGAACCTACATGTTTGTGTTTGTCAGTACTATTCTGATAGTTCCAAATTGCTTATTCTGCCTTAGTTAAATGAATCTTCCATAGTCATCAAGGAGGACAGCTTAATAAGGGACACAGACATGATGTCAAACATAAGATACGATGCTGCCTTTGCTTTTTGTTTATCAAGGAGAGAAAAGATTTGATGTCTAGATACAAACAGAACCTGGGGTGGTTATCCCTGGGTGTGCGTCCCTGCCTGAGTCCACTGGGCACCTTTTTCCTGGCTGAGAGCACACTCAGTCTGGCTCATGGGAGAGGACAGATGTTGTAACTTACATCACCGTACTAGAAATTTGCTCTTGTGGCTAAGTCTTGTCTATAGCTGCTAGTTCTGAGCAAATGCATCTATACTATAGCTCACCTGCTGGGATCTGAGCAGCTGTGGTGTGTTTTTCTTGCGCTGGAAAAGGGGGTGTAGCATTGGGTCTGCACTGACAGACCCCGTTACTGTCAGGTGATGGGCGTGGGCACAACCTGGAGTTTGGCAGCTGTTCTGTGCCAGGCGGGAGTTTCCCTGCCAGGGAGATGAACTCTTAACCCAGCTGTGCCAGCAGTGCTGTGCCAGCGCTTGGTCTGTCCTGCTGCCACCAGATGTGGTTTGATCAAAACTCCTCTGTGCAAAACAGCTCCTCTTCCCCATGTACTTTTTGTTCAGATTTGCTGGCATAGCTGTTTGGAAAATTGCTTTGTAATCCAGTTCTGCCAGAATGAAGATTTCTGCTTTAAATACTTTTAATGGAGAATTGGGTTTTTTCTTCTAACTCAGGGAAGAACTGCACATCCACCAGTGGTCTCTTTCAAGACTACAGAAGAGTAAACACCTTAATCTCCTGACTTAGTAGTAAAGAGGGTGGGGAATAGATGTAAATAAAAATATTTACAGATCCATTTTATTATTACCAGCACTTATCAAGGTAGACTGTTGTTCTGGCATTCCATTAGAAGTGTGGATTTCAGCATGACCTTAAATGTGTGTTTAAATGAGGAATAGTGAAGAGTGCTGGGAGCTGGAAGGAGCCTAAGTTCCTCCTTGTTGCATCCACCAGATTAGGAATTGGGGATTTTTTTGCACCTATTTCTATGGCAACAGATTATAGGTTCACAGAAGGAAGTATTATTGCCTTTTATCCTAAATAATCCAGGACTTAGCCATTTCTTTTGCATATATTGTCAGAATGAAGTGCTGCTATTTAATCCTTGTTAGTACTTCCTGAGCCTCAAGAGCAATAAATGACCTCCTGTTTGGAAAAAGATGGAAAGGTCTTGAGCATACTGAGGATTTGGTCTCTGATATTAGTGAGTTCTCAGGTTTGGCACTGATGGTTTTTGCTTTATAGTGTGACTGCTGTATTCATTTCTTTGCCTGCGCTTTCCACTTCTGTTATCCTTGAAACTAGTGCTTTTACCTCTGTCATGTCATGGGGTTTAGAGCCTGGGGTGGGTAGAGGCCGAGGGGTGGTGTGTCTGATTTCCCTGGGTGCCAGAGGATGGCGCGTGCAGGTTCTGCAGTAGCTGGGACCTGGGCAATAACCTCCTTCAGAGGCTGGAGCACAGGTTTGTGTGCTGCTGGTTGAAGCCTAAGGTTATATTTGCACAGCTTTTACACCTGTGATGGTGAGATTGGCCAAATACAACAGATGTTGCTGTCCATCCTTCCTTTGGCTGTTTTGACATGTGCTTGGCTTTGGGACAGCGGTAGCTCATGGATAACTCAGACCATCGACCTAGGTTTGTCTGCTTTAAACTCTGGGTTGGTTTGGGATGGGTCTTTTGCCTGTTAGTTTTAGCAGCGGTATTTTTAACTCAGATCAGTTGAGTCCCCTTGGCAGTGAAGAAAGTTGAGCAGGGAATATTCATTTTAAGAGGGGTGTGGGTGTTTGCATCTATTTTGAGATGAGAATCTGTTATCCTAGTAGCTCCAGCCATTTTCTTTCAGCATCTGGCAGGGAATCCTCTGTACATTCTGACTTTTCAGTGCTTCATTTCAAGCATATCCTCACTGTTAGTGCCTAAACAGGAGGCTCAGACATTGCTTGAAGGTTTGATATTTTATGAACCGAGTTTCAAGGCACAGTGTATGGAAATGTAAGTGGGAAAAATGTTAATTGTGGAGATCCAGCTACAGAGGTGATGGCTGAGAGAGAAGACTCACCTGTTTGGTTGCAGGGTGCCAGACAGCACTTCTGCAGCATTCAGATGTTTCAGCAGCAGAGAACATTTCCTAGAGCTGGGAGAAGTTGCTCTCAGCTGGGAGCACTTTGGCTGCTGTTAGTTGCTCCCTCTCTGCTGCAGCAATGGAACCACACAGATGAATTCCCTGGTGGAGCTGGGCTGGTGGCAGCTGGGTCCAGCTGTCTGCAGAGATGAGTCCTGAGCAGCTGCCCTCCCTTGGAAGTGTGTCTGGAACTGGTTCTGATAAACCCAGACAGCTGGGCTCTGGTGCCTTGGCCTGTCAGGAAGCTCCTCTTGGAGATTGCACTGAGTTTGGAGACAAATGCAGAGTTCTCTGGCAGTCAGGCAGGCTCAGGGTTTGGGCCCTGAAGGTCTGTGCTCAAGCATCTGTCACAACCTGTGGTGGTGGGGCCACGTCACAGCTGTTTGTCTGTATTGGCTGTTGCTTTAACAGGATTGCTTTAGAAAACAAGAGGCTCATGGATCAAGGTCATTAGTCTTTATCCCTTCAGTTCTAGTGTGTAAAAGCAGGGCATGAAATGTTGAATCCTCAGTTCCTTTAGTACCTAAAGTTGTGAAGAAACAGCTGTTTGCAGTGCTGGAACCTCAGGGTAATGTGATATGCTCTTGTCCTTGAAAAATTTTCTGCCGAACCGGGCAGGCAGAGCTCCTGTTTCCTGGGTTTCTGAGCACCATCACAAGCAGCTCTTGTGGATTCTGACTTCCTTTTCCTGGAATCCTGTGTATTAAATATTAGTTCTACTGCACCTCCTCATAGAATAGCACTGCTGATTATGGAGAGGACTCATACCCCAGATATGCCCCTGAAAGACAGTGAAGTGGGTAAATCACAAGGTTGTTATTAATTAAAGTTCTGGCATGTCCATGGTACCAGAACAGAGGTATGATTGTCAGGCAGAATTATTTCTGCTTTAACATTCCATCTTTTCACTGCTAAGGTGACTACTCCAAGTCCTATCATTAAGCACACGGGACGGGCAGATTGGCTGTTTTCGTGCTGTTTTCATGCATTTCACTGTTTGAAAGCCGTTGCTTTCCTCTCCATCAGCCGAGCCCGGTGCTCCTGCCTGAGCCGTTCCCTCTCCCCACAGGAGGAAGCCCACACACGTGACGGTGAACTGCTGGTTCTGCAGCCAGGACACGGTGGTGCCCTACGGGAACCGCAACTGCTGGGACTGCCCCAACTGCGAGCAGTACAACGGCTTCCAGGAGGTACGGGGGGGCCCTGAGCCTCACTTGGGGTGCTGCAGGGCCCCTGCAGGTGGAGGGACAGCTGGCTCAGCACTGCAGCTTGGACAGAACCCACTGCACTGGTGCTGACTACAGACATGGAGACAGATTTTCCTCTCTTGCTTTAAAGGGCAAAAGTGGCATATCTCTTAAGAAAGTTTTTTACTGCATGGAACAATTCTTCTCTGGTTTTGTATTCTGTTAAATAGAAAAGGCTGTCTTAAGCTGAAATCCAGCGCCACCAGCTACATGCAATAGGTGTGCAGGCTGGTGGAGATGGGGGGAAGATTTGAAGCATTTTGTCTCTTTTTTACTGATTTATTTTGTTATGTAGGTGAATGCTAATGAAATGTAGAGCTGCTGGCAGAGCTTAGGGAATCTTACTGTCAACCTAGCTTTGATTTTGTGGTTGAATGTTTTCTTTTCCCCCTGCTTTTTGTCAGAATGGAGACTACAACAAGCCCATCCCTGCCCAGTACATGGAACCACCTTAACCACGTTGTGTCGGGCAGTCCGACTTTCTGTGACCCTGCCAAACCACAGCAGTGGGTGAGCAGCCAAGTTCTGCTCTGCAAGAAATGCAACAACCATCAAACCATGAAAATCAAACAGCTGGCTTCATTCTCACCAAGGGAGGAGGTAAGTGTTCTTTAGGCATGGCCATCACTGGGGGGTGTTTGTCCAAGGCATTCCCATCCATGCATCTGCTGTTCCTGCTCTGTTTATTCCATGCTGCAGCCTAGTAAGCAGGAATTACAGCAGTTTCAGTGTGCTGTGGAATGATGCTCCAACAGGCTTCAGAAGGACTGTGTGGTACTCCAGTGCTGAGAAGTTCAGTCATTGATGTTGCAAATTTACCTAATTCTACTTCAAAGCTGGAATGTTCCCCAGCTCTAGATGAGCACTGGAAATTGAAGCTTGAGCCCAAGACATTTCTGAGATCATCTTACAAGTCCAGTACTTCCCATGGCTGAGTTTATGGGACCTGAGAGGCACAACAGCCCACTAGTTAACATGAAGCCTTAATAGATTTTGTTTTCCTTAGGCCCTGGCTGTGCTGCTCTGCATTTACGAGTGAAGTGGGAGAGGAATCCAGTGCAGCAATATAATTTCCCTGGCTAGGCTTCTGTGCCTAGGAGGGCAAAGGAATTTTGCAGTTACAGCAGCAGGATTTCCTGCTGAGCAACTTCTTGGCTTTCCTTAATAAGCATGGAGGATGGGGTAGTGGGGTTTCTCCTTCACAATTTTATGCTAAAGTTTTATGCAGAGAATTCAGTGCTGCACTCCTTAGCTTTCAACCGTGGTCAAGCCTTATGGTTAGACGGTGCTGTAGTGTGATGTGTCCATCCTCGCCTTGGCTAATCCAGTCTGCTTTGTCTGATTATAATGAATTTAATCAGAATGACTCCCAGAGAACAGGTTGAAATTTGATCACACTTAATGAGAATATCCTTGGCTGGTGCCCTTTTCTCAGCTTTATTTCTAGTCCCTGCCTCTTGCCAGACCTATCCAGTTGCTCAAGTACTGCCAGCC
Organism: Hirundo rustica; assembly: GCF_015227805.2. Taxonomy (NCBI): domain Eukaryota; kingdom Metazoa; phylum Chordata; class Aves; order Passeriformes; family Hirundinidae; genus Hirundo; species Hirundo rustica. The sequence goes on from NC_053471.1 coordinate 6,871,306, forward strand.
TTTGGCCCCTTTTTAGGCATTCAGTGAACTGCAGTGCCTGTGCCAGCTCAGAAACCTGGGATTGTGTTATCCAGTGTGCTTGGATAAGGGTGTCAGTGACAGCAGGAGCACAGCAGGGCTGGCTGTTCCAGGGAGGGATGAGCCTGGAGTGAAGGAGCAACAGATATTTTGTGTCCCCTCATTTGAGAGGAGGAAGAACAATTCTAGTTACTTGTCTCACCTATGTGAGATTCATAAAGTCTCAGCGAAGACAGCAAAATTGGACACGGAAATTCAACATCCCGATGTTGGGCCACAGCAGCCTTCTCCAAGGTTGTTTTTTGCCATCCCTCCTGGGACAGGGAGGCTGGGCCAGCTCTGTGTGAGGCTGGCTGTGAGCCTGGCTGCAGCCTGCTCGCTGTCCAGGCCTGGTTTCAGGGAGCTGTCCCTGTGGGACCTGTCACGCTTTGCCCGCCTGTCAACAACAAACGTGACAACTGCTGAGGCACCCGCACTTCTCACCTGCTTTCCCCCCGCTGTTCTCTCACCAGGGCAAGTACGATGAGGAGATTGAGGTGTACAAGCACCACCTGGAGCAGACCTACAAGCTGTGCCGCCCGTGCCAGGCTGCTGTGGAGTATTACATCAAACACCAGAACCGGCAGCTGCGGGCGCTGCTGCTCAGCCACCACTTCAGGCGCCGCGAGACGGACAAGAGCTACGCCCAGGTACGTGGGGACACATGGGGACACAGCTTTGGGCCCTGCACCCGGCTCTGCAGCGGGGAAAGGAGGCAGCAGCCGGGGGCTCTCTAGCCCTGGGAGCTTGGGTGCATGGCAGCAGTTTAGGAGAACACAGGAGAGTTGCCACAGACGCTTCTCCTGTTCTTTTGAGGTTTCCCTCTTGCTGGTGTCATTCAGCACAGTTGCCAGAAGGTAACTCTAGTGTAATAATTGAGTGGGAGGAAAATAATGGGATGGGCAGAGAAGGAGAGGTAGGGAAGCCAGTTTATGAGTGTGCAGGAAATTACAGAGTACAAGGGGGAAAAAAAGAAAAAAAAGAACAATGGCAATTGAATTACGACCTTCTCCTTGTTTCACTGCCCTGCCTGACCTTAGCTTCTGCTCTTGTATCTGCCGTTTGCTCCTTGCTAGTCTACAGTAATCCCATGTGGTGTCAGCTCAGTACAGAGACTTACAAGGACTTGAGCAGTCCAGTAAACCATACAGTCCAGAGTGTTTTGTACAGCACCATTTCAAAACCTTGCTGCAGTCCATTCAACTTCTGACAAGGTGTTTCTCCCTTCCCCTGCAGAATCTGTGTTCATACTCCTCTTCCACTTCCATCACCACGCCAGCTCAGGTGATCCTTCTGCGGTTCCTGGCCTTCCTCAGCTGTGCGTTCCTGGTTCTGATGGCCTTGTACGGGTCAGGGGACCCCTTCTCCCTCAGCACAGCTGTCCCTGCTCCTGTCCCCTCTGGCCCCGCGTCCGTGTGGAACAGGACTGGCGCGAGCCCCCGTGCGGGCAGTGACGGTGACGGTGGCGGTGGCGGTGCCAGCCCGGGGCGCGGCTGGCGGGAGCTGCTCCGCCTGCTCCCGGAGCGCCTGCTGCACAACCTGAGCGTGGCCTGGGCCTACGGCAAGAATCACCAGATGGCAGTGGCTGTGCTGGGGCTCTTCACCTGCCTGCTGGCCATGTTCCTGGCTGGGCGCATCAGGTGGGTGTGCTCGGCTCTGTCTCGCGTCAAACTGCCTTGGTGGGAGCCGTCTTGTCCTGTGTTGCCCCGGTGATCCAGGGGTGGCACACGTAGAGCCGCAGGCCTCGATTCATTCAGTGGAATTACTGTGGATGTGAAGTTGCCTGCGCAGCTCTGGTGGGAAATGGAGCCGATGTGCTCAGACACCTGCCCAGCAGCGGCAGGGCTGCACGTGACGTGCTGCAGAGAGGCAGTGCAGAGCCTGCTCAGCCTGGCTCCCCTCCCCACCTTCCCTCTCCTTCCCCTGCAGCGAGGCGGTTCGCTGTGCTTGAACTGCTGTCTGGTTTCTTTTCCCGAGGCAGGCTCCGGCGCATCGACGCGTTTGCCTTGGTGCTGTGGCTGGTAGTGATGAGTCTGCATTTGGCCGAGAGGTACCTGAAGACGGACACGCCCAGCTGGCTGGACACGGCCAAGTTTGGCACCACGTCCCTGTGCTGCCTGGTGGGCTTCACCGCGGCCGTGGCCACGCGCAAGTCAACGGGCCAGCGGAGATTCCGACCCCGAAGGTCAGAGCCAGAACAGTGACGCTGGGGGAAGGAGCAAAAAAGCCTTGTGAACTCTTTGTGACTGGTGCTTCTCTCTCTTCTTGTTATTTTCCCTTCCTCTGTTTCTCTTTTTTTAAAATTAGATAAGCAGTGAAGATCTCCTCTTCCTTTTTTTTATATATATATGTATATATACACCTATATATGTGTGTGTGTGTGTATATATATATAATTTTCCCCCATCCTTGCTTACCACTGTGCTAGCTGCTTGGAGCATTTCCACTGCTAGCCATGGAAGCTGCCTCCATCCTCCCTTGCTCCTGCATCCTACGTCAGCAGTACAAATATCCAGCTTCCCCAAAGCCAGTACTTCCAGCAGCTGCCTCACAAACTGCTCCATAAATGCAGCCTCCTCCCCATTCTGCTCCTTCGGCCAAAGAGATTCTGGCTCCTCCTGTCCTCCTGGTTCTTCTCACTGCCTCTCCATCCCTAGCCACTCACAGAGGAACCTCTGCCCTGATCCACCACGGGGCCCGGGCTGCCTTCACTTTCCTAATGGTGCTGATCATTTTAATTTGGAACTGATGGGAACTTGCCTCTGGATTTGGAGTCCTCGGTAACATGTGCTGTGGTGCCCAGGCACACGAGGAGGGGATCACACAGAGCTCATAACCTGGTTCTTCTTGCCTTCCACTGTGTAGCATCACTTACCTGCATAATCTCTTGTCTGCCCCTCTCCTGGCTCCTGTTTTAAATGGAGAAGTGACCTTAAGTACTTTTTGCTTTTGACTGAAACTTCAGTAATTTATTCAGAAAGGTGCTTTAAAAAGTCATGTAGCTCAGGGTGTCTTAATACCTGAAGGTATGAAGCTGTTTCAGGTTAAATTTTCAGATCTACCAGTGGTTGTTGCTTTCAATGCCAGTTTTCTTTGGGTTTTTTACCCACCTGCTCCCAGAGCAACATCTGTGTATAAGCACAACTGGATAAAAATGCCTACATTCCTCCACTCCTATAGCCTTAGAAAGAGAAGAATTGTGGGACTGACAACCTCATGCTGTGATATCTGGTCAGCTTTCATTGTACAGCACTACTCAGCCAGTGTTTACTGCTGAGAGCAGATTGAAGGGTGTGCTGTAGGAAGGGGTGGGAGCTCTGCTGTGGGACTGCATGGCAACAGAGATGGATTTTTTGGGTGACTTGCAGGGGTTCTTCTTGTAGTCTGGCATTGTGCTAATACTGCTGAAAAAAGGGTCTGGAAATTGGGACCTGGAGTTGAGAGCCTGGCACTCCTCTGCTGAAAGCTGGGGTGGCTGGGTATTACTGTGTTTGGGTTTTTTAGGATTAACTTGCTGGGGCCTCTTAGGATAAGCAGTCTGATTATCTGCACAGTTGTTTGAAAGGCACTCCACTGAGTTTCTCATATGGATTTTGGTCTTCAAGAGGAAATAGCACTTTTACAGAAGATCTTCTGTTTTCTTTTGTTCAGAATAGCACAGTGGAACTCACCCCCCTAATAGTCTGATATAAGTTAATTTGGTCTAGTGATCTCTCAGTGTATAAACTATAAAATAATCAGAATGGAGCTCTCACTGTGAAGTATCTGCAACTCCTGCTGAAAAATGCAGACATTACTGGGTGCTGCAGATGCTGGTGAAATTAGAAGAGCTTTTTAAAAGGAAACAAAAGCTGTTTCCTAACTGTTCATACTTACTGTTCCTTGAACTGGTGCTCGTTGTGAAAGCATAAAGGTAGCACTCTCAAAAGCTCTGGAATTCGTTCACAATAAGCCAGGCTGAGTCATGGAAGGTGCAGCTCCTGGCTGTGTGCCTGTAACTCGGCCAGGGATTGGCCACACAGACCTGCTGCCCACCTGGGCTCTCCTTTGGAATCTTCTCCTGGTGCCTTCAGATAACTGCAATATCCATCTCCAGGCTAACAGAACCTGGCTCCATCCTGGTGTTTGTGGATGGTGCTGAGGGTTGTTTACTTACTTATCCACAAGAGGAATCCAGCGCCTGCAAACTCTGGTTCAATCTTCCACATTCCCATCACTTACCAGTCCTGACCCAAAACATTTGTCTCCCAGCTCACAGGCATGGGAAACCTTGAGCTATTATGACCATGAAGTGAAATAAGGCATCTGGACTTTTTTTTTTTTTAATTCCTCCCGTCTTCGTGCTTCAGGACTTCCAAATTTTCCTCATAACATACATGTAAGAAAGGACTTTTATCTGTGATTGTCTTCTGCACTTAGCTGTACGATTTGGATTGAAAGTAACTCTTGCTGTTCTCCTGTGAAATGTGTCCAAGGAATGGGAGGAATCTCATATTTGAAGGATATATTGAGAAGGCTCAAAGGAGGGGTATTAAAAGCTGACAAACTCGGTGGGAATGGTCATGGTAATGTCATGCCTCATTTCTCTCAGCAATATCCTTTTTTTTTTTTTAATAAGAATGAAATTAATCTGTCCAAATTTTCTTGCCCAGTAGTAAGGAAACTCTCAGTGGCAGCTTCAAAGATGGCTGGCAGCCTCTTCAGATGTTTTATTTTGAGGAGCTGAAAGTCAAGACTATGTTAAGCTTCACTGTCCTGTTTCATATCATCTATCTCCTCTATGTAGCTGTTTTCCTCCCTTTCTAGGAGCACTTTGTTTTTTTTCTTTCTATTTAAACTCGACTCGTCCTCAAGTCTCCCTGGGGTCAGGCGCCTTTTGTGATATTTTGCTCTTAAATGTTACGTTGATTTACCATGCCTGTTCTTTACTCTTTTTATCTTTTTCCCTGTGCAGTGCTGGGATGGGATGTGGGGGATGCACACTAAATGTTGGGAACAGGCAGTTGGTAGAACTGTGGGAAGGAGAGGATTTACACTGTGAAGCCTGAATAATCCTGTTAAGGAATATTTTAGCTCTGTTTGCACAGCAAGTGCAAATCTATTCTGAGTTTAAAGTCCTTTAATGTGGAAGATATGTTAACTGCAAGTGACATCCGTTTGTCTTTGCTTTATGCAGATTAATACAAATGAAGTATATTTACTAGTTGCACTAATTTATATGTCAGATCATCAGAAAGCGACTTTGTTTTATGGCCAAGCTGTACAACTGATCTCTGTGGTGCTTTGTTCACAACATACAATTGAAGAACTTCTGTGCTTGTAATTGGGAAAAATTCAAAACTGAAACAGAATTACAAAGTACATATTGAAGTGGGGTTCATTTAATGCCAAAGAAGCTTTTCTTTTTGCTCAGGTGTCAGCTTATTTTTCCCACTTCTGGGTGCCTCAGCATGTCTGTGCTGCTGCTTCTAAAACCAACAAAAACCTCAGAGCCTCAAAACGAAACTTGCAATTGAATTTTTGGTGTTTTGGAGACTCTGATGCTGACAGCCTCCTTTCTTTCTCCTTGTCTGACATGCTTTTACTGATGGTGGAGGATGATGGATCTTTTGGGGTAAAGGAAGAAAGGAGGAGGAGGGTGGGTTTTGTCCAGGAGTGTTGTGATTTATAAACTGTAGCATTCAGTCTGTACGAGCTGTCTCAGACAATGAGCCCTGCAGATAAGTTGTGAGTTAGCAGTATTCTGCTGTTAACTCTGGAAAAAACAATAGTCGAACCAGAATGGAGCCTTTGCTGAGATTCTTGCCACGCCTGATTTCAAAGCCAGATAGGCTGTGCTGGAGCCTGCCGTGCCATAGCTTCTGCTGGGAAGGTGCTTTGCATTTTTCACTCTGCAGTCAGATACGTCACCTGTGTCATCCAGATGGAGATAGCTGAGGTGCACCATCTAACTGCATGATTGCTTGCCCCTCAGTGAGTCCAGCAGGAGAAAATGTGTGCTTTGGTGCTGTGCAGCTGAGGTGCTATTTTGTGTGACACATTTCCTTCTGCTGGGTGGGAAAAGAGCCAGCAAAGGCTTGGTAACTGACCACCACAGCTGACACAAAATCATCCAGAACCACTTGGTCAGTGCTTCGAGCTTCTTGCTCTCCCTTAGCTGGGCTCTTCAGGCCACAGAGGAACACGTGCTAACCTGTGGTCTCCAGGTGCAGTTTTGTTGCCTGAGGATTCTCTCGGCCACGCAGGCCAGAGCATGCGAACAACTTAACAATATTAGAGGGTTTTAGCCCAAAAGCCCCTAATTCAAGGTGCTGCTTTTTCACACTAACCTTGTGTCTGGGCCAGAGAATGGTAGCAACAGGCTAGAGCGGAGGTGCTGAGGGATTGTTAGTGGGTTTGTGTGACACTTGAAATCAAATCTGCTCCATCCCAAGTGCCTGACTCTGGCCCTCAGTGCCCGTGGCTGATCTGCCAACTCAAAATCATGTACCCTGCCCAGCAGAGCCAGATTTACGAAGGGGCCAATGTGGGTTCATGAAGTGCCTTTCCCTGGACAGGATTTGGGACAGCACTGTGTTGCTTTGCTTGGTGGAACCATGGCTGCAGCATGGCACAGCAGTGCCCATGTGTCTGCCAGGCCGGCACTTCTGTCCTTCCTGTGCCACCACGCAGTGTGGCAGGGCACAGGAGGACACCTGGGCTAACACTTCTGAGCAACTCTGCAGACTCTACGGGGGCTCAGGGAGAACCCAGAGGTAGCACCAAGTCAGCATCTCTGCTGCTGCTTCTCTTCTTCCTGAGGCCCTCAGTGACATCAGTGCATGCAAACTGACGCCTCTGTGGCCCTTTACCATTCTAAACACTCTGTATTTATATCTGGTTCTTTCTCTCAACTCCTCCTTTCCTACACCCGTGCTTGGCATGCCCTAGTGAGCCTGGGTGTGTCAAAGGGTGAGAACATGTGGGAATGTAAAAACCGTGTAGTGGCTTATTATTTTGGCTTTATGAATATTTTTAAAGTGCGCTGAAATTATGTGAAGCTAATAATCATGCTTAGATACTGTAGGAAGTATGTATTGATGTTATGTGGACAAAGTATTTATGCTAATATAAAAATTAATATAATCAATAGCCAGATAATTGCTCCAGACTGACTGTACTCATGAAAGTTGAAGGGAGCTGTGGTATATGGCTTTGCTTTGGTTTTCAGAGGTGCTGTTGGAATTGTGTGCTGTCATCTGCAGGTGCTCTCCAGAGAGAGGGACAGTACTCAGTCCTGAAGTCATCCCCTGTAAAGCCTCGTTGGGGACCAAAGCTCTTGAGTGCACAGGCAGGAAAAGGTTCCCTGAACAGTTTTGGCACTCCAGCAAGTCTGGATTTGTGTAGGCGTAGGATGTGCACATACACACACGCCTCCCCACTTTGTGCCACCAGCTAGGGGGCAAAGGCACAGTTGATGCCAAGCATCTGTACTCTAGAAAGTCTTAGTGCAGGACGTGGCAGCTCTAATTCAACCCTCCTTTTTCATCCAAAGTAGGACAACAGGCAGGAGACAAGAATTCTTACTCTTGGCAGCTGAAGTTTCTAGCTTTCTAAGCCACATGTCAAAATATTAATGTGTCTGAGAGCTGTGCCCATTTTAGCATTGCTCTCCCTTGTTCTTGTGCCTGTGTTTTGTTCCTGTCCTGCTCTTCACTCCTGGTTCTGAACTGGACAGGAGGCACAGGCCGTGGCCCTGAGCGAGGAGGTGCAGCAGGGCAGAGCAGTGTCAGGGCACACAGCGTGCTGCAGTAACCCGTTCTGGGGTGGCAGGGACGCTGCTGCACCTGGGTAGCTCAGTTCTGAGGGGACAATACGTCCAGAGGAAATATTTCACCCCCTGGCTGACATGTGGCTCCCCAGCTGCCCCGGGCAGATGAGCCTGGGCACGGGCCCCGAGCTGCCTGCCTGTGACTGCATCTCACCTTCCTCCTTCATGGGCTGAATTATCTGATAGAGGAGTGGCTCCATCTGCAGCCTGGCCTGCCCCGTGCCCTCCCCTGTGTCTCTCTGTCCCAGGGATGATGCAGCATCTCTGGTAAAATGTGAATTAGAAAGGCACACACGTATGGTGGTGTCTGTTGGGACAGACGAGGGGAGGCTCTCCTGGCAGGAGGTGTTTCTTCAGGACCGTGTACAGTCCCATACCATGTAATACCCTTCTTTAACCTTCTATTTATTTATTTTTAAAGTATATGTGTAGCACAGTTGTGCCCAGCTGTCTAGTAACATTGTGATCATTGTAAACACTAATTAAGATGCCAAATTTTTGATGTTCACAGTATCAAGTTCTGAAATAAACGGCTTCCGGGCCCTGACTATTTCCACAAACTATCTGACTCCAGAGCCTTTTTTTTTCCCTTCTATTTTTTTTTATGTTACTTATTTTACTGTTGCCAGAGCCACTATTGCCACGTGACAAATGGCTCGGAGCAAAGACCCAGCTGCAGTGCTCCATCCCAGGGCTGTGCTGTGGTTGCTTTCTGCCTTAT